>NW_028251278.1:0-386192 GCF_964263255.1 Lissotriton vulgaris
ATATTAACTAGTAAGTTCCGAAAGTTCTGTGCTGAAAACTGTCTTCCTTTATAAGACCATATTACGTCCTCATTGTAAAAATAAGACAACAGAGTGCATTTTTAACATGGTTGCCTCTTTTGTGCATAGGTTGGGACTCTTTATGTCATATATCTTGCAGTGTAGCATATTTTTGAAAACATCTAGGCAATCAAGGCATTCTGGGTGTTATGATACTTTGTGGAAAATATAGCATTCGATTGTGCAGGGGATCCAACTATTAAAACGGGCTAATACAAACTTGACATCTTCTATACCTTATGCTACATTATGGTGAATTTTGCTCTCGTGTTTTTTTTTTTAACTTTTATTTTTGATATTTTCAAGTACAGTTCAAAAAGACAGCACAAATAGCACGAAAATGACATATTCACAAGCAAGCAATCTTGGCTTTTGTACAGTGAATAGAGGTATGTTTCCCCACACATGAATGAAAGTCATAGAAAGACATCATACGAATACACATATGTACATGATAAACAAAAATAGGGCACAGTGATGACATATGAAGCATACAGCGACTACATAGCGCTCAAATCTTCATAAGTACTACAACTAGCGGTATCTTCATTCGAACTTCCCATCTGAAATCAGTTATTTAGTTTGGTATTTTCAGGAACAATTGGATGCTTCCCCAACCCCTCCCGCCCCAACACCTGGCTGCCCCTCATCCTCCACATCATATGTTCCCTGTTGCAGCACATAGGCCTATAATGGCCCCCATATGTCCTTGGGCCTAGATGCTATGGGCTGCGTCTCGGCATATTTACCACTCTGGTCTTGACAGTGTATCATATCCTGCAACCATTCCTTAAACTTCGGGGCTCTCCCCCTACCCCATCGACATGCAATTCTCCGTTTAGCCAGCAATAGAGCAGTATCTATGAACTTTCTGCTACCTTTAGGTATGTGTGCCGTGTGCCCAAGAATGAAAGTCAGGGGATCCATATCAAAACTTAAAGTCAGCATATGCTCCAACGCGTCATGGATCTGTTCCCAATTTAGCCATAGCTGTGGGCATGTCCAAGCCAGATGGAAGAAGCCAGCCCCCGGTTGCCTACATCTTTCACAGGAGTCAGTATCAGCTAATTTAAATCTATATTTTCTGGCTGGCGTGTAATAAACTCTATGCAGGAATTTATAATGGATAATCTTAAATCGACAACTTGAGGTGATACGCCCCGTCACGTCACAACAGTATTCCCACTGCCCATCAGTGATCTCTCTCCCTAAGTCAGTGTTCCAGTGCCTCCTGGCTGTTCCCACCACCTCTGGGATGTGTGCTCGAATGCTACTGTATATGCCTGATACCAAGTGTGTACCATCAGTGCTGGTCAGCAGAACATTCAGGGGAGGGACAGCGTCCGGTTCTCACGGGTATTCGGAGATGAGACTTTTCATTCCCTCCCGTAATCGTATGTAACAGAAAATCTCAAGGGGATTAGGGATAGCTTTGCCCCAAAAATTGCTCCTTAGTACAGAACTCTCCGTTAAGAAACAGATCCCCCCACATTGTCATGTGAAGGCGCTTGCACATATTTTGAAAACCAGTTTCATGTAGCACAGTCAGTTTTGGGTAATAGGTCAGGGGCATACGCGGTGCATAGAGCAGAGGAATCCGCAACCTGCGCAGAATCCTATGCCATGCATCAATAGTGCAAGACACCGTTGTCGGCGGTGTCTCCAGGACATTAGATGGTCCATGGACAATACCACTCAGGGGCAGGGGTTGTGCAATCCAGTCCTCCACAGCTATCTGTGGCATGTATCGTGTGGGTTTAATCTAGTGGTATAGATAGTGCGCCTGAGCACTGAGATAGTATGCCTCAAAATCTGGAATGTCAAAGCCCCCTTTGCTATAGGGCTGTGCCATAACACTCCACTGAAGCCTCGGCTGCCGCCCTCCCCATACCAGCCTAGTCAGTTCTGATTTCAAGGTTTTTTTAAAAAAAAGGCTCCCGGATGGTAAGGTATACTAAGGAAAAAGTATAGGAAACGTGGTGATATGATCATTTTAATAAGCGAGGCCCTTCCCGCCATCGACAAGGGCAATGCGATCCAGTGCGTGATAGTATCCTTTAGTTTCATCATTGCCGTACCATAATTCATCCGCAATGATTCCTCCCTGTCTCTAGAGACCTGAACCCCCAGGTACTTTAGGTCGGAATGGCACCATTCAAAAGGATAATCCAGGGAAAATTCGGATACCGCAGGCGTTAGTGGGAAAAACTGAGACTTGCTCCAGTTGATAGCTACACCTTATAGTCTGCCAAAAACCAAAAATTCACGTAGCAGGGTGTTAAGTCTGTTCTGAGGGTCCTTGACGTACAGTGTCACATCGTCCGCGTAGAGTGACACAGATATCTGTCGTTGGAGGCAACGGAACGCACTGTCTTGATGTAGCTGCCATAGCCGGCATGCCAGTGGTTCTATTGCAATTGCTAAAAGGAGGGGAGGCAATGGGCATCCCTGCCGGGTGTCCCTGGTTATGGATATAGCACACGAGAGACGACCATTCACAAGTACCTTCGCGGTGGGCTTGTTGTACAGTAGTTGGACCCACGCTAGAAAGACAGGTGGGAAGCCCATCCTTTGCAATACCGTAAAAAGGTAGCACCATTCTATTGAGTCGAATGCCTTCGAGGCATCCAAAAACACAGCAGCAAGCAGGAATTCTGGTGCCACCGTTTGTATAAGGGAGAAAAGAGTACGGAGGTTATGACTTGTTGCTCTAGACGGGACAAAACCCGACTGATCTGGGAGCACTATTTGAGTCATGAGTAGAGACAGCCGTGTGGCCAGTACTTTGGCCAAGATCTTCGCGTCACAATTAATGAGTGACAAGGGACGGTAGGAATCGAATGTCGTGGAGTCCTTGCCAGGCTTCAGGAGAGATGTGATCACTACTTTGCGCGTGGATTGTGGTAAAATACCCACCTCCAAGGAATCTTCAAACACTTCGCGTAATACCGGCGCCATTATATCTATATAACATTTATAGAACTCTGCCGGTATACCATCTAATCCCGGCGCCTTCCCATTTTTCAGGGACATGATCGCTTCCTTAATTTCATCCAATTCCAGAGGGGCACTTAAAAATTTCCTGTGAACTTCGCTCAGCCAACACAAGGCCACTTCCCCTAGGAAGCCGTCAAAACCCATAGTACCTGAGACCTGCGTGGTGTATAGGTGCTCATAATGTTTGGTGAGGACATCCATGATATGGGCATTATCCTTATACGCCTCCCCATTTTGATCAGTAAGTTCAAGGATAGTATTAGTACCTCAGGCATTCCGTATGATCGCAGATAGAGCTTTTCCTGGCCTCTCTCCCTCCCCGTATTTCCTAGCAATCCAATATTTGCTGCGGAATTTCGACTCTCGATCCGCCTCCCCTTCATATTCTGACAGCTTAGTTCTGAATTCCTCTTGCACAGCGGCCCTGTCCCCCCTTTGCATTCTCCGCTCTAAGTCTTTTGGCTATAGACCAACCTCGAACTGTGACCTTAAAGGCCTCCCATACAATTTCAACGCTGTCAACAGTACCCTTATTGCGCAGGAAGAAATCTAGTATGTCTCCCCGCAATTCTTCTCTAAATACCATATCCAGTAAAACAGTGGGTTGTAGCAGCCTGCTAGGTCTAGGGCATTCAAACCCAGGCACCTTCAGTGTAACCAGCACAGGACAATGGTCAGAATATGTTCAGGCCAGGTGTTTCGCAGCAGTTATACTACCGGCCAGACCCCGTGACAGGAAACAGTAATCCAAACGCGCCCACATGCCTGTATACGAAGTGAAGTGCGTGCCCTCCAGTGTCATGGGATGTATATGTCTCCAGCCGTCAATCAACAGCCCCTCCTCTACTATACCCTGCATGGCCCCTCTTGCTTTAGTATGATAGTGTGCCAAGCCATCCGCTCTGTCCAGTTCAGGCCTCAATGCCACATTAAAATCACCTCCCCAAATCATATGTGTAGAACCTACATCCAGTATCCTGCCCCATAACAGTGTGAAAAATTCCGGCGTATCAGTGTTGGGGGCATAGAAATTTACAACTGTAACCGTTTCATCTCCCAACCTCCCCCATACGATCAAATATCGCCCGGCATTGTCAACCACTTGCCCAAGGAACATGAATGGGACAGAACGCTTAATTAGTATAGCAACACCCCTGGCGTAGGAGGAATAGGAAGAGAAGTACCTGCCGCCAGCCCACCTGTTTGCAAAGGAGGGGTTATTCTGTGGGGGAATGTGTGTTTCTTGTAATAATATCATGTGTGCCTGGTGCCGGTCCATATAAGATAGGACCTGTCTACATTTTCATGCATCGTTAAGGCCTCTGACATTCCAGGATATTACCGTTAGCGACTCGTTAGACGGTTCGCCAGTCTTGTGTAGGAACAGTAGATGGGAAGCAAATCAACAAAGTCTGTGGTGCTTTCACCACTCCACATTCACCATAATCCTCTTCAGCTTCATCACGTGCATCCGTGCTGTCTAAACCATAACTAACATCTGCCCCACCACCCTCCGCCCACCCCCCAAAATACCCCCTTCCCACTGAAAGAGCCCCAACTTGCCAGAATAGTCTGCCCACCAATCCCCCATTGTCCCCAACAGCAACATAGTCCCTCCCCAAATAACACAGTCCAACTTAGGGGAATACCCGAAGGGGGGCATTCTAGAGAGCATCAAAGCCGCTCTCCCCTCCTCCAGCTTCAGGACCTGTACGAACTCTAGGCTCTATCTGAGGGAGGACAGAGGGTCCTGGAATATGTTACCACTGGAACCTCAGCAAACTTCTTCGGTCCCGCATCCATGTAGCGATCTTAGGCACAGTTAGGCACAGTTCACCATCAGGACCTATTGATTCCATCAGAATTGTCCAATGAGTGATGTTCATTGGCTAATGCCACAGTTCAAGCTTCGTCCTCT
The DNA here is from genome assembly GCF_964263255.1 of Lissotriton vulgaris. Taxonomy (NCBI): domain Eukaryota; kingdom Metazoa; phylum Chordata; class Amphibia; order Caudata; family Salamandridae; genus Lissotriton; species Lissotriton vulgaris. The sequence goes on from NW_028251278.1 coordinate 4,976, forward strand.
GTGCCTTGCTCATGTCCTCGTTGCCCTGCATCTCGACCACTCCCTCCTCGGTGCGTCCGCTTCAGTGATCGTAGTTAATCCCCACTTGCTGTGGGTTTGTGAAGAAGCGCTGCTTCCCTTGGTGTGTCACGCGGAGGCACGCAGGATAAAGCAGGGCATAATCAATCTGTGCTGTACGCAATTTTCTTTTGAACTTGCGCCTTTCTTCCTGCTCCATTGGAGTGAAGTCAGGAAAAATCGAGAATGACACCCCGTTGTACACCAGAGTTTGTTTGGTGCGTGCTGCCCGTAGGGCCACAGCACGGTTACTGTAATTTAATAGGCGTGCAATAATAGGCCTTGGAGGACTGCCAGGTTGTGGTCTAGGTCCTTGATGAATTGTGTGGAAAATGCTTCAGAGCCAATGGAGGTCAGACGCAGCTTTTCAATGTAGTCTTCCATTCGCCCAGTGTCCGTGGATTCCGGAACGCCCGTCACGCGTCTACTACAGGCCTCCAAATCCTCATTCTTCGCGGCAATGACACGCAGGAGCTTGTCCATTCTTGCCAATTGCGCCGCATGACTAGCGGTGGTATTGTCATTGTCCGATATTCGCCTCCCGGCCTCCTTAATCCGTTCCTCATGTTGGTCCACCTTATGTACAACGGAGGACATGCGGTCCACTTTGTCAACGACAGTGGCGAACCTCTGTCGCATTTCCTGTAAAATCTGCTGCATATCCAGGTCTGGAGATGCAGCGCTGCCGCCCGGTACATCTGTATTGTCCAAGTGGGCATCCACTGAGTTCGGCTTAGGCCCTTTTTTTGCAGCCTCGAAATTCCATTTTGGCTGACGGGTGTCCGATTTCCCCATATTGCCGTTAGCACTAGAACTCCGTGAGCTAGTCGACGTCACACAGGCCCAGCTCCTCGTAGGTATCTCACCGACTACCTCCAGCGTCGTGGAAGTGCGGTAAGAGCGACAGAACCCGCCTCAAGTGAAATATATGTGTGTTGTGCACTTTCCGTGGGCCACTTCGCACTGCGTGGTCTTATCTGCAGCACCTCCCTTTGTGCAGGCCAACTCGTAGCAGAATTTCTATTTGCGCCTTTCCACCCTTTTGGGTTTATACACTGCTGATATGGGGCCATGTAAATAGCGTCTCCCTGTCACTGGCGTGTCCTGCTCTGTGCGTCACCCGACAGTTCACTGCGACATACCTTTCCACTCACAGCAGCCCTCTGCGTTACGAAGCGCCGAAATAATGCAAGAATCTGTACTCAGAAGGCGCACCAGGCCACCGTGCCAAGTCAGGCCACGTTTCCACCGATTGCGCCGATCACAGTCTCTGCGGTAGCAAATAGTATGCCTAGTTTCCCACCGCGCCTCCCAGTGCTATGTTCAAGTGCCGCAATTCACCGCTTTGAGGTGGGGGAAGTCCAGGGCCGAGCCCCACCGCTAAGGATATGGGCAGTTCTTCGATCTCCGCTCCGCACCTCAGGCTCTCATGGCGTCCGTCAGACCATTGGAGCTTTTAATTCAGGCAGACGGTTGGGCGCGAGTTAGCACAAGTACGCCAGCAGTTTTTTATGCGAGCGCCCCACCTCCTCTCTTCATGCGAGGAGCATAGGCACTCTCACCGGATAGAGCTGTCGGGCGCACCCCCTCCGAAGTCCGCCTCCTTCCACCACGGCCTACTTCCCGCGTGGCAATCCCCGGTATTGCCTGCTGCCAGCAACCGCTCACAGTGACCCGCGCAGTTCCACCTTAGTCCTCGGGGGAAGGTCGGCACCTTGGTTCTCAGTCGCATAACTTCGGATCGCTACCAAAATTTCACAGAGGACGGGGATTGGGCTCAGGTGCATGCAAGTTTCGTGGTAGTAACTTTCGGTGCAGTTAATCAGCATAAATTACGGATAATCATTCCAGGTAGCAGGAGCCTCACCACAAGGCGGCCATTCTGCTTGTGCGCCCTCTAGCGCCCTGCTCTCACAGTTTTTTAATATGGCCGCTACATTTGTTTATAACAGAGGACTTGGTAAGTCTTAATCCTCTTTCTGTCATGACTTGTCTGAGAGTGGCTTATGAAATAAAATGGCGCGTCGGTTGAACGCGCGCGTCAAGCACATATGGAGAGAAGCTGTCGGGACGGAGTACAGCAGGTAAGGAGCTCTTTGCATACCAACCGTCCCTTCCCTTGGATTTATTGCTTAAACACCACACAGGGACTATGTGGTGGGAGCGCAGTATCGCTGGAATACGGCTTTGTTATATGCATTCTAAGTCGTGCTTGTTTAAGTATTATACGAGGACCAGACTATTGGAGCACAGTACGGTTAACAAATGACTATGCTAGATGTACTTGAATGTCTCTTCCCCTAATTCCTTAACACCATGGCTGCTGTGCATTTTCCCCTCCTGTGCTAAAATTCCTTGAATACTTTTGCACAGCTCAACTGTGCCTCATGACGAGCTGAGCTCGTAATGAGCATCGAAAGGGTTAAAAGGAAGCGGTGTGGCGCTGCGGCTAGGGCGACTAACTCGAGAATCTGGGGATCACGGTTCGATCCCCGGCACTGGCAGCAGATTAGCCCAGCACCATGTGACTCTGGGAAATAGCTTGCTTAATCTTCCCGACGGCCCCCAGCGCCTAGAGACCCTTACGGGTGATTGTGCGCTTTACAAATGTGGATTATTATTATTATTAATCTTTGAATAAGGGCACGCAATGAATATGTGCGTGATAGCAAGACATTAGGTTAATAGTTCCAGCCGTTAAATTAATAGGTTACAGGAAGGGTTAATATGGTACATTTAGGAATTCATACTAATGATATTTAAAACAAAATAGACAGGATTTGATAAATGACAATTTTTTATAGGATCAGGCCTTCCCAACTAAACAAGAACTACGGGATATTGTCCATTCATTGCCATGATTGATAACATGGGGGTTATGTGCTTAACTTTGGGAAGTAGTTGTACTCGTGATTAGCACTGCCATGCTGTGGTTAAATCATAGATGAGGGTGTTGGCCGACCCGTATACAGTTGTATTTATTGAAGACATTGCTAGAATAGATGAATTGACTGGTACTATGTTGTCTTATTTTTACATTGAGGACGTAATATGTTCCTGTAAAGGAAGACCATTTTCAGCACAGAACTTTTCGGAACTTATTAGTTAATATTGATGGCAATTGGATCTGTTATTATACACAGTCTATTTTACATTTGGTAAGATCCAGTACTCGCATTTGTTTTGTTTGTTTTTGCTCTTGCTTTTCTAGACTCATGATTTTGCTGCAATGTTCGTGTTGGAGAATTTTATATGAATTCTGAATATTTGCCTTTATGTGGATTCCCTTGCAGAATCCTAAAGATATGATTGCAATAACGACAGAAGCGCTATAAAAGACTGATTAATATTTATGAGAGAACGATTCATCTTAAAGATGAGGGATGTTCGTCTCATTTTACAAATTAACCTGGATGTTATATCTATTTTTCCCACCACATTGATTCTGTGGTGGAAAACAGTTATCTCCTGTGGGTTATAATAGGTACAATTGATCTTTAGACAACTTGACTTCATATTCTACAGTGACTAGTTGTATAGTGATATGGTTCTTTGTTGGTGGTGAAACTAGTCTTTATCACGCTCTCTGTGTATTTTGGATAAGACCCGGATGGGTCTATCCAAAAAAACTCTATCTCTTCTTGCTTGTGATTGTTGTCTTGCTGATGGTTCCTTACACGGATGGTCTTAGACATTGGAGATGTCAATATCTAAATGTGTTATTGGTGGTTTTATAAGATATGCATCTAGAATGATTTTGTATAAATATAATGTTTTTATATGTAATTTTTGCAGCCTTAAGGAAGCCCTGCTGGGTGAAATGTGCGTCGGCTCCTTTGCAATGTTGGAATAAAGATTTACTTGTTGATATCTCAACGTGAATTGGGATCGCTTTGTGGAGTGCAGTGTGTCATTTAGCACCCTTGTTTAATAGACGCAATAATACTGAACACTGTATGCTTGGACAACGATTGAAGTTTCTACAGTGACTTTACTTAGTTGTGCTGCAGTGTCTGAGGTGGATCTGTTACAATCCAATTGGTCGCACACTGCTTGTCCTATCAGCGTGTTGCCCCAAAGCACCGTGGTCCATGTAGTCAGCATCAGCGGGTACGCCTCTGCCAGGGTCTTGAGCAAAAAATCAAAGTCGCGTTGGCCATCCCTGGACACGTGTTTCGAGGTTGTTGCCTCTCGTCAGCAGGGAGTAGGAATGTATGAAGGGGTGCTGCATAGGCTGCCAAAAAATATCTTCAGGTTCGGTACTACTCATGGCACGCAGGTGCGTAACCCGGCTCGTCAGCCCCACCAGCTCCAAGGAGCTTGAATATAAGTTACAATCCAATTGGTCGCACACTGCTTGTCCTATCAGCGTGTTGCCCCAAAGCACCGTGGTCCATGTAGTCAGCATCAGCGGGAACGCCTCTGCCAGGGTCTTGAGCAAAAAATCTAAGTCGCGTTGGCCATCCCTGGACACGTGTTTCGAGGTTGTTGCCTCTCGTCAGCAGGGAGTAGGAATGTATGAAGGGGTGCTGCATAGGCTGCCAAAAAATATCTTCAGGTTCGGTACCACTCGTGGCACGCAGGTGCGTAACCCGGCTCGTCAGCCCCACCAGCTCCAAGGAGCTTGAATATAAGTTACAATCCAATTGGTCGCACACTGCTTGTCCTATCAGCGTGTTGCCCCAAAGCACCGTGGTCCATGTAGTCAGCATCAGCGGGTACGCCTCTGCCAGGGTCTTGAGCAAAAAATCAAAGTCGCGTTGGCCATCCCTGGACACGTGTTTCGAGGTTGTTGCCTCTCGTCAGCAGGGAGTAGGAATGTATGAAGGGGTGCTGCATAGGCTGCCAAAAAATATCTTCAGGTTCGGTACCACTCGTGGCACGCAGGTGCGTATCCCGGCTCGTCAGCCCCACCAGCTCCAAGGAGCTTGAATATAAGTTACAATCCAATTGGTCGCACACTGCTTGTCCTATCAGCGTGTTGCCCCAAAGCACCGTGGTCCATGTAGTCAGCATCAGCGGGTACGCCTCTGCCAGGGTCTTGAGCAAAAAATCAAAGTTGCGTTGGCCATCCCTGGACACGTGTTTCGAGGTTGTTGCCTCTCGTCAGCAGGGAGTAGGAATGTATGAAGGGGTGCTGCATAGGCTGCCAAAAAATATCTTCAGGTTCGGTACCACTCGTGGCACGCAGGTGCGTAACCCGGCTCGTCAGCCCCACCAGCTCCAAGGAGCTTGAATATAAGTTACAATCCAATTGGTCGCATCCTGCTTGTCCTATCAGCGTTTTGCCCCAAAGCACCGTGGTCCATGTAGTCAGCATCAGCGGGTACGCCTCTGCCAGGGTCTTGAGCAAAAAATCAAAGTCGCGTTGGCCATCCCTGGACACGTGTTTCGAGGTTGTTGCCTCTCGTCAGCAGGGAGTAGGAATGTATGAAGGGGTGCTGCATAGGCTGCCAAAAAATATCTTCAGGTTCGGTACTACTCGTAGCACGCAGGTGCGTAACCCGGCTCGTCAGCCCCACCAGCTCCAAGGAGCTTGAATATAAGTTACAATCCAATTGGTCGCACACTGCTTGTCCTATCAGCGTGTTGCCCCAAAGCACCGTGGTCCATGTAGTCAGCATCAGCGGGTACGCCTCTGCCAGGGTCTTGAGCAAAAAATCAAAGTCGCGTTGGCCATCCCTGGACACGTGTTTCGAGGTTGTTGCCTCTCGTCAGCAGGGAGTAGGAATGTATGAAGGGGTGCTGCATAGGCTGCCAAAAAATATCTTCAGGTTCGGTACCACTCGTGTCCCGCAGGTGCGTAACCGGGCTCGTCAGCCCCACCAGCTCCAAGGAGCTTGAATATAAGTTACAATCCAATTGGTCGCACACTGCTTGTCCTATCAGCGTGTTGCCCCAAAGCACCGTGGTCCATGTAGTCAGCATTAGCGGGTACGCCTCTGCCAGGGTCTTGAGCAAAAAATCAAAGTCGCGTTGGCCATCCCTGGACACGTGTTTCGAGGTTGTTGCCTCTTGTCAGCAGGGAGTAGGAATGTATGAAGGGGTGCTGCATAGGCTGCCAAAAAATATCTTCAGATTCGGTACCACTCGTGGCACGCAGGTGCGTAACCCGGCTCGTCAGCCCCACCAGCTCCAAGGAGCTTGAATATAAGTTACAATCCAATTGGTCGCATCCTGCTTGTCCTATCAGCGTGTTGCCCCAAAGCACCGTGGTCCATGTAGTCAGCATCAGCGGGTACGCCTCTGCCAGGGTCTTGAGCAAAAAATCAAAGTCGCGTTGGCCATCCCTGGACACGTGTTTCGAGGTTGTTGCCTCTAGTCAGCAGGGAGTAGGAATGTATGAAGGGGTGCTGCATAGGCTGCCAAAAAATATCTTCAGGTTCGGTACCACTCGTGGCACGCAGGTGCGTAACCCGGCTCGTCAGCCCCACCAGCTCCAAGGGGCTTGAATATAAGTTACAATCCAATTGGTCGCACACTGCTTGTCCTATCAGCGTGTTGCCCCAAAGCACCGTGGTCCATGTAGTCAGCATCAGCGGGTACGCCTCTGCCAGGGTCTTGAGCAAAAAATCAAAGTCGCGTTGGCCATCCCTGGACACGTGTTTCGAGGTTGTTGCCTCTCATCAGCAGGGAGTAGGAATGTATGAAGGGGTGCTGCATAGGCTGCCAAAAAATATCTTCAGGTTCGGTACCACTCGTGGCACGCAGGTGCGTAACCCGGCTCGTCAGCCCCACCAGCTCCAAGGAGCTTGAATATAAGTTACAATCCAATTGGTCGCACACTGCTTGTCCTATCAGCGTGTTGCCCCAAAGCACCGTGGTCCATGTAGTCAGCATCAGCGGGTACGCCTCTGCCAGGGTCTTGAGCAAAAAATCAAAGTTGCGTTGGCCATCCCTGGACACGTGTTTGGAGGTTGTTGCCTCTCGTCAGCAGGGAGTAGGAATGTATGAAGGGGTGCTGCATAGGCTGCCAAAAAATATCTTCAGGTTCGGTACCACTCGTGGCACGCAGGTGCGTAACCTGGCTCGTCAGCCCCACCAGCTCCAAGGAGCTTGAATATAAGTTACAATCCAATTGGTCGCACACTGCTTGTCCTATCAGCGTGTTGCCCCAAAGCACCGTGGTCCATGTAGTCATCATCAGCGGGTACGCCTCTGCCAGGGTCTTGAGCAAAAAATCAAAGTCGCGTTGGCCATCCCTGGACACGTGTTTCGAGGTTGTTGCCTCTCGTCAGCAGGGAGTAGGAATGTATGAAGGGGTGCTGCATAGGCTGCCAAAAAATATCTTCAGGTTCGGTACCACTCGTGGCACGCAGGTGCGTAACCCGGCTCGTCAGCCCCACCAGCTCCAAGGAGCTTGAATATGAGTTACAATCCAATTGGTCGCACACTGCTTGTCCTATCAGCGTGTTTCCCCAAAGCACCGTGGTCCATGTAGTCAGCATCAGCGGGTACGCCTCTGCCAGGGTCTTGAGCAAAAAATCAAAGTCGCGTTGGCCATCCTTGGACACGTGTTTCGAGGTTGTTGCCTCTCGTCAGCAGGGAGTAGGAATGTATGAAGGGGTGCTGCATAGGCTGCCAAAAAATATCTTCAAGTTCGGTACCACTCGTGGCACGCAGGTGCGTAACCCGGCTCGTCAGCCCCACCAGCTCCAAGGAGCTTGAATATAAGTTACAATCCAATTGGTCGCACACTGCTTGTCCTATCAGCGTGTTGCCCCAAAGCACCGTGGTCCATGTAGTCAGCATCAGCGGGTACGCCTCTGCCAGGGTCTTGAGCAAAAAATCAAAGTCGCGTTGGCCATCCCTGGACACGTGTTTCGAGGTTGTTGCCTCTCGTCAGCAGGGAGTAGGAATGTATGAAGGGGTGCTGCATAGGCTGCCAAAAAATATCTTCAGGGTTCGGTACCACTCGTGGCACGCAGGTGCGTAACCCGGCTCGTCAGCCCCACCAGCTCCAAGGAGCTTGAATATAAGTTACAATCCAATTGGTCGCACACTGCTTGTCCTATCAGCGTGTTGCCCCAAAGCACCGTGGTCCATGTAGTCAGCATCAGCGGGTACGCCTCTGCCAGGATCTTGAGCAAAAAATCAAAGTCGCATTGGCCATCCCTGGACACGTGTTTCGAGGTTGTTGCCTCTCGTCAGCAGGGAGTAGGAATGTATGAAGGGGTGCTGCATAGGCTGCCAAAAAATATCTTCAGGTTCGGTACCACTCGTGGCACGCAGGTGCGTAACCCGGCTCGTCAGCCCCACCAGCTCCAAGGAGCTTGAATATAAGTTACAATCCAATTGGTCGCACACTGCTTGTCCTATCAGCGTGTTGCCCCAAAGCACCGTGGTCCATGTAGTCAGCATTAGCGGGTACGCCTCTGCCAGGGTCTTGAGCAAAAAATCAAAGTCGCGTTGGCCATCCCTGGACACGTGTTTCGAGGTTGTTGCCTCTCGTCAGCAGGGAGTAGGAATGTATGAAGGGGTGCTGCATAGGCTGCCAAAAAATATCTTCAGGTTCGGTACCACTCGTGGCACGCAGGTGCGTAACCCGGCTCGTCAGCCCCACCAGCTCCAAGGAGCTTGAATATGAGTTACAATCCAATTGGTCGCACACTGCTTGTCCTATCAGCGTGTTTCCCCAAAGCACCGTGGTCCATGTAGTCAGCATCAGCGGGTACGCCTCTGCCAGGGTCTTGAGCAAAAAATCAAAGTCGCGTTGGCCATCCTTGGACACGTGTTTCGAGGTTGTTGCCTCTCGTCAGCAGGGAGTAGGAATGTATGAAGGGGTGCTGCATAGGCTGCCAAAAAATATCTTCAAGTTCGGTACCACTCGTGGCACGCAGGTGCGTAACCCGGCTCGTCAGCCCCACCAGCTCCAAGGAGCTTGAATATAAGTTACAATCCAATTGGTCGCACACTGCTTGTCCTATCAGCGTGTTGCCCCAAAGCACCGTGGTCCATGTAGTCAGCATCAGCGGGTACGCCTCTGCCAGGGTCTTGAGCAAAAAATCAAAGTCGCGTTGGCCATCCCTGGACACGTGTTTCGAGGTTGTTGCCTCTCGTCAGCAGGGAGTAGGAATGTATGAAGGGGTGCTGCATAGGCTGCCAAAAAATATCTTCAGGGTTCGGTACCACTCGTGGCACGCAGGTGCGTAACCCGGCTCGTCAGCCCCACCAGCTCCAAGGAGCTTGAATATAAGTTACAATCCAATTGGTCGCACACTGCTTGTCCTATCAGCGTGTTGCCCCAAAGCACCGTGGTCCATGTAGTCAGCATCAGCGGGTACGCCTCTGCCAGGATCTTGAGCAAAAAATCAAAGTCGCATTGGCCATCCCTGGACACGTGTTTCGAGGTTGTTGCCTCTCGTCAGCAGGGAGTAGGAATGTATGAAGGGGTGCTGCATAGGCTGCCAAAAAATATCTTCAGGTTCGGTACCACTCGTGGCACGCAGGTGCGTAACCCGGCTCGTCAGCCCCACCAGCTCCAAGGAGCTTGAATATAAGTTACAATCCAATTGGTCGCACACTGCTTGTCCTATCAGCGTGTTGCCCCAAAGCACCGTGGTCCATGTAGTCAGCATTAGCGGGTACGCCTCTGCCAGGGTCTTGAGCAAAAAATCAAAGTCGCGTTGGCCATCCCTGGACACGTGTTTCGAGGTTGTTGCCTCTCGTCAGCAGGGAGTAGGAATGTATGAAGGGGTGCTGCATAGGCTACCAAAAAATATCTTCAGGTTCGGTACCACTCGTGGCACGCAGGTGCGTAACCCGGCTCGTCAGCCCCACCAGCTCCAAGGGGCTTGAATATAAGTTACAATCCAATTGGTCGCACACTGCTTGTCCTATCAGCGTGTTGCCCCAAAGCACCGTGGTCCATGTAGTCAGCATCAGCGGGTACGCCTCTGCCAGGGTCTTGAGCAAAAAATCTAAGTCGCGTTGGCCATCCCTGGACACGTGTTTCGAGGTTGTTGCCTCTCGTCAGCAGGGAGTAGGAATGTATGAAGGGGTGCTGCATAGGCTGCCAAAAAATATCTTCAGGTTCGGTACCACTCGTGGCACGCAGGTGCGTAACCCGGCTCGTCAGCCCCACCAGCTCCAAGGAGCTTGAATATAAGTTACAATCCAATTGGTCGCACACTGCTTGTCCTATCAGCGTGTTGCCCCAAAGCACCGTGGTCCATGTAGTCAGCATCAGCGGGTACGCCTCTGCCAGGGTCTTGAGCAAAAAATCAAAGTCGCGTTGGCCATCCCTGGACACGTGTTTCGAGGTTGTTGCCTCTCGTCAGCAGGGAGTAGGAATGTATGAAGGGGTGCTGCATAGGCTGCCAAAAAATATCTTCAGGTTCGGTACTACTCGTGGCACACAGGTGCGTAACCCGGCTCGTCAGCCCCACCAGCTCCAAGGAGCTTGAATATAAGTTACAATCCAATTGGTCGCACACTGCTTGTCCTATCAGCGTGTTGCCCCAAAGCACTGTGGTCCATGTAGTCAGCATCAGCGGGTACGCCTCTGCCAGGGTCTTGAGCAAAAAATCAAAGTTGCGTTGGCCTTCCCTGGACACGTGTTTGGAGGTTGTTGCCTCTCGTCAGCAGGGAGTAGGAATGTATGAAGGGGTGCTGCATAGGCTGCCAAAAAATATCTTCAGGTTCGGTACCACTCGTGGCACGCAGGTGCGTAACCCGGCTCGTCAGCCCCACCAGCTCCAAGGAGCTTGAATATAAGTTACAATCCAATTGGTCGCACACTGCTTGTCCTATCAGCGTGTTGCCCCAAAGCACCGTGGTCCATGTAGTCAGCATCAGCGGGTACGCCTCTGCCAGGGTCTTGAGCAAAAAATCAAAGTCGCGTTGGCCATCCCTGGACACGTGTTTCGAGGTTGTTGCCTCTCGTCAGCAGGGAGTAGGAATGTATGAAGGGGTGCTGCATAGGCTGCCAAAAAATATCTTCAGGTTCGGTACCACTCGTGGCACGCAGGTGCGTAACCCGGCTCGTCAGCCCCACCAGCTCCAAGGAGCTTGAATATGAGTTACAATCCAATTGGTCGCACACTGCTTGTCTTATCAGCGTGTTGCCCCAAAGCACCGTGGTCCATGTAGTCAGCATCAGCGGGTACGCCTCTGCCAGGGTCTTGAGCAAAAAATCAAAGTCGCGTTGGCCATCCCTGGACACGTGTTTCGAGGTTGTTGCCTCTCGTCAGCAGGGAGTAGGAATGTATGAAGGGGTGCTGCATAGGCTGCCAAAAAATATCTTCAGGTTCGGTACCACTCGTGGCACGCAGGTGCGTAACCCGGCTCGTCAGCCCCACCAGCTCCAAGGAGCTTGAATATAAGTTACAATCCAATTGGTCGCACACTGCTTGTCCTATCAGCGTGTTGCCCCAAAGCACCGTGGTCCATGTAGTCAGCATCAGCGGGTACGCCTCTGCCAGGGTCTTGAGCAAAAAATCAAAGTCGCGTTGGCCATCCCTGGACACGTGTTTCGAGGTTGTTGCCTCTCGTCAGCAGGGAGTAGGAATGTATGAAGGGGTGCTGCATAGGCTGCCAAAAAATATCTTCAGGTTCGGTACCACTCGTGGCACGCAGGTGCGTAACCCGGCTCGTCAGCCCCACCAGCTCCAAGGAGCTTGAATATAAGTTACAATCCAATTGGTCGCACACTGCTTGTCCTATCAGCGTGTTGCCCCAAAGCACCGTGGTCCATGTAGTCAGCATCAGCGGGTAAGCCTCTGCCAGGGTCTTGAGCAAAAAATCAAAGTCGCGTTGGCCATCCCTGGACACGTGTTTCGAGGTTGTTGCCTCTCGTCAGCAGGGAGTAGGAATGTATGAAGGGGTGCTGCATAGGCTGCCAAAAAATATCTTCAGGTTCGGTACCACTGGTGGCACGCAGGTGCGTAACCCGGCTCGTCAGCCCCACCAGCTCCAAGGAGCTTGAATATAAGTTACAATCCAATTGGTCGCACACTGCTTGTCCTATCAGCGTGTTGCCCCAAAGCACCGTGGTCCATGTAGTCAGCATCAGCGGGTACGCCTCTGCCAGGGTCTTGAGCAAAAAATCAAAGTCGCGTTGGCCATCCCTGGACACGTGTTTCGAGGTTGTTGCCTCTCGTCAGCAGGGAGTAGGAATGTATGAAGGGGTGCTGCATAGGCTGCCAAAAAATATCTTCAGGTTCGGTACCACTCGTGGCACGCAGGTGCGTAACCCGGCTCGTCAGCCCCACCAGCTCCAAGGAGCTTGAATATAAGTTACAATCCAATTGGTCGCACACTGCTTGTCCTATCAGCGTGTTGCCCCAAAGCACCGTGGTCCATGTAGTCAGCATCAGCGGGTACGCCTCTGCCAGGGTCTTGAGCAAAAAATCAAAGTCGCGTTGGCCATCCCTGGACACGTGTTTCGAGGTTGTTGGCTTTCGTCAGCAGGGAGTAGGAATGTATGAAGGGGTGCTGCATAGGCTGCCAAAAAATATCTTCAGGTTCGGTACCACTCGTGGCACGCAGGTGCGTAACCCGGCTCGTCAGCCCCACCAGCTCCAAGGAGCTTGAATATAAGTTACAATCCAATTGGTCGCACACTGCTTGTCCTATCAGCGTGTTGCCCCAAAGCACCGTGGTCCATGTAGTCAGCATCAGCGGGTACGCCTCTGCCAGGGTCTTGAGCAAAAAATCAAAGTCGCGTTGGCCATCCCTGGACACGTGGTTCGAGGTTGTTGCCTCTCGTCAGCAGGGAGTAGGAATGTATGAAGGGGTGCTGCATAGGCTGCCAAAAAATATCTTCAGGTTCGGTACCACTCGTGGCACGCAGGTGCGTAACACGGCTGGTCAGCCCCACCAGCTCCAAGGAGCTTGAATATAAGTTACAATCCAATTGGTCGCACACTGCTTGTCCTATCAGCGTGTTGCCCCAAAGCACCGTGGTCCATGTAGTCAGCATCAGCGGGTACACCTCTGCCAGGGTCTTGAGCAAAAAATCAAAGTCGCGTTGGCCATCCCTGGACACGTGTTTCGAGGTTGTTGCCTCTCGTCAGCAGGGAGTAGGAATGTATGAAGGGGTGCTGCATAGGCTGCCAAAAAATATCTTCAGGTTCGGTACCACTCGTGGCACGCAGGTGCGTAACCCGGCTCGCCAGCCCCACCAGCTCCAAGGAGCTTGAATATAAGTTACAATCCAATTGGTCGCACACTGCTTGTCCTATCAGCGTGTTGCCCCAAAGCACGTGGTCCATGTAGTCAGCATCAGCGGGTACGCCTCTGCCAGGGTCTTGAGCAAAAAATCAAAGTCGCGTTGGCCATCCCTGGACACGTGTTTCGAGGTTGTTGCCTCTCGTCAGCAGGGAGTAGGAATGTATGAAGGGGTGCTGCATAGGCTGCCAAAAATTATCTTCAGGTTCGGTACCACTCGTGGCACGCAGGTGCGTAACCGGCTCGTCAGCCCCACCAGCTCCAAGGAGCTTGAATATAAGTTACAATCCAATTGGTCGCACACTGCTTGTCCTATCAGCGTGTTGCCCCAAAGCACCGTGGTCCATGTAGTCAGCATCAGCGGGTACGCCTCTGCCAGGGTCTTGAGCAAAAAATCAAAGTCGCGTTGGCCATCCCTGGACACGTGTTTCGAGGTTGTTGCCTCTCGTCAGCAGGGAGTAGGAATGTATGAAGGGGTGCTGCATAGGCTGCCAAAAAATATCTTCAGGTTCGGTACCACTCGTGGCACGCAGGTGCGTATCCCGGCTCGTCAGCCCCACCAGCTCCAAGGAGCTTGAATATAAGTTACAATCCAATTGGTCGCACACTGCTTGTCCTATCAGCGTGTTGCCCCAAAGCACCGTGGTCCATGTAGTCAGCATCAGCGGGTACGCCTCTGCCAGGGTCTTGAGCAAAAAATCAAAGTCGCGTTGGCCATCCCTGGACACGTGTTTCGAGGTTGTTGCCTCTCGTCAGCAGGTAGTAGGAATGTATGAAGGGGTGCTGCATAGGCTGCCAAAAAATATCTTCAGGTTCGGTACCACTCGTGGCACGCAGGTGCGTAACCCGGCTCGTCAGCCCCACCAGCTCCAAGGAGCTTGAATATAAGTTACAATCCAATTGGTCGCACACTGCTTGTCCTATCAGCGTGTTGCCCCAAAGAACCGTGGTCCATGTAGTCAGCATCAGCGGGTACGCCTCTGCCAGGGTCTTGAGCAAAAAATCAAAGTCGCGTTGGCCATCCCTGGACACGTGTTTCGAGGTTGTTGCCTCTCGTCAGCAGGGAGTAGGAATGTATGAAGGGGTGCTGCATAGGCTGCCAAAAAATATCTTCAGGTTCGGTACCACTCGTGGCACGCAGGTGCGTAACCCGGCTCGTCAGCCCCACCAGCTCCAAGGAGCTTGAATATAAGTTACAATCCAATTGGTCGCACACTGCTTGTCCTATCAGCGTGTTGCCCCAAAGCACCGTGGTCCATGTAGTCAGCCCCTGCCAGGGTCTTGAGCAAAAAATCAAAGTCGCGTGGGCCATCCCTGGACACGTGTTTCGAGGTTGTTGCCTCTCGTCAGCAGGGAGTAGGAATGTATGAAGGGGTGCTGCATAGGCTGCCAAAAAATATCTTCAGGTTCGGTACCACTCGTGGCACGCAGGTGCGTAACCCGGCTCGTCAGCCCCACCAGCTCCAAGGAGCTTGAATATAAGTTACAATCCAATTGGTCGCACACTGCTTGTCCTATCAGCGTGTTGCCCCAAAGCACCGTGGTCCATGTAGTCAGCATCAGCGGGTACGCCTCTGCCAGGGTCTTGAGCAAAAAATCAAAGTCGCGTTGGCCATCCCTGGACACGTGTTTCGAGGTTGTTGCCTCTCGTCAGCAGGGAGTAGGAATGTATGAAGGGGTGCTGCATAGGCTGCCAAAAAATATCTACAGGTTCGGTACCACTCGTGGCCCGCAGGTGCGTAACCCGGCTCGTCAGCCCCACCAGCTCCAAGGAGCTTGAATATAAGTTACAATCCAATTGGTCGCACACTGCTTGTCCTATCAGCGTGTTGCCCCAAAGCACCGTGGTCCATGTAGTCAGCATCAGCGGGTACGCCTCTGCCAGGGTCTTGAGCAAAAAATCAAAGTCGCGTTGGCCATCCCTGGACACGTGTTTCGAGGTTGTTGCCTCTCGTCAGCAGGGAGTAGGAATGCATGAAGGGGTGCTGCATAGGCTGCCAAAAAATATCTTCAGGTTCGGTACCACTCGTGGCACGCAGGTGCGTAACCCGGCTCGTCAGCCCCACCAGCTCCAAGGAGCTTGAATATAAGTTACAATCCAATTGGTCGCATCCTGCTTGTCCTATCAGCGTGTTGCCCCAAAGCACCGTGGTCCATGTAGTCAGCATCAGCGGGTACGCCTCTGCCAGGGTCTTGAGCAAAAAATCAAAGTCGCGTTGGCCATCCCTGGACACGTGTTTCGAGGTTGTTGCCTCTCGTCAGCAGGGAGTAGGAATGTATGAAGGGGTGCTGCATAGGCTGCCAAAAAATATCTTCAGGTTCGGTACCACTCGTGGCACGCAGGTGCGTAACCCGGCTCGTCAGCCCCACCAGCTCCAAGGGGCTTGAATATAAGTTACAATCCAATTGGTCGCACACTGCTTGTCCTATCAGCGTGTTGCCCCAAAGCACCGTGGTCCATGTAGTCAGCATCAGCGGGTACGCCTCTGCCAGGGTCTTGAGCAAAAAATCTAAGTCGCGTTGGCCATCCCTGGACACGTGTTTCGAGGTTGTTGCCTCTCGTCAGCAGGGAGTAGGAATGTATGAAGGGGTGCTGCATAGGCTGCCAAAAAATATCTTCAGGTTCGGTACCACTCGTGGCACGCAGGTGCGTAACCCGGCTCGTCAGCCCCACCAGCTCCAAGGAGCTTGAATATAAGTTACAATCCAATTGGTCGCACACTGCTTGTCCTATCAGCGTGTTGCCCCAAAGCACCGTGGTCCATGTAGTCAGCATCAGCGGGTACGCCTCTGCCAGGGTCTTGAGCAAAAAATCAAAGTCGCGTTGGCCATCCCTGGACACGTGTTTCGAGGTTGTTGCCTCTCGACAGCAGGGAGTAGGAATGTATGAAGGGGTGCTGCATAGGCTGCCAAAAAATATCTTCAGGTTCGGTACTACTCGTGGCACACAGGTGCGTAACCCGGCTCGTCAGCCCCACCAGCTCCAAGGAGCTTGAATATAAGTTACAATCCAATTGGTCGCACACTGCTTGTCCTATCAGCGTGTTGCCCCAAAGCACTGTGGTCCATGTAGTCAGCATCAGCGGGTACGCCTCTGCCAGGGTCTTGAGCAAAAAATCAAAGTTGCGTTGGCCTTCCCTGGACACGTGTTTGGAGGTTGTTGCCTCTCGTCAGTAGGGAGTAGGAATGTATGAAGGGATGCTGCATAGGCTGCCAAAAAATATCTTCAGGTTCGGTACCACTCGTGGCACGCAGGTGCGTAACCCGGCTCGTCAGCCCCACCAGCTCCAAGGAGCTTGAATATAAGTTACAATCCAATTGGTCGCACACTGCTTGTCCTATCAGCGTGTTGCCCCAAAGCACCGTGGTCCATGTAGTCAGCATCAGCGGGTACGCCTCTGCCAGGGTCTTGAGCAAAAAATCAAAGTCGCGTTGGCCATCCCTGGACACGTGTTTCGAGGTTGTTGCCTCTCGTCAGTAGGGAGTAGGAATGTATGAAGGGGTGCTGCATAGGCTGCCAAAAAATATCTTCAGGTTCGGTACCACTCGTGGCACGCAGGTGCGTAACCCGGCTCGTCAGCCCCACCAGCTCCAAGGAGCTTGAATATGAGTTACAATCCAATTGGTCGCACACTGCTTGTCTTATCAGCGTGTTGCCCCAAAGCACCGTGGTCCATGTAGTCAGCATCAGTGGGTACGCCTCTGCCAGGGTCTTGAGCAAAAAATCAAAGTCGCGTTGGCCATCCCTGGACACGTGTTTCGAGGTTGTTGCCTCTCGTCAGCAGGGAGTAGGAATGTATGAAGGGGTGCTGCATAGGCTGCCAAAAAATATCTTCAGGTTCGGTACCACTCGTGGCACGCAGGTGCGTAACCCGGCTCGTCAGCCCCACCAGCTCCAAGGAGCTTGAATATAAGTTACAATCCAATTGGTCGCACACTGCTTGTCCTATCAGCGTGTTGCCCCAAAGCACCGTGGTCCATGTAGTCAGCATCAGCGGGTACGCCTCTGCCAGGGTCTTGAGCAAAAAATCAAAGTCGCGTTGGCCATCCCTGGACACGTGTTTCGAGGTTGTTGCCTCTCGTCAGCAGGGAGTAGGAATGTATGAAGGGGTGCTGCATAGGCTGCCAAAAAATATCTTCAGGTTCGGTACCACTCGTGGCACGCAGGTGCGTAACCCGGCTCGTCAGCCCCACCAGCTCCAAGGAGCTTGAATATAAGTTACAATCCAATTGGTCGCACACTGCTTGTCCTATCAGCGTGTTGCCCCAAAGCACCGTGGTCCATGTAGTCAGCATCAGCGGGTAAGCCTCTGCCAGGGTCTTGAGCAAAAAATCAAAGTCGCGTTGGCCATCCCTGGACACGTGTTTCGAGGTTGTTGCCTCTCGTCAGCAGGGAGTAGGAATGTATGAAGGGGTGCTGCATAGGCTGCCAAAAAATATCTTCAGGTTCGGTACCACTGGTGGCACGCAGGTGCGTAACCCGGCTCGTCAGCCCCACCAGCTCCAAGGAGCTTGAATATAAGTTACAATCCAATTGGTCGCACACTGCTTGTCCTATCAGCGTGTTGCCCCAAAGCACCGTGGTCCATGTAGTCAGCATCAGCGGGTACGCCTCTGCCAGGGTCTTGAGCAAAAAATCAAAGTCGCGTTGGCCATCCCTGGACACGTGTTTCGAGGTTGTTGCCTCTCGTCAGCAGGGAGTAGGAATGTATGAAGGGGTGCTGCATAGGCTGCCAAAAAATATCTTCAGGTTCGGTACCACTCGTGGCACGCAGGTGCGTAACCCGGCTCGTCAGCCCCACCAGCTCCAAGGAGCTTGAATATAAGTTACAATCCAATTGGTCGCACACTGCTTGTCCTATCAGCGTGTTGCCCCAAAGCACCGTGGTCCATGTAGTCAGCATCAGCGGGTACGCCTCTGCCAGGGTCTTGAGCAAAAAATCAAAGTCGCGTTGGCCATCCCTGGACACGTGTTTCGAGGTTGTTGCCTTTCGTCAGCAGGGAGTAGGAATGTATGAAGGGGTGCTGCATAGGCTGCCAAAAAATATCTTCAGGTTCGGTACCACTCGTGGCACGCAGGTGCGTAACCCGGCTCGTCAGCCCCACCAGCTCCAAGGAGCTTGAATATAAGTTACAATCCAATTGGTCGCACACTGCTTGTCCTATCAGCGTGTTGCCCCAAAGCACCGTGGTCCATGTAGTCAGCATCAGCGGGTACGCCTCTGCCAGGGTCTTGAGCAAAAAATCAAAGTCGCGTTGGCCATCCCTGGACACGTGGTTCGAGGTTGTTGCCTCTCGTCAGCAGGGAGTAGGAATGTATGAAGGGGTGCTGCATAGGCTGCCAAAAAATATCTTCAGGTTCGGTACCACTCGTGGCACGCAGGTGCGTAACACGGCTGGTCAGCCCCACCAGCTCCAAGGAGCTTGAATATAAGTTACAATCCAATTGGTCGCACACTGCTTGTCCTATCAGCGTGTTGCCCCAAAGCACCGTGGTCCATGTAGTCAGCATCAGCGGGTACACCTCTGCCAGGGTCTTGAGCAAAAAATCAAAGTCGCGTTGGCCATCCCTGGACACGTGTTTCGAGGTTGTTGCCTCTCGTCAGCAGGGAGTAGGAATGTATGAAGGGGTGCTGCATAGGCTGCCAAAAAATATCTTCAGGTTCGGTACCACTCGTGGCACGCAGGTGCGTAACCCGGCTCGTCAGCCCCACCAGCTCCAAGGAGCTTGAATATAAGTTACAATCCAATTGGTCGCACACTGCTTGTCCTATCAGCGTGTTGCCCCAAAGCACGTGGTCCATGTAGTCAGCATCAGCGGGTACGCCTCTGCCAGGGTCTTGAGCAAAAAATCAAAGTCGCGTTGGCCATCCCTGGACACGTGTTTCGAGGTTGTTGCCTCTCGTCAGCAGGGAGTAGGAATGTATGAAGGGGTGCTGCATAGGCTGCCAAAAATTATCTTCAGGTTCGGTACCACTCGTGGCACGCAGGTGCGTAACCCGGCTCGTCAGCCCCACCAGCTCCAAGGAGCTTGAATATAAGTTACAATCCAATTGGTCGCACACTGCTTGTCCTATCAGCGTGTTGCCCCAAAGCACCGTGGTCCATGTAGTCAGCATCAGCGGGTACGCCTCTGCCAGGGTCTTGAGCAAAAAATCAAAGTCGTGTTGGCCATCCCTGGACACGTGTTTCGAGGTTGTTGCCTCTCGTCAGCAGGGAGTAGGAATGTATGAAGGGGTGCTGCATAGGCTGCCAAAAAATATCTTCAGGTTCGGTACCACTCGTGGCACGCAGGTGCGTATCCCGGCTCGTCAGCCCCACCAGCTCCAAGGAGCTTGAATATAAGTTACAATCCAATTGGTCGCACACTGCTTGTCCTATCAGCGTGTTGCCCCAAAGCACCGTGGTCCATGTAGTCAGCATCAGCGGGTACGCCTCTGCCAGGGTCTTGAGCAAAAAATCAAAGTCGCGTTGGCAATCCCTGGACACGTGTTTCGAGGTTGTTGCCTCTCGTCAGCAGGTAGTAGGAATGTATGAAGGGGTGCTGCATAGGCTGCCAAAAAATATCTTCAGGTTCGGTACCACTCGTGGCACGCAGGTGCGTAACCCGGCTCGTCAGCCCCACCAGCTCCAAGGAGCTTGAATATAAGTTACAATCCAATTGGTCGCACACTGCTTGTCCTATCAGCGTGTTGCCCCAAAGAACCGTGGTCCATGTAGTCAGCATCAGCGGGTACGCCTCTGCCAGGGTCTTGAGCAAAAAATCAAAGTCGCGTTGGCCATCCCTGGACACGTGTTTCGAGGTTGTTGCCTCTCGTCAGCAGGGAGTAGGAATGTATGAAGGGGTGCTGCATAGGCTGCCAAAAAATATCTTCAGGTTCGGTACCACTCGTGGCACGCAGGTGCGTAACCCGGCTCGTCAGCCCCACCAGCTCCAAGGAGCTTGAATATAAGTTACAATCCAATTGGTCGCACACTGCTTGTCCTATCAGCGTGTTGCCCCAAAGCACCGTGGTCCATGTAGTCAGCCCCTGCCAGGGTCTTGAGCAAAAAATCAAAGTCGCGTGGGCCATCCCTGGACACGTGTTTCGAGGTTGTTGCCTCTCGTCAGCAGGGAGTAGGAATGTATGAAGGGGTGCTGCATAGGCTGCCAAAAAATATCTTCAGGTTCGGTACCACTCGTGGCACGCAGGTGCGTAACCCGGCTCGTCAGCCCCACCAGCTCCAAGGAGCTTGAATATAAGTTACAATCCAATTGGTCGCACACTGCTTGTCCTATCAGCGTGTTGCCCCAAAGCTCCGTGGTCCATGTAGTCAGCATCAGCGGGTACGCCTCTGCCAGGGTCTTGAGCAAAAAATCAAAGTCGCGTTGGCCATCCCTGGACACGTGTTTCGAGGTTGTTGCCTCTCGTCAGCAGGGAGTAGGAATGTATGAAGGGGTGCTGCATAGGCTGCCAAAAAATATCTTCAGGTTCGGTACCACTCGTGGCACGCAGGTGCGTAACCCGGCTCGTCAGCCCCACCAGCTCCAAGGAGCTTGAATATAAGTTACAATCCAATTGGTCGCACACTGCTTGTCCTATCAGCGTGTTGCCCCAAAGCACCGTGGTCCATGTAGTCAGCATCAGCGGGTACGCCTCTGCCAGGGTCTTGAGCAAAAAATCAAAGTCGCGTTGGCCATCCCTGGACACGTGTTTCGAGGTTGTTGCCTCTCGTCAGCAGGGAGTAGGAATGTATGAAGGGGTGCTGCATAGGCTGCCAAAAAATATCTTCAGGTTCGGTACCACTCGTGGCACGCAGGTGCGTATCCCGGCTCGTCAGCCCCACCAGCTCCAAGGAGCTTGAATATAAGTTACAATCCAATTGGTCGCACACTGCTTGTCCTATCAGCGTGTTGCCCCAAAGTACCGTGGTCCATGTAGTCAGCATCAGCGGGTACGCCTCTGCCAGGGTCTTGAGCAAAAAATCAAAGTCGCGTTGGCCATCCCTGGACACGTGTTTCGAGGTTGTTGCCTCTCGTCAGCAGGGAGTAGGAATGTATGAAGGGGTGCTGCATAGGCTGCCAAAAAATATCTTCAGGTTCGGTACCACTCGTGGCACGCAGGTGCGTAACCCGGCTCGTCAGCCCCACCAGCTCCAAGGAGCTTGAATATAAGTTACAATCCAATTGGTCGCACACTGCTTGTCCTATCAGCGTGTTGCCCCAAAGCACCGTGGTCCATGTAGTCAGCATCAGCGGGTACGCCTCTGCCAGGGTCTTGAGCAAAAAATCAGTCGCGTTGGCCATCCCTGGACACGTGTTTCGAGGTTGTTGCCTCTCGTCAGCAGGGAGTAGGAATGTATGAAGGGGTGCTGCATAGGCTGCCAAAAAATATCTTCAGGTTCGGTACCACTCGTGGCACGCAGGTGCGTAACCCGGCTCGTCAGCCCCACCAGCTCCAAGGAGCTTGAATATAAGTTACAATCCAATTGGTCGCACACTGCTTGTCCTATCAGCGTGTTGCCCCAAAGCACCGTGGTCCATGTAGTCAGCATTAGCGGGTACGCCTCTGCCAGGGTCTTGAGCAAAAAATCAAAGTCACGTTGGCCATCCCTGGACACGTGTTTCGAGGTTGTTGCCTCTCGTCAGCAGGGAGTAGGAATGTATGAAGGGGTGCTGCATAAGCTGCCAAAAAATATCTTCAGGTTCGGTACTACTCGTGGCACGCAGGTGCGTAACCCGGCTCGTCAGCCCCACCAGCTCCAAGGAGCTTGAATATAAGTTACAATCCAATTGGTCGCACACTGCTTGTCCTATCAGCGTGTTGCCCCAAAGCACTGTGGTCCATGTAGTCACCATCAGCGGGTACGCCTCTGCCAGGGTCTTGAGCAAAAAATCAAAGTTGCGTTGGCCATCCCTGGACACATGTTTCGAGGTTGTTGCCTCTCGTCAGCAGGGAGTAGGAATGTATGAAGGGGTGCTGCATAGGCTGCCAAAAAATATCTTCAGGTTCGGTACCACTCGTGGCACGCAGGTGCGTAACCCGGCTCGTCAGCCCCACCAGCTCCAAGGAGCTTGAATATAAGTTACAATCCAATTGGTCGCACACTGCTTGTCCTATCAGCGTGTTGCCCCAAAGCACCGTGGTCCATGTAGTCAGCATCAGCGGGTACGCCTCTGCCAGGGTCTTGAGCAAAAAATCAAAGTCGCGTTGGCCATCCCTGGACACGTGTTTCGAGGTTGTTGCCTCTCGTTAGCAGGGAGTAGGAATGTATGAAGGGGTGCTGCATAGGCTGCCAAAAAATATCTTCAGGTTCGGTACCACTCGTGGCACGCAGGTGCGTAACCCGGCTCGTCAGCCCCACCAGCTCCAAGGAGCTTGAATATAAGTTACAATCCAATTGGTCGCACACTGCTTGTCCTATCAGCGTGTTGCCCCAAAGCACCGTGGTCCATGTAGTCAGCATCAGCGGGTACGCCTCTGCCAGGGTCTTGAGCAAAAAATCAAAGTCGCGTTGGCCATCCCTGGACACGTGTTTCGAGGTTGTTGCCTCTCGCCAGCAGGGAGTAGGAATGTATGAAGGGGTGCTGCATAGGCTGCCAAAAAATATCTTCAGGTTCGGTACCACTCGTGGCACGCAGGTGCGTAACCCGGCTCGTCAGCCCCACCAGCTCCAAGGAGCTTGAATATAAGTTACAATCCAATTGGTCGCATCCTGCTTGTCCTATCAGCGTGTTGCCCCAAAGCACCGTTGTCCATGTAGTCAGCATCAGCGGGTACGCCTCTGCCAGGGTCTTGAGCAAAAAATCAAAGTCGCGTTGGCCATCCCTGGACACGTGTTTCGAGGTTGTTGCCTCTCATCAGCAGGGAGTAGGAATGTATGAAGGGGTGCTGCATAGGCTGCCAAAAAATATCTTCAGGTTCTGTACCACTCGTGGCACGCAGGTGCGTAACCCGGCTCGTCAGCCCCACCAGCTCCAAGGAGCTTGAATATAAGTTACAGTCCAATTGGTCACACACTGCTTGTCCTATCAGCGTGTTGCCCCAAAGCACCGTGGTCCATGTAGTCAGCATCAGCGGGTACGCCTCTGCCAGGGTCTTGAGCAAAAAATCAAAGTCGCGTTGGCCATCCCTGGACACGTGTTTCAAGGTTGTTGCCTCTCATCAGCAGGGAGTAGGAATGTATGAAGGGGTGCTGCATAGGCTGCCAAAAAATATCTTCAGGTTCGGTACTACTCGTGGCACGCAGGTGCGTAACCCGGCTCATCAGCCCCACCAGCTCCAAGGAGCTTGAATATAAGTTACAATCCAATTGGTCGCACACTGCTTGTCCTATCAGCGTGTTGCCCCAAAGCACCGTGGTCCATGTAGTCAGCATCAGCGGGTACGCCTCTGCCAGGGTCTTGAGCAAAAAATCAAAGTCGCGTTGGCCATCCCTGGACACGTGTTTCGAGGTTGTTGCCTCTCGTCAGCAGGGAGTAGGAATGTATGAAGGGGTGCTGCATAGGCTGCCAAAAAATATCTTCAGGTTCGGTACCACTCGTGGCACGCAGGTGCGTAACCCGGCTCGTCAGCCCCACCAGCTCCAAGGAGCTTGAATATGAGTTACAATCCAATTGGTCGCACACTGCTTGTCCTATCAGCGTGTTTCCCCAAAGCACCGTGGTCCATGTAGTCAGCATCAGCGGGTACGCCTCTGCCAGGGTCTTGAGCAAAAAATCAAAGTCGCGTTGGCCATCCTTGGACACGTGTTTCGAGGTTGTTGCCTCTCGTCAGCAGGGAGTAGGAATGTATGAAGGGGTGCTGCATAGGCTGCCAAAAAATATCTTCAAGTTCGGTACCACTCGTGGCACGCAGGTGCGTAACCCGGCTCGTCAGCCCCACCAGCTCCAAGGAGCTTGAATATAAGTTACAATCCAATTGGTCGCACACTGCTTGTCTTATCAGCGTGTTGCCCCAAAGCACCGTGGTCCATGTAGTCAGCATCAGCGGGTACGCCTCTGCCAGGGTCTTGAGCAAAAAATCAAAGTCGCGTTGGCCATCCCTGGACACGTGTTTCGAGGTTGTTGCCTCTCGTCAGCAGGGAGTAGGAATGTATGAAGGGGTGCTGCATAGGCTGCCAAAAAATATCTTCAGGGTTCGGTACCACTCGTGGCACGCAGGTGCGTAACCCGGCTCGTCAGCCCCACCAGCTCCAAGGAGCTTGAATATAAGTTACAATCCAATTGGTCGCACACTGCTTGTCCTATCAGCGTGTTGCCCCAAAGCACCGTGGTCCATGTAGTCAGCATCAGCGGGTACGCCTCTGCCAGGGTCTTGAGCAAAAAATCAAAGTCGCGTTGGCCATCCCTGGACACGTGTTTCGAGGTTGTTGCCTCTCGCCAGCAGGGAGTAGGAATGTATGAAGGGGTGCTGCATAGGCTGCCAAAAAATATCTTCAGGTTCGGTACCACTCGTGGCACGCAGGTGCGTAACCCGGCTCGTCAGCCCCACCAGCTCCAAGGAGCTTGAATATAAGTTACAATCCAATTGGTCGCATCCTGCTTGTCCTATCAGCGTGTTGCCCCAAAGCACCGTGGTCCATGTAGTCAGCATCAGCGGGTACGCCTCTGCCAGGGTCTTGAGCAAAAAATCAAAGTTGCGTTGGCCATCCCTGGACACGTGTTTCGAGGTTGTTGCCTCTCATCAGCAGGGAGTAGGAATGTATGAAGGGGTGCTGCATAGGCTGCCAAAAAATATCTTCAGGTTCGGTACCACTCGTGGCACGCAGGTGCGTAACCCGGCTCGTCAGCCCCACCAGCTCCAAGGAGCTTGAATATAAGTTACAATCCAATTGGTCGCACACTGCTTGTCCTATCAGCGTGTTGCCCCAAAGCACCGTGGTCCATGTAGTCAGCATCAGCGGGTACGCCTCTGCCAGGGTCTTGAGCAAAAAATCAAAGTCGCGTTGGCCATCCCTGGACACGTGTTTCGAGGTTGTTGCCTCTCGTCAGCAGGGAGTAGGAATGTATGAAGGGGTGCTGCATAGGCTGCCAAAAAATATCTTCAGGTTCGGTACTACTCGTGGCACGCAGGTGCGTAACCCGGCTCGTCAGCCCCACCAGCTCCAAGGAGCTTGAATATAAGTTACAATCCAATTGGTCGCACACTGCTTGTCCTATCAGCGTGTTGCCCCAAAGCACCGTGGTCCATGTAGTCAGCATCAGCGGGTACGCCTCTGCCAGGGTCTTGAGCAAAAAATCAAAGTCGCGTTGGCCATCCCTGGACACGTGTTTCGAGGTTGTTGCCTCTCGTCAGCAGGGAGTAGGAATGTATGAAGGGGTGCTGCATAGGCTGCCAAAAAATATCTTCAGGTTCGGTACCACTCGTGGCACGCAGGTGCGTAACCCGGCTCGTCAGCCCCACCAGCTCCAAGGAGCTTGAATATGAGTTACAATCCAATTGGTCGCACACTGCTTGTCCTATCAGCGTGTTTCCCCAAAGCACCGTGGTCCATGTAGTCAGCATCAGCGGGTACGCCTCTGCCAGGGTCTTGAGCAAAAAATCAAAGTCGCGTTGGCCATCCTTGGACACGTGTTTCGAGGTTGTTGCCTCTCGTCAGCAGGGAGTAGGAATGTATGAAGGGGTGCTGCATAGGCTGCCAAAAAATATCTTCAAGTTCGGTACCACTCGTGGCACGCAGGTGCGTAACCCGGCTCGTCAGCCCCACCAGCTCCAAGGAGCTTGAATATAAGTTACAATCCAATTGGTCGCACACTGCTTGTCCTATCAGCGTGTTGCCCCAAAGCACCGTGGTCCATGTAGTCAGCATCAGCGGGTACGCCTCTTCCAGGGTCTTGAGCAAAAAATCAAAGTCGCGTTGGCCATCCCTGGACACGTGTTTCGAGGTTGTTGCCTCTCGTCAGCAGGGAGTAGGAATGTATGAAGGGGTGCTGCATAGGCTGCCAAAAAATATCTTCAGGGTTCGGTACCACTCGTGGCACGCAGGTGCGTAACCCGGCTCGTCAGCCCCACCAGCTCCAAGGAGCTTGAATATAAGTTACAATCCAATTGGTCGCACACTGCTTGTCCTATCAGCGTGTTGCCCCAAAGCACCGTGGTCCATGTAGTCAGCATCAGCGGGTACGCCTCTGCCAGGGTCTTGAGCAAAAAATCAAAGTCGCGTTGGCCATCCCTGGACACGTGTTTCGAGGTTGTTGCCTCTCGTCAGCAGGGAGTAGGAATGTATGAAGGGGTGCTGCATAGGCTGCCAAAAAATATCTTCAGGTTCGGTACCACTCGTGGCACGCAGGTGCGTAACCCGGCTCGTCAGCCCCACCAGCTCCAAGGAGCTTGAATATAAGTTACAATCCAATTGGTCGCACACTGCTTGTCCTATCAGCGTGTTGCCCCAAAGCACCGTGGTCCATGTAGTCAGCATTAGCGGGTATGCCTCTGCCAGGGTCTTGAGCAAAAAATCAAAGTCGCGTTGGCCATCCCTGGACACGTGTTTCGAGGTTGTTGCCTCTCGTCAGCAGGGAGTAGGAATGTATGAAGGGGTGCTGCATAGGCTGCCAAAAAATATCTTCAGGTTCGGTACCACTCGTGGCACGCAGGTGCGTAACCCAGCTCGTCAGCCCCACCAGCTCCAAGGGGCTTGAATATAAGTTACAATCCAATTGGTCGCACACTGCTTGTCCTATCAGCGTGTTGCCCCAAAGCACCGTGGTCCATGTAGTCAGCATCAACGGGTACGCCTCTGCCAGGGTCTTGAGCAAAAAATCAAAGTCGCGTTGGCCATCCCTGGACACGTGTTTCGAGGTTGTTGCCTCTCGTCAGCAGGGAGTAGGAATGTATGAAGGGGTGCTGCATAGGCTGCCAAAAAATATCTTCATGTTCGGTACCACTCGTGGCACGCAGGTGCGTAACCCGGCTCGTCAGCCCCACCAGCTCCAAGGAGCTTGAATATAAGTTACAATCCAATTGGTCGCACACTGCTTGTCCTATCAGCGTGTTTCCCCAAAGCACCGTGGTCCATGTAGTCAGCATCAGCGGGTACGCCTCTGCCAGGGTCTTGAGCAAAAAATCAAAGTCGCGTTGGCCATCCCTGGACACGTGTTTCGAGGTTGTTGCCTCTCGTCAGCAGGGAGTAGGAATGTATGAAGGGGTGCTGCATAGGCTGCCAAAAAATATCTTCAGGTTCGGTACTACTCGTGGCACGCAGGTGCGTAACCCGGCTCGTCAGCCCCACCAGCTCCAAGGAGCTTGAATATAAGTTACAATCCAATTGGTCGCACACTGCTTGTCCTATCAGCGTGTTGCCCCAAAGCACTGTGGTCCATGTAGTCAGCATCAGCGGGTACGCCTCTGCCAGGGTCTTGAGAAAAAAATCAAAGTTGCGTTGGCCTTCCCTGGACACGTGTTTGGAGGTTGTTGCCTCTCGTCAGCAGGGAGTAGGAATGTATGAAGGGGTGCTGCATAGGCTGCCAAAAAATATCTTCAGGTTTGGTACCACTCGTGGCACGCAGGTGCGTAACCCGGCTCGTCAGCCCCACCAGCTCCAAGGAGCTTGAATATAAGTTACAATCCAATTGGTCGCACACTGCTTGTCCTATCAGCGTGTTGCCCCAAAGCACCGTGGTCCATGTAGTCAGCATCATCGGGTACGCCTCTGCCAGGGTCTTGAGCAAAAAATCAAAGTCGCGTTGGCCATCCCTGGACACGTGTTTCGAGGTTGTTGCCTCTCGTCAGCAGGGAGTAGGAATGTATGAAGGGGTGCTGCATAGGCTGCCAAAAAATATCTTCAGGTTCGGTACCACTCGTGGCACGCAGGTGCGTAACCCGGCTCGTCAGCCCCACCAGCTCCAAGGAGCTTGAATATGAGTTACAATCCAATTGGTCGCACACTGCTTGTCCTATCAGCGTGTTGCCCCAAAGCACCGTGGTCCATGTAGTCAGCATCAGCGGGTACGCCTCTGCCAGGGTCTTGAGCAAAAAATCAAAGTCGCGTTGGCCATCCCTGGACACGTGTTTCGAGGTTGTTGCCTCTCGTCAGCAGGGAGTAGGAATGTATGAAGGGGTGCTGCATAGGCTGCCAAAAAATATCTTCAGGTTCGGTACCACTCGTGGCACGCAGGTGCGTAACCCGGCTCGTCAGCCCCACCAGCTCCAAGGAGCTTGAATATAAGTTACAATCCAATTGGTCGCACACTGCTTGTCCTATCAGCGTGTTGCCCCAAAGCACCGTGGTCCATGTAGTCAGCATCAGCGGGTACGCCTCTGCCAGGGTCTTGAGCAAAAAATCAAAGTCGCGTTGGCCATCCCTGGACACGTGTTTTGAGGTTGTTGCCTCTCGTCAGCAGGGAGTAGGAATGTATGAAGGGGTGCTGCATAGGCTGCCAAAAAATATCTTCAGGTTCGGTACCACTCGTGGCACGCAGGTGCGTAACCCGGCTCGTCAGCCCCACCAGCTCCAAGGAGCTTGAATATAAGTTACAATCCAATTGGTCGCACACTGCTTGTCCTATCAGCGTGTTGCCCCAAAGCACCGTGGTCCATGTAGTCAGCATCAGCGGGTAAGCCTCTGCCAGGGTCTTGAGCAAAAAATCAAAGTCGCGTTGGCCATCCCTGGACACGTGTTTCGAGGTTGTTGCCTCTCGTCAGCAGGGAGTAGGAATGTATGAAGGGGTGCTGCATAGGCTGCCAAAAAATATCTTCAGGTTCGGTACCACTGGTGGCACGCAGGTGCGTAACCCGGCTCGTCAGCCCCACCAGCTCCAAGGAGCTTGAATATAAGTTACAATCCAATTGGTCGCACACTGCTTGTCCTATCAGCGTGTTGCCCCAAAGCACCGTGGTCCATGTAGTCAGCATCAGCGGGTACGCCTCTGCCAGGGTCTTGAGCAAAAAATCAAAGTCGCGTTGGCCATCCCTGGACACGTGTTTCGAGGTTGTTGCCTCTCGTCAGCAGGGAGTAGGAATGTATGAAGGGGTGCTGCATAGGCTGCCAAAAAATATCTTCAGGTTCGGTACCACTCGTGGCACGCAGGTGCGTAACCCGGCTCGTCAGCCCCACCAGCTCCAAGGAGCTTGAATATAAGTTACAATCCAATTGGTCGCACACTGCTTGTCCTATCAGCGTGTTGCCCCAAAGCACCGTGGTCCATGTAGTCAGCATCAGCGGGTACGCCTCTGCCAGGGTCTTGAGCAAAAAATCAAAGTCGCGTTGGCCATCCCTGGACACGTGTTTCGAGGTTGTTGCCTCTCGTCAGCAGGGAGTAGGAATGTATGAAGGGGTGCTGCATAGGCTGCCAAAAAATATCTTCAGGTTCGGTACCACTCGTGGCACGCAGGTGCGTAACCCGGCTCGTCAGCCCCACCAGCTCCAAGGAGCTTGAATATAAGTTACAATCCAATTGGTCGCACACTGCTTGTCCTATCAGCGTGTTGCCCCAAAGCACCGTGGTCCATGTAGTCAGCATCAGCGGGTACGCCTCTGCCAGGGTCTTGAGCAAAAAATCAAAGTCGCGTTGGCCATCCCTGGACACGTGTTTCGAGGTTGTTGCCTCTCGTCAGCAGGGAGTAGGAATGTATGAAGGGGTGCTGCATAGGCTGCCAAAAAATATCTTCAGGTTCGGTACCACTCGTGGCACGCAGGTGCATAACCCGGCTCGTCAGCCCCACCAGCTCCAAGGAGCTTGAATATAAGTTACAATCCAATTGGTCGCACACTGCTTGTCCTATCAGCGTGTTGCCCCAAAGCACCGTGGTCCATGTAGTCAGCATCAGCGGGTACGCCTCTGCCAGGGTCTTGAGCAAAAAATCAAAGTCGCGTTGGCCATCCCTGGACACGTGGTTCGAGGTTGTTGCCTCTCGTCAGCAGGGAGTAGGAATGTATGAAGGGGTGCTGCATAGGCTGCCAAAAAATATCTTCAGGTTCGGTACCACTCGTGGCACGCAGGTGCGTAACACGGCTGGTCAGCCCCACCAGCTCCAAGGAGCTTGAATATAAGTTACAATCCAATTGGTCGCACACTGCTTGTCCTATCAGCGTGTTGCCCCAAAGCACCGTGGTCCATGTAGTCAGCATCAGCGGGTACGCCTCTGCCAGGGTCTTGAGCAAAAAATCAAAGTCGCATTTGGCCATCCCTGGACACGTGTTTCGAGGTTGTTGCCTCTCGTCAGCAGGGAGTAGGAATGTATGAAGGGGTGCTGCATAGGCTGCCAAAAAATATCTTCAGGTTCGGTACCACTCGTGGCACGCAGGTGCGTAACCCGGCTCGTCAGCCCCACCAGCTCCAAGGAGCTTGAATATAAGTTACAATCCAATTGGTCGCACACTGCTTGTCCTATCAGCGTGTTGCCCCAAAGCACCGTGGTCCATGTAGTCAGCATCAGTGGGTACGCCTCTGCCAGGGTCTTGAGCAAAAAATCAAAGTCGCGTTGGCCATCCCTCGACACGTGTTTCGAGGTTGTTGCCTCTCGTCAGCAGGGAGTAGGAATGTATGAAGGGGTGCTGCATAGGCTGCCAAAAAATATCTTCAGGTTCGGTACCACTCGTGGCACGCAGGTGCGTAACCCGGCTCGTCAGCCCCACCAGCTCCAAGGAGCTTGAATATAAGTTACAATCCAATTGGTCGCACACTGCTTGTCCTATCAGCGTGTTGCCCCAAAGCACCGTGGTCCATGTAGTCAGCATCAGCGGGTACGCCTCTGCCAGGGTCTTGAGCAAAAAATCAAAGTCGCGTTGGCCATCCCTGGACACGTGTTTCGAGGTTGTTGCCTCTCGTCAGCAGGGAGTAGGAATGTATGAAGGGGTGCTGCATAGGCTGCCAAAAAATATCTTCAGGTTCGGTACCACTCGTGGCACGCAGGTGCGTATCCCGGCTCGTCAGCCCCACCAGCTCCAAGGAGCTTGAATATAAGTTACAATCCAATTGGTCGCACACTGCTTGTCCTATCAGCGTGTTGCCCCAAAGCACCGTGGTCCATGTAGTCAGCATCAGCGGGTACGCCTCTGCCAGGGTCTTGAGCAAAAAATCAAAGTCGCGTTGGCCATCCCTGGACACGTGTTTCGAGGTTGTTGCCTCTCGTCAGCAGGGAGTAGGAATGTATGAAGGGGTGCTGCATAGGCTGCCAAAAAATATCTTCAGGTTCGGTACCACTCGTGGCACGCAGGTGCGTAACCCGGCTCGTCAGCCCCACCAGCTCCAAGGAGCTTGAATATAAGTTACAATCCAATTGGTCGCACACTGCTTGTCCTATCAGCGTGTTGCCCCAAAGAACCGTGGTCCATGTAGTCAGCATCAGCGGGTACGCCTCTGCCAGGGTCTTGAGCAAAAAATCAAAGTCGCGTTGGCCATCCCTGGACACGTGTTTCGAGGTTGTTGCCTCTCGTCAGCAGGGAGTAGGAATGTATGAAGGGGTGCTGCATAGGCTGCCAAAAAATATCTTCAGGTTCGGTACCACTCGTGGCACGCAGGTGCGTAACCCGGCTCGTCAGCCCCACCAGCTCCAAGGAGCTTGAATATAAGTTACAATCCAATTGGTCGCACACTGCTTGTCCTATCAGCGTGTTGCCCCAAAGCACCGTGGTCCATGTAGTCAGCCCCTGCCAGGGTCTTGAGCAAAAAATCAAAGTCGCGTGGGCCATCCCTGGACAGGTGTTTTGAGGTTGTTGCCTCTCGTCAGCAGGGAGTAGGAATGTATGAAGGGGTGCTGCATAGGCTGCCAAAAAATATCTTCAGGTTCGGTACCACTCGTGGCACGCAGGTGCGTAACCCGGCTCGTCAGCCCCACCAGCTCCAAGGAGCTTGAATATAAGTTACAATCCAATTGGTCGCACACTGCTTGTCCTATCAGCGTGTTGCCCCAAAGCACCGTGGTCCATGTAGTCAGCATCAGCGGGTACGCCTCTGCCAGGGTCTTGAGCAAAAAATCAAAGTCGCGTTGGCCATCCCTGGACACGTGTTTCGAGGTTGTTGCCTCTCGTCAGCAGGGAGTAGGAATGTATGAAGGGGTGCTGCATAGGCTGCCAAAAAATATCTTCAGGTTCGGTACCACTCGTGGCCCGCAGGTGCGTAACCCGGCTCGTCAGCCCCACCAGCTCCAAGGAGCTTGAATATAAGCTACAATCCAATTGGTCGCACACTGCTTGTCCTATCAGAGTGTTGCCCCAAAGCACCGTGGTCCATGTAGTCAGCATCAGCGGGTATGCCTCTGCCAGGGTCTTGAGCAAAAAATCAAAGTCGCGTTGGCCATCCCTGGACCCGTGTTTCGAGGTTGTTGCCTCTCGTCAGCAGGGAGTAGGAATGTATGAAGGGGTGCTGCATAGGCTGCCAAAAAATATCTTCAGGTTCGGTACCACTCGTGGCACGCAGGTGCGTAACCCGGCTCGTCAGCCCCACCAGCTCCAAGGAGCTTGAATATAAGTTACAATCCAATTGGTCGCATCCTGCTTGTCCTATCAGCGTGTTGCCCCAAAGCCCCGTGGTCCATGTAGTCAGCATTAGCGGGTACGCCTCTGCCAGGGTCTTGAGCAAAAAATCAAAGTCGCGTTGGCCATCCCTGGACACATGTTTCGAGGTTGTTGCCTCTCGTCAGCAGGGAGTAGGAATGTATGAAGGGGTGCTGCATAGGCTGCCAAAAAATATCTTCAGGTTCGGTACCACTCGTGGCACGCAGGTGCGTAACCCGGCTCGTCAGCCCCACCAGCTCCAATGGGCTTGAATATAAGTTACAATCCAATTGGTCGCACACTGCTTGTCCTATCAGAGTGTTGCCCCAAAGCACCGTGGTCCATGTAGTCAGCATCAGCGGGTATGCCTCTGCCAGGGTCTTGAGCAAAAAATCAAAGTCGCGTTGGCCATCCCTGGACACGTGTTTCGAGGTTGTTGCCTCTCGTCAGCAGGGAGTAGGAATGTATGAAGGGGTGCTGCATAGGCTGCCAAAAAATATCTTCAGGTTCGGTACCACTCGTGGCACGCAGGTGCGTAACCCGGCTCGTCAGCCCCACCAGCTCCAAGGAGCTTGAATATAAGTTACAATCCAATTGGTCGCACACTGCTTGTCCTATCAGCGTGTTGCCCCAAAGCACCGTGGTCCATGTAGTCAGCATCAGCGGGTACGCCTCTGCCAGGGTCTTGAGCAAAAAATCAAAGTCGCGTTGGCCATCCCTGGACACGTGTTTCGAGGTTGTTGCCTCTCGTCAGCAGGGAGTAGAAATGTATGAAGGGGTGCTGCATAAGCTGCCAAAAAATATCTTCAGGTTCGGTACTACTCGTGGCACGCAGGTGCGTAACCCGGCTCGTCAGCCCCACCAGCTCCAAGGAGCTTGAATATAAGTTACAATCCAATTGGTCGCACACTGCTTGTCCTATCAGCGTGTTGCCCCAAAGCACTGTGGTCCATGTAGTCAGCATCAGTGGGTACGCCTCTGCCAGGGTCTTGAGCAAAAAATCAAAGTTGCGTTGGCCATCCCTGGACACGTGTTTCGAGGTTGTTGCCTCTCGTCAGCAGGGAGTAGGAATGTATGAAGGGGTGCTGCATAGGCTGCCAAAAAATATCTTCAGGTTCGGTACCACTCGTAGCACGCAGGTGCGTAACCCGGCTCGTCAGCCCCACCAGCTCCAAGGAGCTTGAATATAAGTTACAATCCAATTGGTCGCACACTGCTTGTCCTATCAGCGTGTTGCCCCAAAGCACCGTGGTCCATGTAGTCAGCATCAGCGGGTACGCCTCTGCCAGGGTCTTGAGCAAAAAATCAAAGTCGCGTTGGCCATCCCTGGACACGTGTTTCGAGGTTGTTGCCTCTCGTCAGCAGGGAGTAGGAATGTATGAAGGGGTGCTGCATAGGCTGCCAAAAAATATCTTCAGGTTCGGTACCACTCGTGGCACGCAGGTGCGTAACCCGGCTCGTCAGCCCCACCAGCTCCAAGGAGCTTGAATATAAGTTACAATCCATTTGGTCGCACACAGCTTGTCCTATCAGCGTGTTGCCCCAAAGCACCGTGGTCCATGTAGTCAGCATCAGCGGGTATGCCTCTGCCAGGGTCTTGAGCAAAAAATCAAAGTCGCGTTGGCCATCCCTGGACACGTGTTTCGAGGTTGTTGCCTCTCGTCAGCAGGGAGTAGGAATGTATGAAGGGGTGCTGCATAGGCTGCCAAAAAATATCTTCAGGTTCGGTACCACTCGTGGCACGCAGGTGCGTAACCCGGCTCGTCAGCCCCACCAGCTCCAAGGAGCTTGAATATAAGTTACAATCCAATTGGTCGCATCCTGCTTGTCCTATCAGCGTGTTGCCCCAAAGCACCGTGGTCCATGTAGTCAGCATCAGCGGGTACGCCTCTGCCAGGGTCTTGAGCAAAAAATCAAAGTTGCGTTGGCCATCCCTGGACACGTGTTTCGAGGTTGTTGCCTCTCGTCAGCAGGGAGTAGGAATGTATGAAGGGGTGCTGCATAGGCTGCCAAAAAATATCTTCAGGTTCGGTACCACTCGTGGCACGCAGGTGCGTAACCCGGCTCGTCAGCCCCACCAGCTCCAAGGGGCTTGAATATAAGTTACAATCCAATTGGTCGCACACTGCTTGTCCTATCAGCGTGTTGCCCCAAAGCACCGTGGTCCATGTAGTCAGCATCAGCGGGTACGCCTCTGCCAGGGTCTTGAGCAAAAAATCAAAGTCGCGTTGGCCATCCCTGGACACGTGTTTCGAGGTTGTTGCCTCTCGTCAGCAGGGAGTAGGAATGTATGAAGGGGTGCTGCATAGGCTGCCAAAAAATATCTTCAGGTTCGGTACCACTCGTGGCACGCAGGTGCGTAACCCGGCTCGTCAGCCCCACCAGCTCCAAGGAGCTTGAATATAAGTTACAATCCAATTGGTCGCACACTGCTTGTCCTATCAGCGTGTTGCCCCAAAGCACCGTGGTCCATGTAGTCAGCATCAGCGGGTACGCCTCTGCCAGGGTCTTGAGCAAAAAATCAAAGTCGCGTTGGCCATCCCTGGACACGTGTTTCGAGGTTGTTGCCTCTCGTCAGCAGGGAGTAGAAATGTATGAAGGGGTGCTGCATAAGCTGCCAAAAAATATCTTCAGGTTCGGTACTACCCGTGGCACGCAGGTGCGTAACCCGGCTCGTCAGCCCCACCAGCTCCAAGGAGCTTGAATATAAGTTACAATCCAATTGGTCGCACACTGCTTGTCCTATCAGCGTGTTGCCCCAAAGCACTGTGGTCCATGTAGTCAGCATCAGTGGGTACGCCTCTGCCAGGGTCTTGAGCAAAAAATCAAAGTTGCGTTGGCCATCCCTGGACACGTGTTTCGAGGTTGTTGCCTCTCGTCAGCAGGGAGTAGGAATGTATGAAGGGGTGCTGCATAGGCTGCCAAAAAATATCTTCAGGTTCGGTACCACTCGTAGCACGCAGGTGCGTAACCCGGCTCGTCAGCCCCACCAGCTCCAAGGAGCTTGAATATAAGTTACAATCCAATTGGTCGCACACTGCTTGTCCTATCAGCGTGTTGCCCCAAAGCACCGTGGTCCATGTAGTCAGCATCAGCGGGTACGCCTCTGCCAGGGTCTTGAGCAAAAAATCAAAGTCGCGTTGGCCATCCCTGGACACGTGTTTCGAGGTTGTTGCCTCTCGTCAGCAGGGAGTAGGAATGTATGAAGGGGTGCTGCATAGGCTGCCAAAAAATATCTTCAGGTTCGGTACCACTCGTGGCACGCAGGTGCGTAACCCGGCTCGTCAGCCCCACCAGCTCCAAGGAGCTTGAATATAAGTTACAATCCATTTGGTCGCACACAGCTTGTCCTATCAGCGTGTTGCCCCAAAGCACCGTGGTCCATGTAGTCAGCATCAGCGGGTATGCCTCTGCCAGGGTCTTGAGCAAAAAATCAAAGTCGCGTTGGCCATCCCTGGACACGTGTTTCGAGGTTGTTGCCTCTCGTCAGCAGGGAGTAGGAATGTATGAAGGGGTGCTGCATAGGCTGCCAAAAAATATCTTCAGGTTCGGTACCACTCGTGGCACGCAGGTGCGTAACCCGGCTCGTCAGCCCCACCAGCTCCAAGGAGCTTGAATATAAGTTACAATCCAATTGGTCGCATCCTGCTTGTCCTATCAGCGTGTTGCCCCAAAGCACCGTGGTCCATGTAGTCAGCATCAGCGGGTACGCCTCTGCCAGGGTCTTGAGCAAAAAATCAAAGTTGCGTTGGCCATCCCTGGACACGTGTTTCGAGGTTGTTGCCTCTCGTCAGCAGGGAGTAGGAATGTATGAAGGGGTGCTGCATAGGCTGCCAAAAAATATCTTCAGGTTCGGTACCACTCGTGGCACGCAGGTGCGTAACCCGGCTCGTCAGCCCCACCAGCTCCAAGGGGCTTGAATATAAGTTACAATCCAATTGGTCGCACACTGCTTGTCCTATCAGCGTGTTGCCCCAAAGCACCGTGGTCCATGTAGTCAGCATCAGCGGGTACGCCTCTGCCAGGGTCTTGAGCAAAAAATCAAAGTCGCGTTGGCCATCCCTGGACACGTGTTTCGAGGTTGTTGCCTCTCGTCAGCAGGGAGTAGGAATGTATGAAGGGGTGCTGCATAGGCTGCCAAAAAATATCTTCAGGTTCGGTACCACTCGTGGCACGCAGGTGCGTAACCCGGCTCGTCAGCCCCACCAGCTCCAAGGAGCTTGAATATAAGTTACAATCCAATTGGTCGCACACTGCTTGTCCTATCAGCGTGTTGCCCCAAAGCACCGTGGTCCATGTAGTCAGCATCAGCGGGTACGCCTCTGCCAGGGTCTTGAGCAAAAAATCAAAGTCGCGTTGGCCATCCCTGGACACGTGTTTCGAGGTTGTTGCCTCTCGTCAGCAGGGAGTAGGAATGTATGAAGGGGTGCTGCATAGGCTGCCAAAAAATATCTTCAGGTTCGGTACTACTCGTGGCACGCAGGTGCGTAACCCGGCTCGTCAGCCCCACCAGCTCCAAGGAGCTTGAATATAAGTTACAATCCAATTGGTCGCACACTGCTTGTCCTATCAGCGTGTTGCCCCAAAGCACTGTGGTCCATGTAGTCAGCATCAGCGGGTACACCTCTGCCAGGGTCTTGAGCAAAAAATCAAAGTTGCGTTGGCCATCCCTGGACACGTGTTTCGAGGTTGTTGCCTCTCGTCAGCAGGGAGTAGGAATGTATGAAGGGGTGCTGCATAGGCTGCCAAAAAATATCTTCAGGTTCGGTACCACTCGTGGCACGCAGGTGCGTAACCCGGCTCGTCAGTCCCACCAGCTCCAAGGAGCTTGAATATAAGTTACAATCCAATTGGTCGCACACTGCTTGTCCTATCAGCGTGTTGCCCCAAAGCACCGTTGTCCATGTAGTCAGCATCAGCGGGTACGCCTCTGCCAGGGTCTTGAGCAAAAAATCAAAGTCGCGTTGGCCATCCCTGGACACGTGTTTCGAGGTTGTTGCCTCTCGTCAGCAGGGAGTAGGAATGTATGAAGGGGTGCTGCATAGGCTGCCAAAAAATATCTTCAGGTTCGGTACCACTCGTGGCACGCAGGTGCGTAACCCGGCTCGTCAGCCCCACCAGCTCCAAGGAGCTTGAATATGAGTTATAATCCAATTGGTCGCACACTGCTTGTCCTATCAGCGTGTTGCCCCAAAGCACCGTGGTCCATGTAGTCAGCATCAGCGGGTACGCCTCTGCCAGGGTCTTGAGCAAAAAATCAAAGTCGCGTTGGCCATCCCTGGACACGTGTTTCGAGGTTGTTGCCTCTCGTCAGCAGGGAGTAGGAATGTATGAAGGGGTGCTGCATAGGCTGCCAAAAAATATCTTCAGGTTCGGTACCACTCGTGGCACGCAGGTGCGTAACCCGGCTTGTCAGCCCCACCAGCTCCAAGGAGCTTGAATATAAGTTACAATCCAATTGGTCGCACACTGCTTGTCCTATCAGCGTGTTGCCCCAAAGCACCGTGGTCCATGTAGTCAGCATCAGCGGGTACGCCTCTGCCAGGGTCTTGAGCAAAAAATCAAAGTCGCGTTGGCCATCCCTGGACACGTGTTTCGAGGTTGTTGCCTCTCGTCAGCAGGGAGTAGGAATGTATGAAGGGGTGCTGCATAGGCTGCCAAAAAATATCTTCAGCTTCGGTACCACTCGTGGCACGCAGGTGCGTAACCCGGTTCGTCAGCCCCACCAGCTCCAAGGAGCTTTAATATAAGTTACAATCCAATTGGTCGCACACTGCTTGTC
This sequence comes from Lissotriton vulgaris, assembly GCF_964263255.1. NCBI lineage: Eukaryota > Metazoa > Chordata > Amphibia > Caudata > Salamandridae > Lissotriton > Lissotriton vulgaris. The sequence goes on from NW_028251278.1 coordinate 43,401, forward strand.
CTATCAGCGTGTTGCCCCAAAGCACCGTGGTCCATGTAGTCAGCATCAGCGGGTACGCCTCTGCCAGGGTCTTGTGCAAAAAATCAAAGTCGCGTTGGCCATCCCTGGACACGTGTTTCGAGGTTGTTGCCTCTCGTCAGCAGGGAGTAGGAATGTATGAAGGGGTGCTGCATAGGCTGCCAAAAAATATCTTCAGGTTCGGTACCACTCGTGGCACGCAGGTGCGTAACCCGGCTCGTCCGCCCCACCAGCTCCAAGGAGCTTGAATATAAGTTACAATCCAATTGGTCGCACACTGCTTGTCCTATCAGCGTGTTGCCCCAAAGCACCGTGGTCCATGTAGTCAGCATCAGCGGGTACGCCTCTGCCAGGGTCTTGAGCAAAAAATCAAAGTCGCATTGGCCATCCCTGGACACGTGTTTCGAGGTTGTTGCCTCTCGTCAGCAGGGAGTAGGAATGTATGAAGGGGTGCTGCATAGGCTGCCAAAAAATATCTTCAGGTTCGGTACCACTCGTGGCACGCAGGTGCGTAACCCGGTTCGTCAGCCCCACCAGCTCCAAGGAGCTTTAATATAAGTTACAATCCAATTGGTCGCACACTGCTTGTCCTATCAGCGTGTTGCCCCAAAGAACCGTGGTCCATGTAGTCAGCATCAGCGGGTACGCCTCTGCCAGGGTCTTGAGCAAAAAATCAAAGTCGCGTTGGCCATCCCTGGACACGTGTTTCGAGGTTGTTGCCTCTCGTAAGCAGGGAGTAGGAATGTATGAAGGGGTGCTGCATAGGCTGCCAAAAAATATCTTCAGGTTCGGTACCACTCGTGGCACGCAGGTGCGTAACCCGGCTCATCAGCCCCACCAGCTCCAAGGAGCTTGAATATAAGTTACAATCCAATTGGTCGCACACTGCTTGTCCTATCAGCGTGTTGCCCCAAAGCACCGTGGTCCATGTAGTCAGCATCAGCGGGTACGCCTCTGCCAGGGTCTTGAGCAAAAAATCAAAGTCGCATTGGCCATCCCTGGACACGTGTTTCGAGGTTGTTGCCTCTCGTCAGCAGGGAGTAGGAATGTATGAAGGGGTGCTGCATAGGCTGCCAAAAAATATCTTCAGGTTCGGTACCACTCGTGGCACGCAGGTGCGTAACCCGGCTCGTCAGCCCCACCAGCTCCAAGGAGCTTGAATATAAGTTACAATCCAATTGGTCGCACACTGCTTGTCCTATCAGCGTGTTGCCCCAAAGAACCGTGGTCCATGTAGTCAGCATCAGCGGGTACGCCTCTGCCAGGGTCTTGAGCAAAAAATCAAAGTCGCGTTGGCCATCCCTGGACACGTGTTTCGAGGTTGTTGCCTCTCGTAAGCAGGGAGTAGGAATGTATGAAGGGGTGCTGCATAGGCTGCCAAAAAATATCTTCAGGTTCGGTACCACTCGTGGCACGCAGGTGCGTAACCCGGCTCGTCAGCCCCACCAGCTCCAAGGAGCTTGAATATGAGTTACAATCCAATTGGTCGCACACTGCTTGTCCTATCAGCGTGTTGCCCCAAAGCACCATGGTCCATGTAGTCAGCATCAGCGGGTACGCCTCTGCCAGGGTCTTGAGCAAAAAAATCAAAGTCGCGTTGGCCATCCCTGGACACGTGTTTCGAGGTTGTTGCCTCTCGTCAGCAGGGAGTAGGAATGTATGAAGGGGTGCTGCATAGGCTGCCAAAAAATATCTTCAGGTTCGGTACCACTCGTGGCACGCAGGTGCGTAACCCGGCTTGTCAGCCCCACCAGCTCCAAGGAGCTTGAATATAAGTTACAATCCAATTGGTCGCACACTGCTTGTCCTATCAGCGTGTTGCCCCAAAGCACCGTGGTCCATGTAGTCAGCATCAGCGGGTACGCCTCTGCCAGGGTCTTGAGCAAAAAATCAAAGTCGCGTTGGCCATCCCTGGACACGTGTTTCGAGGTTGTTGCCTCTCGTCAGCAGGGAGTAGGAATGTATGAAGGGGTGCTGCATAGGCTGCCAAAAAATATCTTCAGCTTCGGTACCACTCGTGGCACGCAGGTGCGTAACCCGGTTCGTCAGCCCCACCAGCTCCAAGGAGCTTTAATATAAGTTACAATCCAATTGGTCGCACACTGCTTGTCCTATCAGCGTGTTGCCCCAAAGCACCGTGGTCCATGTAGTCAGCATCAGCGGGTACGCCTCTGCCAGGGTCTTGTGCAAAAAATCAAAGTCGCGTTGGCCATCCCTGGACACGTGTTTCGAGGTTGTTGCCTCTCGTCAGCAGGGAGTAGGAATGTATGAAGGGGTGCTGCATAGGCTGCCAAAAAATATCTTCAGGTTCGGTACCACTCGTGGCACGCAGGTGCGTAACCCGGCTCGTCCGCCCCACCAGCTCCAAGGAGCTTGAATATAAGTTACAATCCAATTGGTCGCACACTGCTTGTCCTATCAGCGTGTTGCCCCAAAGCACCGTGGTCCATGTAGTCAGCATCAGCGGGTACGCCTCTGCCAGGGTCTTGAGCAAAAAATCAAAGTCGCATTGGCCATCCCTGGACACGTGTTTCGAGGTTGTTGCCTCTCGTCAGCAGGGAGTAGGAATGTATGAAGGGGTGCTGCATAGGCTGCCAAAAAATATCTTCAGGTTCGGTACCACTCGTGGCACGCAGGTGCGTAACCCGGCTCGTCAGCCCCACCAGCTCCAAGGAGCTTGAATATAAGTTACAATCCAATTGGTCGCACACTGCTTGTCCTATCAGCGTGTTGCCCCAAAGAACCGTGGTCCATGTAGTCAGCATCAGCGGGTACGCCTCTGCCAGGGTCTTGAGCAAAAAATCAAAGTCGCGTTGGCCATCCCTGGACACGTGTTTCGAGGTTGTTGCCTCTCGTAAGCAGGGAGTAGGAATGTATGAAGGGGTGCTGCATAGGCTGCCAAAAAATATCTTCAGGTTCGGTACCACTCGTGGCACGCAGGTGCGTAACCCGGCTCATCAGCCCCACCAGCTCCAAGGAGCTTGAATATAAGTTACAATCCAATTGGTCGCACACTGCTTGTCCTATCAGCGTGTTGCCCCAAAGCACCGTGGTCCATGTAGTCAGCCCCTGCCAGGGTCTTGAGCAAAAAATCAAAGTCGCGTGGGCCATCCCTGGACACGTGTTTCGAGGTTGTTGCCTCTCGTCAGCAGGGAGTAGGAATGTATGAAGGGGTGCTGCATAGGCTGCCAAAAAATATCTTCAGGTTCGGTACCACTCGTGGCACGCAGGTGCGTAACCCGGCTCGTCAGCCCCACCAGCTCCAAGGAGCTTGAATATAAGTTACAATCCAATTGGTCGCACACTGCTTGTCCTATCAGCGTGTTGCCCCAAAGCACCGTGGTCCATGTAGTCAGCATCAGCGGGTACGCCTCTGCCAGGGTCTTGAGCAAAAAATCAAAGTCGCGTTGGCCATCCCTGGACACGTGTTTCGAGGTTGTTGCCTCTCGTCAGCAGGGAGTAGGAATGTATGAAGGGGTGCTGCATAGGCTGCCAAAAAATATCTTCAGGTTCGGTACCACTCGTGGCCCGCAGGTGCGTAACCCGGCTCGTCAGCCCCACCAGCTCCAAGGAGCTTGAATATAAGTTACAATCCAATTGGTCGCACACTGCTTGTCCTATCAGAGTGTTGCCCCAAAGCACCGTGGTCCATGTAGTCAGCATCAGCGGGTATGCCTCTGCCAGGGTCTTGAGCAAAAAATCAAAGTCGCGTTGGCCATCCCTGGACACGTGTTTCGAGGTTGTTGCCTCTCGTCAGCAGGGAGTAGGAATGTATGAAGGGGTGCTGCATAGGGTGCCAAAAAATATCTTCAGGTTCGGTACCACTGGTGGCACGCAGGTGCGTAACCCGGCTCGTCAGCCCCACCAGCTCCAAGGAGCTTGAACATAAGTTACAATCCAATTGGTCGCATCCTGCTTGTCCTATCAGCGTGTTGCCCCAAAGCACCGTGGTCCATGTAGTCAGCATCAGCGGGTACGCCTCTGCCAGGGTCTTGAGCAAAAAATCAAAGTCGCGTTGGCCATCCCTGGACACGTGTTTCGAGGTTGTTGCCTCTCGTCAGCAGGGAGTAGGAATGTATGAAGGGGTGCTGCATAGGCTGCCAAAAAATATCTTCAGGTTCGGTACCACTCGTGGCACGCAGGTGCGTAACCCGGCTCGTCAGCCCCACCAGCTCCAATGGGCTTGAATATAAGTTTCAATCCAATTGGTCGCACACTGCTTGTCCTATCAGAGTGTTGCCCCAAAGCACCGTGGTCCATGTAGTCAGCATCAGCGGGTATGCCTCTGCCAGGGTCTTGAGCAAAAAATCAAAGTCGCGTTGGCCATCCCTGGACACGTGTTTCGAGGTTGTTGCCTCTCGTCAGCAGGGAGTAGGAATGTATGAAGGGGTGCTGCATAGGCTGCCAAAAAATATCTTCAGGTTCGGTACCACTCGTGGCACGCAGGTGCGTAACCCGGCTCGTCAGCCCCACCAGCTCCAAGGAGCTTGAATATAAGTTACAATCCAATTGGTCGCACACTGCTTGTCCTATCAGCGTGTTGCCCCAAAGCACCGTGGTCCATGTAGTCAGCATCAGCCGGTACGCCTCTGCCAGGGTCTTGAGCAAAAAATCAAAGTCGCGTTGGCCATCCCTGGACACGTGTCTCGAGGTTGTTGCCTCTCGTCAGCAGGGAGTAGGAATGTATGAAGGGGTGCTGCATAAGCTGCCAAAAAATATCTTCAGGTTCGGTACTACTCGTGGCACGCAGGTGCGTAACCCGGCTTGTCAGCCCCACCAGCTCCAAGGAGCTTGAATATAAGTTACAATCCAATTGGTCGCACACTGCTTGTCCTATCAGCGTGTTGCCCCAAAGCACTGTGGTCCATGTAGTCAGCATCAGCGGGTACGCCTCTGCCAGGGTCTTGAGCAAAAAATCAAAGTTGCGTTGGCCATCCCTGGACACGTGTTTCGAGGTTGTTGCCTCTCGTCAGCAGGGAGTAGGAATGTATGAAGGGGTGCTGCATAGGCTGCCAAAAAATATCTTCAGGTTCGGTACCACTCGTGGCACGCAGGTGCGTAACCCGGCTCGTCAGCCCCACCAGCTCCAAGGAGCTTGAATATAAGTTACAATCCAATTGGTCGCACACTGCTTGTCCTATCAGCGTGTTGCCCCAAAGCACCGTGGTCCATGTAGTCAGCATCAGCGGGTACGCCTCTGCCAGGGTCTTGAGCAAAAAATCAAAGTCGCGTTGGCCATCCCTGGACACGTGTTTCGAGGTTGTTGCCTCTCGTCAGCAGGGAGTAGGAATGTATGAAGGGGTGCTGCATAGGCTGCCAAAAAATATCTTCAGGTTCGGTACCACTCGTGGCACGCAGGTGCGTAACCCGGCTCGTCAGCCCCACCAGCTCCAAGGAGCTTGAATATAAGTTACAATCCAATTGGTCGCACACTGCTTGTCCTATCAGCGTGTTGCCCCAAAGCACCGTGGTCCATGTAGTCAGCATCAGCGGGTACGCCTCTGCCAGGGTCTTGAGCAAAAAATCAAAGTCGCGTTGGCCATCCCTGGACACGTGTTTCGAGGTTGTTGCCTCTCGTCAGCAGGGAGTAGGAATGTATGAAGGGGTGCTGCATAGGCTGCCAAAAAATATCTTCAGGTTCGGTACCACTCGTGGCACGCAGGTGCGTAACCCGGCTCGTCAGCCCCACCAGCTCCAAGGAGCTTGAATATAAGTTACAATCCAATTGGTCGCACACTGCTTGTCCTATCAGCGTGTTGCCCCAAAGCACCGTGGTCCATGTAGTCAGCATCAGCGGGTACGCCTCTGCCAGGGTCTTGAGCAAAAAATCAAAGTCGCGTTGGCCATCCCTGGACACGTGTTTCGAGGTTGTTGCCTCTCGTCAGCAGGGAGTAGGAATGTATGAAGGGGTGCTGCATAGGCTGCCAAAAAATATCTTCAGGTTCGGTACCACTCGTGGCACGCAGGTGCGTAACCCGGCTCGTCAGCCCCACCAGCTCCAAGGAGCTTGAATATAAGTTACAATCCAATTGGTCGCACACTGCTTGTCCTATCAGCGTGTTGCCCCAAAGCACCGTGGTCCATGTAGTCAGCATCAGCGGGTACGCCTCTGCCAGGGTCTTGAGCAAAAAATCAAAGTCGCGTTGGCCATCCCTGGACACGTGTTTCGAGGTTGTTGCCTCTCGTCAGCAGGGAGTAGGAATGTATGAAGGGGTGCTGCATAGGCTGCCAAAAAATATCTTCAGGTTCGGTACCACTCGTGGCACGCAGGTGCGTATCCCGGCTCGTCAGCCCCACCAGCTCCAAGGAGCTTGAATATAAGTTACAATCCAATTGGTCGCACACTGCTTGTCCTATCAGCGTGTTGCCCCAAAGCACCGTGGTCCATGTAGTCAGCATCAGCGGGTACGCCTCTGCCAGGGTCTTGAGCAAAAAATCAAAGTCGCGTTGGCCATCCCTGGACACGTGTTTCGAGGTTGTTGCCTCTCGTCAGCAGGGAGTAGGAATGTATGAAGGGGTGCTGCATAGGCTGCCAAAAAATATCTTCAGGTTCGGTACCACTCGTGGCACGCAGGTGCGTAACCCGGCTCGTCAGCCCCACCAGCTCCAAGGAGCTTGAATATAAGTTACAATCCAATTGGTCGCACACTGCTTGTCCTATCGGCGTGTTGCCCCAAAGCACCGTGGTCCATGTAGTCAGCATCAGCGGGTACGCCTCTGCCAGGGTCTTGAGCAAAAAATCAAAGTCACGTTGGCCATCCCTGGACACGTGTTTCGAGGTTGTTGCCTCTCGTCAGCAGGGAGTAGGAATGTATGAAGGGGTGCTGCATAAGCTGCCAAAAAATATCTTCAGGTTCGGTACTACTCGTGGCACGCAGGTGCGTAACCCGGCTCGTCAGCCCCACCAGCTCCAAGGAGCTTGAATATAAGTTACAATCCAATTGGTCGCACACTGCTTGTCCTATCAGCGTGTTGCCCCAAAGCACTGTGGTCCATGCAGTCACCATCAGCGGGTACGCCTCTGCCAGGGTCTTGAGCAAAAAATCAAAGTTGCGTTGGCCATCCCTGGACACATGTTTCGAGGTTGTTGCCTCTCGTCAGCAGGGAGTAGGAATGTATGAAGGGGTGCTGCATAGGCTGCCAAAAAATATCTTCAGGTTCGGTACCACTCGTGGCACGCAGGTGCGTAACCCGGCTCGTCAGCCCCACCAGCTCCAAGGAGCTTGAATATAAGTTACAATCCAATTGGTCGCACACTGCTTGTCCTATCAGCGTGTTGCCCCAAAGCACCGTGGTCCATGTAGTCAGCATCAGCGGGTACGCCTCTGCCAGGGTCTTGAGCAAAAAATCAAAGTCGCGTTGGCCATCCCTGGACACGTGTTTCGAGGTTGTTGCCTCTCGTCAGCAGGGAGTAGGAATGTATGAAGGGGTGCTGCATAGGCTGCCAAAAAATATCTTCAGGTTCGGTACCACTCGTGGCACGCAGGTGCGTAACCCGGCTCGTCAGCCCCACCAGCTCCAAGGAGCTTGAATATAAGTTACAATCCAATTGGTCGCACACTGCTTGTCCTATCAGCGTGTTGCCCCAAAGCACCGTGGTCCATGTAGTCAGCATCAGCGGGTACGCCTCTGCCAGGGTCTTGAGCAAAAAATCAAAGTCGCGTTGGCCATCCCTGGACACGTGTTTCGAGGTTGTTGCCTCTCGTCAGCAGGGAGTAGGAATGTATGAAGGGGTGCTGCATAGGCTGCCAAAAAATATCTTCAGGTTCGGTACCACTCGTGGCACGCAGGTGCGTATCCCGGCTCGTCAGCCCCACCAGCTCCAAGGAGCTTGAATATAAGTTACAATCCAATTGGTCGCACACTGCTTGTCCTATCAGCGTGTTGCCCCAAAGCACCGTGGTCCATGTAGTCAGCATCAGCGGGTACGCCTCTGCCAGGGTCTTGAGCAAAAAATCAAAGTCGCGTTGGCCATCCCTGGACACGTGTTTCGAGGTTGTTGCCTCTCGTCAGCAGGGAGTAGGAATGTATGAAGGGGTGCTGCATAGGCTGCCAAAAAATATCTTCAGGTTCGGTACCCCTCGTGGCACGCAGGTGCGTAACCCGGCTCGTCAGCCCCACCAGCTCCAAGGAGCTTGAATATAAGTTACAATCCAATTGGTCGCACACTGCTTGTCCTATCGGCGTGTTGCCCCAAAGCACCGTGGTCCATGTAGTCAGCATCAGCGGGTACGCCTCTGCCAGGGTCTTGAGCAAAAAATCAAAGTCACGTTGGCCATCCCTGGACACGTGTTTCGAGGTTGTTGCCTCTCGTCAGCAGGGAGTAGGAATGTATGAAGGGGTGCTGCATAAGCTGCCAAAAAATATCTTCAGGTTCGGTACTACTCGTGGCACGCAGGTGCGTAACCCGGCTCGTCAGCCCCACCAGCTCCAAGGAGCTTGAATATAAGTTACAATCCAATTGGTCGCACACTGCTTGTCCTATCAGCGTGTTGCCCCAAAGCACTGTGGTCCATGCAGTCACCATCAGCGGGTACGCCTCTGCCAGGGTCTTGAGCAAAAAATCAAAGTTGCGTTGGCCATCCCTGGACACATGTTTCGAGGTTGTTGCCTCTCGTCAGCAGGGAGTAGGAATGTATGAAGGGGTGCTGCATAGGCTGCCAAAAAATATCTTCAGGTTCGGTACCACTCGTGGCACGCAGGTGCGTAACCCGGCTCGTCAGCCCCACCAGCTCCAAGGAGCTTGAATATAAGTTACAATCCAATTGGTCGCACACTGCTTGTCCTATCAGCGTGTTGCCCCAAAGCACCGTGGTCCATGTAGTCAGCATCAGCGGGTACGCCTCTGCCAGGGTCTTGAGCAAAAAATCAAAGTCGCGTTGGCCATCCCTGGACACGTGTTTCGAGGTTGTTGCCTCTCGTCAGCAGGGAGTAGGAATGTATGAAGGGGTGCTGCATAGGCTGCCAAAAAATATCTTCAGGTTCGGTACCACTCGTGGCACGCAGGTGCGTAACCCGGCTCGTCAGCCCCACCAGCTCCAAGGAGCTTGAATATAAGTTACAATCCAATTGGTCGCACACTGCTTGTCCTATCAGCGTGTTGCCCCAAAGCACCGTGGTCCATGTAGTCAGCATCAGCGGGTACGCCTCTGCCAGGGTCTTGAGCAAAAAATCAAAGTCGCGTTGGCCATCCCTGGACACGTGTTTCGAGGTTGTTGCCTCTCGCCAGCAGGGAGTAGGAATGTATGAAGGGGTGCTGCATAGGCTGCCAAAAAATATCTTCAGGTTCGGTACCACTCGTGGCACGCAGGTGCGTAACCCGGCTCGTCAGCCCCACCAGCTCCAAGGAGCTTGAATATAAGTTACAATCCAATTGGTCGCATCCTGCTTGTCCTATCAGCGTGTTGCCCCAAAGCACCGTGGTCCATGTAGTCAGCATCAGCGGGTACGCCTCTGCCAGGGTCTTGAGAAAAAAATCAAAGTCGCGTTGGCCATCCCTGGACACGTGTTTTGAGGTTGTTGCCTCTCGTCAGCAGGGAGTAGGAATGTATGAAGGGGTGCTGCATAGGCTGCCAAAAAATATCTTCAGGTTCGGTACCACTCGTGGCACGCAGGTGCGTAACCCGGCTCGTCAGCCCCACCAGCTCCAAGGAGCTTGAATATAAGTTACAATCCAATTGGTCGCACACTGCTTGTCCTATCAGCGTGTTGCCCCAAAGCACCGTGGTCCATGTAGTCAGCATCAGCGGGTACGCCTCTGCCTGGGTCTTGAGCAAAAAATCAAAGTCGCGTTGGCCATCCCTGGACACGTGTTTCGAGGTTGTTGCCTCTCGTCAGCAGGGAGTAGGAATGTATGAAGGGGTGCTGCATAGGCTGCCAAAAAATATCTTCAGGTTCGGTACCACTCGTGGCACGCAGGTGCGTAACCCGGCTCGTCAGCCCCACCAGCTCCAAGGGGCTTGAATATAAGTTACAATCCAATTGGTCGCACACTGCTTGTCCTATCAGCGTGTTGCCCCAAAGCACCGTGGTCCATGTAGTCAGCATCAGCGGGTACGCCTCTGCCAGGGTCTTGAGCAAAAAATCAAAGTCGCGTTGGCCATCCCTGGACACGTGTTTCGAGGTTGTTGCCTCTCGTCAGCAGGGAGTAGGAATGTATGAAGGGGTGCTGCATAGGCTGCCAAAAAATATCTTCAGGTTCGGTACCACTCGTGGCACGCAGGTGCGTAACCCGGCTCGTCAGCCCCACCAGCTCCAAGGAGCTTGAATATAAGTTACAATCCAATTGGTCGCACACTGCTTGTCCTATCAGCGTGTTGCCCCAAAGCACCGTGGTCCATGTAGTCAGCATCAGCGGGTACGCCTCTGCCAGGGTCTTGAGCAAAAGATCAAAGTCGCGTTGGCCATCCCTGGACACGTGGTTCGAGGTTGTTGCCTCTCGTCAGCAGGGAGTAGGAATGTATGAAGGGGTGCTGCATAGGCTGCCAAAAAATATCTTCAGGTTCCGTACCACTCGTGGCACGCAGGTGCGTAACACGGCTGGTCAGCCCCACCAGCTCCAAGGAGCTTGAATATAAGTTACAATCCAATTGGTCGCACACTGCTTGTCCTATCAGCGTGTTGCCCCAAAGCACCGTGGTCCATGTAGTCAGCATCAGCGGGTACGCCTCTGCCAGGGTCTTGAGCAAAAAATCAAAGTCGCGTTGGCCATCCCTGGACACGTGTTTCGAGGTTGTTGCCTCTCGTCAGCAGGGAGTAGGAATGTATGAAGGGGTGCTGCATAGGCTGCCAAAAAATATCTTCAGGTTCGGTACCACTCGTGGCACGCAGGTGCGTAACCCGGCTCGTCAGCCCCACCAGCTCCAAGGAGCTTGAATATAAGTTACAATCCAATTGGTCGCACACTGCTTGTCCTATCAGCGTGTTGCCCCAAAGCACCGTGGTCCATGTAGTCAGCATCAGCGGGTACGCCTCTGCCAGGGTCTTGAGCAAAAAATCAAAGTCGCGTTGGCCATCCCTGGACACGTGTTTCGAGGTTGTTGCCTCTCGTCAGCAGGGAGTAGGAATGTATGAAGGGGTGCTGCATAGGCTGCCAAAAAATATCTTCAGGTTCGGTACCACTCGTGGCACGCAGGTGCGTAACCCGGCTCGTCAGCCCCACCAGCTCCAAGGAGCTTGAATATAAGTTACAATCCAATTGGTCGCACACTGCTTGTCCTATCAGCGTGTTGCCCCAAAGCACCGTGGTCCATGTAGTCAGCATCAGCGGGTACGCCTCTGCCAGGGTCTTGAGCAAAAAATCAAAGTCGCGTTGGCCATCCCTGGACACGTGTTTCGAGGTTGTTGCCTCTCGTCAGCAGGGAGTAGGAATGTATGAAGGGGTGCTGCATAGGCTGCCAAAAAATATCTTCAGGTTCGGTACCACTCGTGGCACGCAGGTGCGTATCCCGGCTCGTCAGCCCCACCAGCTCCAAGGAGCTTGAATATAAGTTACAATCCAATTGGTCGCACACTGCTTGTCCTATCAGCGTGTTGCCCCAAAGCACCGTGGTCCATGTAGTCAGCATCAGCGGGTACGCCTCTGCCAGGGTCTTGAGCAAAAAATCAAAGTCGCGTTGGCCATCCCTGGACACGTGTTTCGAGGTTGTTGCCTCTCGTCAGCAGGGAGTAGGAATGTATGAAGGGGTGCTGCATAGGCTGCCAAAAAATATCTTCAGGTTCGGTACCACTCGTGGCACGCAGGTGCGTAACCCGGCTCGTCAGCCCCACCAGCTCCAAGGAGCTTGAATATAAGTTACAATCCAATTGGTCGCACACTGCTTGTCCTATCGGCGTGTTGCCCCAAAGCACCGTGGTCCATGTAGTCAGCATCAGCGGGTACGCCTCTGCCAGGGTCTTGAGCAAAAAATCAAAGTCACGTTGGCCATCCCTGGACACGTGTTTCGAGGTTGTTGCCTCTCGTCAGCAGGGAGTAGGAATGTATGAAGGGGTGCTGCATAAGCTGCCAAAAAATATCTTCAGGTTCGGTACTACTCGTGGCACGCAGGTGCGTAACCCGGCTCGTCAGCCCCACCAGCTCCAAGGAGCTTGAATATAAGTTACAATCCAATTGGTCGCACACTGCTTGTCCTATCAGCGTGTTGCCCCAAAGCACTGTGGTCCATGCAGTCACCATCAGCGGGTACGCCTCTGCCAGGGTCTTGAGCAAAAAATCAAAGTTGCGTTGGCCATCCCTGGACACATGTTTCGAGGTTGTTGCCTCTCGTCAGCAGGGAGTAGGAATGTATGAAGGGGTGCTGCATAGGCTGCCAAAAAATATCTTCAGGTTCGGTACCACTCGTGGCACGCAGGTGCGTAACCCGGCTCGTCAGCCCCACCAGCTCCAAGGAGCTTGAATATAAGGTACAATCCAATTGGTCGCACACTGCTTGTCCTATCAGCGTGTTGCCCCAAAGCACCGTGGTCCATGTAGTCAGCATCAGCGGGTACGCCTCTGCCAGGGTCTTGAGCAAAAAATCAAAGTCGCGTTGGCCATCCCTGGACACGTGTTTCGAGGTTGTTGCCTCTCGTCAGCAGGGAGTAGGAATGTATGAAGGGGTGCTGCATAGGCTGCCAAAAAATATCTTCAGGTTCGGTACCACTCGTGGCACGCAGGTGCGTAACCCGGCTCGTCAGCCCCACCAGCTCCAAGGAGCTTGAATATAAGTTACAATCCAATTGGTCGCACACTGCTTGTCCTATCAGCGTGTTGCCCCAAAGCACCGTGGTCCATGTAGTCAGCATCAGCGGGTACGCCTCTGCCAGGGTCTTGAGCAAAAAATCAAAGTCGCGTTGGCCATCCCTGGACACGTGTTTCGAGGTTGTTGCCTCTCGTCAGCAGGGAGTAGGAATGTATGAAGGGGTGCTGCATAGGCTGCCAAAAAATATCTTCAGGTTCGGTACCACTCGTGGCACGCAGGTGCGTATCCCGGCTCGTCAGCCCCACCAGCTCCAAGGAGCTTGAATATAAGTTACAATCCAATTGGTCGCACACTGCTTGTCCTATCAGCGTGTTGCCCCAAAGCACCGTGGTCCATGTAGTCAGCATCAGCGGGTACGCCTCTGCCAGGGTCTTGAGCAAAAAATCAAAGTCGCGTTGGCCATCCCTGGACACGTGTTTCGAGGTTGTTGCCTCTCGTCAGCAGGGAGTAGGAATGTATGAAGGGGTGCTGCATAGGCTGCCAAAAAATATCTTCAGGTTCGGTACCCCTCGTGGCACGCAGGTGCGTAACCCGGCTCGTCAGCCCCACCAGCTCCAAGGAGCTTGAATATAAGTTACAATCCAATTGGTCGCACACTGCTTGTCCTATCGGCGTGTTGCCCCAAAGCACCGTGGTCCATGTAGTCAGCATCAGCGGGTACGCCTCTGCCAGGGTCTTGAGCAAAAAATCGAAGTCACGTTGGCCATCCCTGGACACGTGTTTCGAGGTTGTTGCCTCTCGTCAGCAGGGAGTAGGAATGTATGAAGGGGTGCTGCATAAGCTGCCAAAAAATATCTTCAGGTTCGGTACTACTCGTGGCACGCAGGTGCGTAACCCGGCTCGTCAGCCCCACCAGCTCCAAGGAGCTTGAATATAAGTTACAATCCAATTGGTCGCACACTGCTTGTCCTATCAGCGTGTTGCCCCAAAGCACTGTGGTCCATGCAGTCACCATCAGCGGGTACGCCTCTGCCAGGGTCTTGAGCAAAAAATCAAAGTTGCGTTGGCCATCCCTGGACACATGTTTCGAGGTTGTTGCCTCTCGTCAGCAGGGAGTAGGAATGTATGAAGGGGTGCTGCATAGGCTGCCAAAAAATATCTTCAGGTTCGGTACCACTCGTGGCACGCAGGTGCGTAACCCGGCTCGTCAGCCCCACCAGCTCCAAGGAGCTTGAATATAAGTTACAATCCAATTGGTCGCACACTGCTTGTCCTATCAGCGTGTTGCCCCAAAGCACCGTGGTCCATGTAGTCAGCATCAGCGGGTACGCCTCTGCCAGGGTCTTGAGCAAAAAATCAAAGTCGCGTTGGCCATCCCTGGACACGTGTTTCGAGGTTGTTGCCTCTCGTCAGCAGGGAGTAGGAATGTATGAAGGGGTGCTGCATAGGCTGCCAAAAAATATCTTCAGGTTCGGTACCACTCGTGGCACGCAGGTGCGTAACCCGGCTCGTCAGCCCCACCAGCTCCAAGGAGCTTGAATATAAGTTACAATCCAATTGGTCGCACACTGCTTGTCCTATCAGCGTGTTGCCCCAAAGCACCGTGGTCCATGTAGTCAGCATCAGCGGGTACGCCTCTGCCAGGGTCTTGAGCAAAAAATCAAAGTCGCGTTGGCCATCCCTGGACACGTGTTTCGAGGTTGTTGCCTCTCGCCAGCAGGGAGTAGGAATGTATGAAGGGGTGCTGCATAGGCTGCCAAAAAATATCTTCAGGTTCGGTACCACTCGTGGCACGCAGGTGCGTAACCCGGCTCGTCAGCCCCACCAGCTCCAAGGAGCTTGAATATAAGTTACAATCCAATTGGTCGCATCCTGCTTGTCCTATCAGCGTGTTGCCCCAAAGCACCGTGGTCCATGTAGTCAGCATCAGCGGGTACGCCTCTGCCAGGGTCTTGAGAAAAAAATCAAAGTCGCGTTGGCCATCCCTGGACACGTGTTTTGAGGTTGTTGCCTCTCGTCAGCAGGGAGTAGGAATGTATGAAGGGGTGCTGCATAGGCTGCCAAAAAATATCTTCAGGTTCGGTACCACTCGTGGCACGCAGGTGCGTAACCCGGCTCGTCAGCCCCACCAGCTCCAAGGAGCTTGAATATAAGTTACAATCCAATTGGTCGCACACTGCTTGTCCTATCAGCGTGTTGCCCCAAAGCACCGTGGTCCATGTAGTCAGCATCAGCGGGTACGCCTCTGCCAGGGTCTTGAGCAAAAAATCAAAGTCGCGTTGGCCATCCCTGGACACGTGTTTCGAGGTTGTTGCCTCTCGTCAGCAGGGAGTAGGAATGTATGAAGGGGTGCTGCATAGGCTGCCAAAAAATATCTTCAGGTTCGGTACCACTCGTGGCACGCAGGTGCGTAACCCGGCTCGTCAGCCCCACCAGCTCCAAGGGGCTTGAATATAAGTTACAATCCAATTGGTCGCACACTGCTTGTCCTATCAGCGTGTTGCCCCAAAGCACCGTAGTCCATGTAGTCAGCATCAGCGGGTACGCCTCTGCCAGGGTCTTGAGCAAAAAATCAAAGTCGCGTTGGCCATCCCTGGACACGTGTTTCGAGGTTGTTGCCTCTCGTCAGCAGGGAGTAGGAATGTATGAAGGGGTGCTGCATAGGCTGCCAAAAAATATCTTCAGGTTCGGTACCACTCGTGGCACGCAGGTGCGTAACCCGGCTCGTCAGCCCCACCAGCTCCAAGGAGCTTGAATATAAGTTACAATCCAATTGGTCGCACACTGCTTGTCCTATCAGCGTGTTGCCCCAAAGCACCGTGGTCCATGTAGTCAGCATCAGCGGGTACGCCTCTGCCAGGGTCTTGAGCAAAAAATCAAAGTCGCGTTGGCCATCCCTGGACACGTGTTTCGAGGTTGTTGCCTCTCGTCAGCAGGGAGTAGGAATGTATGAAGGGGTGCTGCATAGGCTGCCAAAAAATATCTTCAGGTTCGGTACTACTCGTGGCACGCAGGTGCGTAACCCGGCTCGTCAGCCCCACCAGCTCCAAGGAGCTTGAATATAAGTTACAATCCAATTGGTCGCACACTGCTTGTCCTATCAGCGTGTTGCCCCAAAGCACTGTGGTCCATGTAGTCAGCATCAGCGGGTACGCCTCTGCCAGGGTCTTGAGCAAAAAATCAAAGTTGCGTTGGCCATCCCTGGATACGTGTTTCGAGGTTGTTGCCTCTCGTCAGCAGGGAGTAGGAATGTATGAAGGGGTGCTGCATAGGCTGCCAAAAAATATCTTCAGGTTCGGTACCACTCGTGGCACGCAGGTGCGTAACCCGGCTCGTCAGCCCCACCAGCTCCAAGGAGCTTGAATATAAGTTACAATCCAATTGGTCGCACACTGCTTGTCCTATCAGCGTGTTGCCCCAAAGCACCGTGGTCCATGTAGTCAGCATCAGCGGGTACGCCTCTGCCAGGGTCTTGAGCAAAAAATCAAAATCGCGTTGGCCATCCCTGGACACGTGTTTCGAGGTTGTTGCCTCTCGTCAGCAGGGAGTAGGAATGTATGAAGGGGTGCTGCATAGGCTGCCAAAAAATATCTTCAGGTTCGGTACCACTCGTGGCACGCAGGTGCGTAACCCGGCTCGTCAGCCCCACCAGCTCCAAGGAGCTTGAATATGAGTTACAATCCAATTGGTCGCACACTGCTTGTCCTATCAGCGTGTTGCCCCAAAGCACCGTGGTCCATGTAGTCAGCATCAGCGGGTACGCCTCTGCCAGGGTCTTGAGCAAAAAATCAAAGTCGCGTTGGCCATCCCTGGACACGTGTTTCGAGGTTGTTGCCTCTCGTCAGCAGGGAGTAGGAATGTATGAAGGGGTGCTGCATAGGCTGCCAAAAAATATCTTCAGGTTCGGTACCACTCGTGGCACGCAGGTGCGTAACCCGGCTCGTCAGCCCCACCAGCTCCAAGGAGCTTGAATATAAGTTACAATCCAATTGGTCGCACACTGCTTGTCCTATCAGCGTGTTGCCCCAAAGCACCGTGGTCCATGTAGTCAGCATCAGCGGGTACGCCTCTGCCAGGGTCTTGAGCAAAAAATCAAAGTCGCGTTGGCCATCCCTGGACACGTGTTTCGAGGTTGTTGCCTCTCGTCAGCAGGGAGTAGGAATGTATGAAGGGGTGCTGCATAGGCTGCCAAAAAATATCTTCAGGTTCGGTACCACTCGTGGCACGCAGGTGCGTAACCCGGCTTGTCAGCCCCACCAGCTCCAAGGAGCTTTAATATAAGTTACAATCCAATTGGTCGCACACTGCTTGTCCTATCAGCGTGTTGCCCCAAAGCACCGTGGTCCATGTAGTCAGCATCAGCGGGTACGCCTCTGCCAGGGTCTTGAGCAAAAAATCAAAGTCGCGTTGGCCATCCCTGGACACGTGTTTCGAGGTTGTTGCCTCTCGTCAGCAGGGAGTAGGAATGTATGAAGGGGTGCTGCATAGGCTGCCAAAAAATATCTTCAGGTTCGGTACCACTCGTGGCACGCAGGTGCGTAACCCGGCTCGTCAGCCCCACCAGCTCCAAGGAGCTTGAATATAAGTTACAATCCAATTGGTCGCACACTGCTTGTCCTATCAGCGTGTTGCCCCAAAGCACCGTGGTCCATGTAGTCAGCATCAGCGGGTACGCCTCTGCCAGGGTCTTGAGCAAAAAATCAAAGTCGCATTGGCCATCCCTGGACACGTGTTTCGAGGTTGTTGCCTCTCGTCAGCAGGGAGTAGGAATGTACGAAGGGGTGCTGCATAGGCTGCCAAAAAATATCTTCAGGTTCGGTACCACTCGTGGCACGCAGGTGCGTAACCCGGCTCGTCAGCCCCACCAGCTCCAAGGAGCTTGAATATAAGTTACAATCCAATTGGTCGCACACTGCTTGTCCTATCAGCGTGTTGCCCCAAAGCACCGTGGTCCATGTAGTCAGCATCAGCGGGTACGCCTCTGCCAGGGTCTTGAGCAAAAAATCAAAGTCGCGTTGGCCATCCCTGGACACGTGTTTCGAGGTTGTTGCCTCTCGTCAGCAGGGAGTAGGAATGTATGAAGGGGTGTTGCATAGGCTGCCAAAAAATATCTTCAGGTTCGGTACCACTCGTGGCACGCAGGTGCGTAACCCGGCTCGTCAGCCCCACCAGCTCCAAGGAGCTTGAATATAAGTTACAATCCAATTGGTCGCACACTGCTTGTCCTACCAGCGTGTTGCCCCAAAGCACCGTGGTCCATGTAGTCAGCATCAGCGGGTACGCCTCTGCCAGGGTCTTGAGCAAAAAAACAAAGTCGCGTTGGCCATCCCTGGACACGTGTTTCGAGGTTGTTGCCTCTCGTCAGCAGGGAGTAGGAATGTATGAAGGGGTGCTGCATAGGCTGCCAAAAAATATCTTCAGGTTCGGTACCACTCGTGGCACGCAGGTGCGTAACCCGGCTCGTCAGCCCCACCAGCTCCAAGGAGCTTGAATATAAGTTACAATCCAATTGGTCGCATCCTGCTTGTCCTATCAGCGTGTTGCCCCAAAGCACCGTGGTCCATGTAGTCAGCATCAGCGGGTACGCCTCTGCCAGGGTCTTGAGCAAAAAATCAAAGTTGCATTGGCCATCCCTGGACACGTGTTTCGAGGTTGTTGCCTCTCGTCAGCAGGGAGTAGGAATGTATGAAGGGGTGCTGCATAGGCTGCCAAAAAATATCTTCAGGTTCGGTACCACTCGTGGCACGCAGGTGCGTAACCCGGCTCGTCAGCCCCACCAGCTCCAAGGGGCTTGAATATAAGTTACAATCCAATTGGTCGCACACTGCTTGTCCTATCAGCGTGTTGCCCCAAAGCACCGTGGTCCATGTAGTCAGCATCAGCGGGTACGCCTCTGCCAGGGTCTTGAGCAAAAAATCAAAGTCGCGTTGGCCATCCCTGGACACGTGTTTCGAGGTTGTTGCCTCTCGTCAGCAGGGAGTAGGAATGTATGAAGGGGTGCTGCATAGGCTGCCAAAAAATATCTTCAGGTTCGGTACCACTCGTGGCACGCAGGTGCGTAACCCGGCTCGTCAGCCCCACCAGCTCCAAGGAGCTTGAATATAAGTTACAATCCAATTGGTCGCACACTGCTTGTCCTATCAGCGTGTTGCCCCAAAGCACCGTGGTCCATGTAGTCAGCATCAGCGGGTACGCCTCTGCCAGGGTCTTGAGCAAAAAATCAAAGTCGCGTTGGCCATCCCTGGACACGTGTTTCGAGGTTGTTGCCTCTCGTCAGCAGGGAGTAGGAATGTATGAAGGGGTGCTGCATAGGCTGCCGAAAAATATCTTCAGGTTCGGTACCACTCGTGGCACGCAGGTGCGTAACCCGGCTCGTCAGCCCCACCAGCTCCAAGGAGCTTGAATATAAGTTACAATCCAATTGGTCGCACACTGCTTGTCCTATCAGCGTGTTGCCCCAAAGCACCGTGGTCCATGTAGTCAGCATCAGCGGGTACGCCTCTGCCAGGGTCTTGAGCAAAAAATCAAAGTCGCGTTGGCCATCCCTGGACACGTGTTTCGAGGTTGTTGCCTCTCATCAGCAGGGAGTAGGAATGTATGAAGGGGTGCTGCATAGGCTGCCAAAAAATATCTTCAGGTTCGGTACCACTCGTGGCACGCAGGTGCGTAACCCGGCTCGTCAGCCCCACCAGCTCCAAGGAGCTTGAATATAAGTTACAATCCAATTGGTCGCACACTGCTTGTCCTATCAGCGTGTTGCCCCAAAGCACCGTGGTCCATGTAGTCAGCATCAGCGGGTACGCCTCTGCCAGGGTCTGGAGCAAAAAAACAAAGTCGCGTTGGCCATCCCTGGACACGTGTTTCGAGGTTGTTGCCTCTCGTCAGCAGGGAGTAGGAATGTATGAAGGGGTGCTGCATAGGCTGCCAAAAAATATCTTCAGGTTCGGTACCACTCGTGGCACGCAGGTGCGTAACCCGGCTCGTCAGCCCCACCAGCTCCAAGGAGCTTGAATATAAGTTACAATCCAATTGGTCGCATCCTGCTTGTCCTATCAGCGTGTTGCCCCAAAGCACCGTGGTCCATGTAGTCAGCATCAGCGGGTACGCCTCTGCCAGGGTCTTGAGCAAAAAATCAAAGTTGCGTTGGCCATCCCTGGACACGTGTTTCGAGGTTGTTGCCTCTCGTCAGCAGGGAGTAGGAATGTATGAAGGGGTGCTGCATAGGCTGCCAAAAAATATCTTCAGGTTCGGTACCACTCGTGGCACGCAGGTGCGTAACCCGGCTCGTCAGCCCCACCAGCTCCAAGGGGCTTGAATATAAGTTACAATCCAATTGGTCGCACACTGCTTGTCCTATCAGCGTGTTGCCCCAAAGCACCGTGGTCCATGTAGTCAGCATCAGCGGGTACGCCTCTGCCAGGGTCTTGAGCAAAAAATCAAAGTCGCGTTGGCCATCCCTGGACACGTGTTTCGAGGTTGTTGCCTCTCGTCAGCAGGGAGTAGGAATGTATGAAGGGGTGCTGCATAGGCTGCCAAAAAATATCTTCAGGTTCGGTACCACTCGTGGCACGCAGGTGCGTAACCCGGCTCGTCAGCCCCACCAGCTCCAAGGAGCTTGAATATAAGTTACAATCCAATTGGTCGCACACTGCTTGTCCTATCAGCGTGTTGCCCCAAAGCACCGTGGTCCATGTAGTCAGCATCAGCGGGTACGCCTCTGCCAGGGTCTTGAGCAAAAAATCAAAGTCGCGTTGGCCATCCCTGGACACGTGTTTCGAGGTTGTTGCCTCTCGTCAGCAGGGAGTAGGAATGTATGAAGGGGTGCTGCATAGGCTGCCAAAAAATATCTTCAGGTTCGGTACTACTCGTGGCACGCAGGTGCGTAACCCGGCTCGTCAGCCCCACCAGCTCCAAGGAGCTTGAATATAAGTTACAATCCAATTGGTCGCACACTGCTTGTCCTATCAGCGTGTTGCCCCAAAGCACCGTGGTCCATGTAGTCAGCATCAGCGGGTACGCCTCTGCCAGGGTCTTGAGCAAAAAATCAAAGTCGCGTTGGCCATCCCTGGACACGTGTTTCGAGGTTGTTGCCTCTCTTCAGCAGGGAGTAGGAATGTATGAAGGGGTGCTGCATAGGCTGCCAAAAAATATCTTCAGGTTCGGTACCACTCGTGGCACGCAGGTGCGTAACCCGGCTCGTCAGCCCCACCAGCTCCAAGGAGCTTGAATATAAGTTACAATCCAATTGGTCGCACACTGCTTGTCCTATCAGCGTGTTGCCCCAAAGCACCGTGGTCCATGTAGTCAGCATCAGCGGGTACGCCTCTGCCAGGGTCTTGAGCAAAAAAACAAAGTCGCGTTGGCCATCCCTGGACACGTGTTTCGAGGTTGTTGCCTCTCGTCAGCAGGGAGTAGGAATGTATGAAGGGGTGCTGCATAGGCTGCCAAAAAATATCTTCAGGTTCGGTACCACTCGTGGCACGCAGGTGCGTAACCCGGCTCGTCAGCCCCACCAGCTCCAAGGAGCTTGAATATAAGTTACAATCCAATTGGTCGCATCCTGCTTGTCCTATCAGCGTGTTGCCCCAAAGCACCGTGGTCCATGTAGTCAGCATCAGCGGGTACGCCTCTGCCAGGGTCTTGAGCAAAAAATCTAAGTTGCGTTGGCCATCCCTGGACACGTGTTTCGAGGTTGTTGCCTCTCGTCAGCAGGGAGTAGGAATGTATGAAGGGGTGCTGCATAGGCTGCCAAAAAATATCTTCAGGTTCGGTACCACTCGTGGCACGCAGGTGCGTAACCCGGCTCGTCAGCCCCACCAGCTCCAAGGGGCTTGAATATAAGTTACAATCCAATTGGTCGCACACTGCTTGTCCTATCAGCGTGTTGCCCCAAAGCACCGTGGTCCATGTAGTCAGCATCAGCGGGTACGCCTCTGCCAGGGTCTTGAGCAAAAAATCAAAGTCGCGTTGGCCATCCCTGGACACGTGTTTCGAGGTTGTTGCCTCTCGTCAGCAGGGAGTAGGAATGTATGAAGGGGTGCTGCATAGGCTGCCAAAAAATATCTTCAGGTTCGGTACCACTCGTGGCACGCAGGTGCGTAACCCGGCTCGTCAGCCCCACCAGCTCCAAGGAGCTTGAATATAAGTTACAATCCAATTGGTCGCACACTGCTTGTCCTATCAGCGTGTTGCCCCAAAGCACCGTGGTCCATGTAGTCAGCATCAGCGGGTACGCCTCTGCCAGGGTCTTGAGCAAAAAATCAAAGTCGCGTTGGCCATCCCTGGACACGTGTTTCGAGGTTGTTGCCTCTCGTCAGCAGGGAGTAGGAATGTATGAAGGGGTGCTGCATAGGCTGCCAAAAAATATCTTCAGGTTCGGTACTACTCGTGGCACGCAGGTGCGTAACCCGGCTCGTCAGCCCCACCAGCTCCAAGGAGCTTGAATATAAGTTACAATCCAATTGGTCGCACACTGCTTGTCCTATCAGCGTGTTGCCCCAAAGCACTGTGGTCCATGTAGTCAGCATCAGCGGGTACACCTCTGCCAGGGTCTTGAGCAAAAAATCAAAGTTGCGTTGGCCATCCCTGGACACGTGTTTCGAGGTTGTTGCCTCTCGTCAGCAGGGAGTAGGAATGTATGAAGGGGTGCTGCATAGGCTGCCAAAAAATATCTTCAGGTTCGGTACCACTCGTGGCACGCAGGTGCGTAACCCGGCTCGTCAGTCCCACCAGCTCCAAGGAGCTTGAATATAAGTTACAATCCAATTGGTCGCACACTGCTTGTCCTATCAGCGTGTTGCCCCAAAGCACCGTGGTCCATGTAGTCAGCATCAGCGGGTACGCCTCTGCCAGGGTCTTGAGCAAAAAATCAAAGTCGCGTTGGCCATCCCTGGACACGTGTTTCGAGGTTGTTGCCTCTCGTCAGCAGGGAGTAGGAATGTATGAAGGGGTGCTGCATAGGCTGCCAAAAAATATCTTCAGGTTCGGTACCACTCGTGGCACGCAGGTGCGTAACCCGGCTCGTCAGCCCCACCAGCTCCAAGGAGCTTGAATATGAGTTACAATCCAATTGGTCGCACACTGCTTGTCCTATCAGCGTGTTGCCCCAAAGCACCGTGGTCCATGTAGTCAGCATCAGCGGGTACGCCTCTGCCAGGGTCTTGAGCAAAAAATCAAAGTCGCGTTGGCCATCCCTGGACACGTGTTTCGAGGTTGTTGCCTCTCGTCAGCAGGGAGTAGGAATGTATGAAGGGGTGCTGCATAGGCTGCCAAAAAATATCTTCAGGTTCGGTACCACTCGTGGCACGCAGGTGCGTAACCCGGCTTGTCAGCCCCACCAGCTCCAAGGAGCTTGAATATAAGTTACAATCCAATTGGTCGCACACTGCTTGTCCTATCAGCGTGTTGCCCCAAAGCACCGTGGTCCATGTAGTCAGCATCAGCGGGTACGCCTCTGCCAGGGTCTTGAGCAAAAAATCAAAGTCGCGTTGGCCATCCCTGGACACGTGTTTCGAGGTTGTTGCCTCTCGTCAGCAGGGAGTAGGAATGTATGAAGGGGTGCTGCATAGGCTGCCAAAAAATATCTTCAGCTTCGGTACCACTCGTGGCACGCAGGTGCGTAACCCGGCTCGTCAGCCCCACCAGCTCCAAGGAGCTTTAATATAAGTTACAATCCAATTGGTCGCACACTGCTTGTCCTATCAGCGTGTTGCCCCAAAGCACCGTGGTCCATGTAGTCAGCATCAGCGGGTACGCCTCTGCCAGGGTCTTGAGCAAAAAATCAAAGTCGCGTTGGCCATCCCTGGACACGTGTTTCGAGGTTGTTGCCTCTCGTCAGCAGGGAGTAGGAATGTATGAAGGGGTGCTGCATAGGCTGCCAAAAAATATCTTCAGGTTCGGTACCACTCGTGGCACGCAGGTGCGTAACCCGGCTCGTCAGCCCCACCAGCTCCAAGGAGCTTGAATATAAGTTACAATCCAATTGGTCGCACACTGCTTGTCCTATCAGCGTGTTGCCCCAAAGCACCGTGGTCCATGTAGTCAGCATCAGCGGGTACGCCTCTGCCAGGGTCTTGAGCAAAAAATCAAAGTCGCATTGGCCATCCCTGGACACGTGTTTCGAGGTTGTTGCCTCTCGTCAGCAGGGAGTAGGAATGTATGAAGGGGTGCTGCATAGGCTGCCAAAAAATATCTTCAGGTTCGGTACCACTCGTGGCACGCAGGTGCGTAACCCGGCTCGTCAGCCCCACCAGCTCCAAGGAGCTTGAATATAAGTTACAATCCAATTGGTCACACACTGCTTGTCCTATCAGCGTGTTGCCCCAAAGCACCGTGGTCCATGTAGTCAGCATCAGCGGGTACGCCTCTGCCAGGGTCTTGAGCAAAAAATCAAAGTCGCGTTGGCCATCCCTGGACACGTGTTTCGAGGTTGTTGCCTCTCGTCAGCAGGGAGTAGGAATGTATGAAGGGGTGCTGCATAGGCTGCCGAAAAATATCTTCAGGTTCGGTACCACTCGTGGCACGCAGGTGCGTAACCCGGCTCGTCAGCCCCACCAGCTCCAAGGAGCTTGAATATAAGTTACAATCCAATTGGTCGCACACTGCTTGTCCTATCAGCGTGTTGCCCCAAAGCACAGTGGTCCATGTAGTCAGCATCAGCGGGTACGCCTCTGCCAGGGTCTTGAGCAAAAAATCAAAGTCGCGTTGGCCATCCCTGGACACGTGTTTCGAGGTTGTTGCCTCTCGTCAGCAGGGAGTAGGAATGTATGAAGGGGTGCTGCTTAGGCTGCCAAAAAATATCTTCAGGTTCGGTACCACTCGTGGCACGCAGGTGCGTAACCCGGCTCGTCAGCCCCACCAGCTCCAAGGAGCTTGAATATAAGTTACAATCCAATTGGTCGCACACTGCTTGTCCTATCAGCGTGTTGCCCCAAAGCACCGTGGTCCATGTAGTCAGCATCAGCGGGTACGCCTCTGCCAGGGTCTTGAGCAAAAAATCAAAGTCGCGTTGGCCATCCCTGGACACGAGTTTTGAGGTTGTTGCCT
This sequence comes from Lissotriton vulgaris, assembly GCF_964263255.1. Taxonomy (NCBI): domain Eukaryota; kingdom Metazoa; phylum Chordata; class Amphibia; order Caudata; family Salamandridae; genus Lissotriton; species Lissotriton vulgaris. The sequence continues at coordinate 68,144 of NW_028251278.1, forward strand.
CTCGTCAGCAGGGAGTAGGAATGTATGAAGGGGTGCTGCATAGGCTGCCAAAAAATATCTTCAGGTTCGGTACCACTCGTGGCACGCAGGTGCGTAACCCGGCTCGTCAGCCCCACCAGCTCCAAGGAGCTTGAATATAAGTTACAATCCAATTGGTCGCACACTGCTTGTCCTATCAGCGTGTTGCCCCACAGCACCGTGGTCCATGTAGTCAGCATCAGCGGTCACGCCTCTGCCAGGGTCTTGAGCAAAAAATCAAAGTCGCGTTGGCCATCCCTGGACACGTGTTTCGAGGTTGTTGCCTCTCGTCAGCAGGGAGTAGGAATGTATGAAGGGGTGCTGCATAGGCTGCCAAAAAATATCTTCAGGTTCGGTACCACTCGTGGGACGCAGGTGCGTAACCCGGCTCGTCAGCCCCACCAGATCCAAGGAGCTTGAATATAAGTTACAATCCAATTGGTCACACACTGCTTGTCCTATCAGCGTGTTGCCCCAAAGCACCGTGGTCCATGTAGTCAGCATCAGCGGGTACGCCTCTGCCAGGGTCTTGAGCAAAAGATCAAAGTCGCGTTGGCCATCCCTGGACACGTGGTTCGAGGTTGTTGCCTCTCGTCAGCAGGGAGTAGGAATGTATGAAGGGGTGCTGCATAGGCTGCCAAAAAATATCTTCAGGTTCGGTACCACTCGTGGCACGCAGGTGCGTAACACGGCTGGTCAGCCCCACCAGCTCCAAGGAGCTTGAATATAAGTTACAATCCAATTGGTCGCACACTGCTTGTCCTATCAGCGTGTTGCCCCAAAGCACCGTGGTCCATGTAGTCAGCATCAGCGGGTACGCCTCTGCCAGGGTCTTGAGCAAAAAATCAAAGTCGCGTTGGCCATCCCTGGACACGTGTTTCGAGGTTGTTGCCTCTCGTCAGCAGGGAGTAGGAATGTATGAAGGGGTGCTGCATAGGCTGCCAAAAAATATCTTCAGGTTCGGTACCACTCGTGGCACGCAGGTGCGTAACCCGGCTCGTCAGCCCCACCAGCTCCAAGGAGCTTGAATATAAGTTACAATCCAATTGGTCGCACACTGCTTGTCCTATCAGCGTGTTGCCCCAAAGCACCGTGGTCCATGTAGTCAGCATCAGCGGGTACGCCTCTGCCAGGGTCTTGAACAAAAAATCAAAGTTGCGTTGGCCATCCCTGGACACGTGTTTCGAGGTTGTTGCCTTTCGTCAGCAGGGAGTAGGAATGTATGAAGGGGTGCTGCATAGGCTGCCAAAAAATATCTTCAGGTTCGGTACCACTCGTGGCACGCAGGTGCGTAACCCGGCTCGTCAGCCCCACCAGCTCCAAGGAGCTTGAATATAAGTTACAATCCAATTGGTCGCACACTGCTTGTCCTATCAGCGTGTTGCCCCAAAGCACCGTGGTCCATGTAGTCAGCATCAGCGGGTACGCCTCTGCCAGGGTCTTGAGCAAAAAATCAAAGTCGCATTGGCCATCCCTGGACACGTGTTTCGAGGTTGTTGCCTCTCGTCAGCAGGGAGTAGGAATGTATGAAGGGGTGCTGCATAGGCTGCCAAAAAATATCTTCAGGTTCGGTACCACTCGTGGCACGCAGGTGCGTAACCCGGCTCGTCAGCCCCACCAGCTCCAAGGAGCTTGAATATAAGTTACAATCCAATTGGTCACACACTGCTTGTCCTATCAGCGTGTTGCCCCAAAGCACCGTGGTCCATGTAGTCAGCATCAGCGGGTACGCCTCTGCCAGGGTCTTGAGCAAAAAATCAAAGTCGCGTTGGCCATCCCTGGACACGTGTTTCGAGGTTGTTGCCTCTCGTCAGCAGGGAGTAGGAATGTATGAAGGGGTGCTGCATAGGCTGCCAAAAAATATCTTCAGGTTCGGTACCACTCGTGGCACGCAGGTGCGTAACCCGGCTCGTCAGCCCCACCAGCTCCAAGGAGCTTGAATATAAGTTACAATCCAATTGGTCGCACACTGCTTGTCCTATCAGCGTGTTGCCCCAAAGCACCGTGGTCCATGTAGTCAGCATCAGCGGGTACGCCTCTGCCAGGGTCTTGAGCAAAAAATCAAAGTTGCGTTGGCCATCCCTGGACACGTGTTTCGAGGTTGTTGCCTTTCGTCAGCAGGGAGGAGGAATGTATGAAGGGGTGCTGCATAGGCTGCCAAAAAATATCTTCAGGTTCGGTACCACTCGTGGCACGCAGGTGCGTAACCCGGCTCGTCAGCCCCACCAGCTCCAAGGAGCTTGAATATAAGTTACAATCCAATTGGTCGCACACTGCTTGTCCTATCAGCGTGTTGCCCCAAAGCACCGTGGTCCATGTAGTCAGCATCAGCGGGTACGCCTCTGCCAGGGTCTTGAGCAAAAAATCAAAGTCGCATTGGCCATCCCTGGACACGTGTTTCGAGGTTGTTGCCTCTCGTCAGCAGGGAGTAGGAATGTATGAAGGGGTGCTGCATAGGCTGCCAAAAAATATCTTCAGGTTCGGTACCACTCGTGGCACGCAGGTGCGTAACCCGGCTCGTCAGCCCCACCAGCTCCAAGGAGCTTGAATATAAGTTACAATCCAATTGGTCACACACTGCTTGTCCTATCAGCGTGTTGCCCCAAAGCACCGTGGTCCATGTAGTCAGCATCAGCGGGTACGCCTCTGCCAGGGTCTTGAGCAAAAAATCAAAGTCGCGTTGGCCATCCCTGGACACGTGTTTCGAGGTTGTTGCCTCTCGTCAGCAGGGAGTAGGAATGTATGAAGGGGTGCTGCATAGGCTGCCAAAAAATATCTTCAGGTTCGGTACCACTCGTGGCACGCAGGTGCGTAACCCGGCTCGTCAGCCCCACCAGCTCCAAGGAGCTTGAATATAAGTTACAATCCAATTGGTCGCACACTGCTTGTCCTATCAGCGTGTTGCCCCAAAGCACAGTGGTCCATGTAGTCAGCATCAGCGGGTACGCCTCTGCCAGGGTCTTGAGCAAAAAATCAGTCGCGTTGGCCATCCCTGGACACGTGTTTCGAGGTTGTTGCCTCTCGTCAGCAGGGAGTAGGAATGTATGAAGGGGTGCTGCTTAGGCTGCCAAAAAATATCTTCAGGTTCGGTACCACTCGTGGCACGCAGGTGCGTAACCCGGCTCGTCAGCCCCACCAGCTCCAAGGAGCTTGAATATAAGTTACAATCCAATTGGTCGCACACTGCTTGTCCTATCAGCGTGTTGCCCCACAGCACCGTGGTCCATGTAGTCAGCATCAGCGGTCACGCCTCTGCCAGGGTCTTGAGCAAAAAATCAAAGTCGCGTTGGCCATCCCTGGACACGTGTTTCGAGGTTGTTGCCTCTCGTCAGCAGGGAGTAGGAATGTATGAAGGGGTGCTGCATAGGCTGCCAAAAAATATCTTCAGGTTCGGTACCACTCGTGGGACGCAGGTGCGTAACCCGGCTCGTCAGCCCCACCAGCTCCAAGGAGCTTGAATATAAGTTACAATCCAATTGGTCGCACACTGCTTGTCCTATCAGCGTGTTGCCCCAAAGCACCGTGGTCCATGTAGTCAGCATCAGCGGGTACGCCTCTGCCAGGGTCTTGAGCAAAAGATCAAAGTCGCGTTGGCCATCCCTGGACACGTGGTTCGAGGTTGTTGCCTCTCGTCAGCAGGGAGTAGGAATGTATGAAGGGGTGCTGCATAGGCTGCCAAAAAATATCTTCAGGTTCGGTACCACTCGTGGCACGCAGGTGCGTAACACGGCTGGTCAGCCCCACCAGCTCCAAGGAGCTTGAATATAAGTTACAATCCAATTGGTCGCACACTGCTTGTCCTACCAGCGTGTTGCCCCAAAGCACCGTGGTCCATGTAGTCAGCATCAGCGGGTACGCCTCTGCCAGGGTCTTGAGCAAAAAATCAAAGTCGCGTTGGCCATCCCTGGACACGTGTTTCGAGGTTGTTGCCTCTCGTCAGCAGGGAGTAGGAATGTATGAAGGGGTGCTGCATAGGCTGCCAAAAAATATCTTCAGGTTCGGTACCACTCGTGGCACGCAGGTGCGTAACCCGGCTCGTCAGCCCCACCAGCTCCAAGGAGCTTGAATATAAGTTACAATCCAATTGGTCGCACACTGCTTGTCCTATCAGCGTGTTGCCCCAAAGCACCGTGGTCCATGTAGTCAGCATCAGCGGGTACGCCTCTGCCAGGGTCTTGAGCAAAAAATCAAAGTCGCGTTGGCCATCCCTGGACACGTGTTTCGAGGTTGTTGCCTCTCGTCAGCAGGGAGTAGGAATGTATGAAGGGGTGCTGCATAGGCTGCCAAAAAATATCTTCAGGTTCGGTACCACTCGTGGCACGCAGGTGCGTAACCCGGCTCGTCAGCCCCACCAGCTCCAAGGAGCTTGAATATAAGTTACAATCCAATTGGTCGCACACTGCTTGTCCTATCAGCGTGTTGCCCCAAAGCACCGTGGTCCATGTAGTCAGCATCAGCGGGTACGCCTCTGCCAGGGTCTTGAGCAAAAAATCAGTCGCGTTGGCCATCCCTGGACACGTGTTTCGAGGTTGTTGCCTCTCGTCAGCAGGGAGTAGGAATGTATGAAGGGGTGCTGCATAGGCTGCCAAAAAATATCTTCAGGTTCGGTACCACTCGTGGCACGCAGGTGCGTAACCCGGCTCGTCAGCCCCACCAGCTCCAAGGAGCTTGAATATAAGTTACAATCCAATTGGTCGCACACTGCTTGTCCTATCGGCGTGTTGTCCCAAAGCACCGTGGTCCATGTAGTCAGCATCAGCGGGTACGCCTCTGCCAGGGTCTTGAGCAAAAAATCAAAGTCGCGTTGGCCATCCCTGGACACGTGTTTCGAGGTTGTTGCCTCTCGTCAGCAGGGGGTAGGAATGTATGAAGGGGTGCTGCATAGGCTGCCAAAAAATATCTTCAGGTTCGGTACCACTCGTGGCACGCAGGTGCGTAACCCGGCTCGTCAGCCCCACCAGCTCCAAGGAGCTTGAATATAAGTTACAATCCAATTGGTCGCACACTGCTTGTCCTATCAGCGTGTTGCCCCAAAGCACCGTGGTCCATGTAGTCAGCATCAGCGGGTACGCCTCTGCCAGGGTCTTGAGCAAAAGATCAAAGTCGCGTTGGCCATCCCTGGACACGTGGTTCGAGGTTGTTGCCTCTCGTCAGCAGGGAGTAGGAATGCATGAAGGGGTGCTGCATAGGCTGCCAAAAAATATCTTCAGGTTCGGTACCACTCGTGGCACGCAGGTGCGTAACACGGCTGGTCAGCCCCACCAGCTCCAAGGAGCTTGAATATAAGTTACAATCCAATTGGTCGCACACTGCTTGTCCTATCACCGTGTTGCCCCAAAGCACCGTGGTCCATGTAGTCAGCATCAGCGGGTACGCCTCTGCCAGGGTCTTGAGCAAAAAATTAAAGTCGCGTTGGCCATCCCTGGACACGTGTTTCGAGGTTGTTGCCTCTCGTCAGCAGGGAGTAGGAATGTATGAAGGGGTGCTGCATAGGCTGCCAAAAAATATCTTCAGGTTCGGTACCACTCGTGGCACGCAGGTGCGTAACCCGGCTCGTCAGCCCCACCAGCTCCAAGGAGCTTGAATATAAGTTACAATCCAATTGGTCGCACACTGCTTGTCCTATCAGCGTGTTGCCCCAAAGCACCGTGGTCCATGTAGTCAGCATCAGCGGGTACGCCTCTGCCAGGGTCTTGAGCAAAAAATCAAAGTCGCGTTGGCCATCCCTGGACACGTGTTTCGAGGTTGTTGCCTCTCGTCAGCAGGGAGTAGGAATGTATGAAGGGGTGCTGCATAGGCTGCCAAAAAATATCTTCAGGTTCGGTACCACTCGTGGCACGCAGGTGCGTAACCCGGCTCGTCAGCCCCACCAGCTCCAAGGAGCTTGAATATAAGTTACAATCCAATTGGTCGCACACTGCTTGTCCTATCAGCGTGTTGCCCCAAAGCACCGTGGTCCATGTAGTCAGCATCAGCGGGTACGCCTCTGCCAGGGTCTTGAGCAAAAAATCAAAGTTGCGTTGGCCATCCCTGGACACGTGTTTCGAGGTTGTTGCCTCTCGTCAGCAGGGAGTAGGAATGTATGAAGGGGTGCTGCATAGGCTGCCAAAAAATATCTTCAGGTTCGGTACCACTCGTGGCACGCAGGTGCGTATCCCGGCTCGTCAGCCCCACCAGCTCCAAGGAGCTTGAATATAAGTGACAATCCAATTGGTCGCACACTGCTTGTCCTATCAGCGTGTTGCCCCAAAGCACCGTGGTCCATGTAGTCAGCATCAGCGGGTACGCCTCTGCCAGGGTCTTGAGCAAAAAATCAAAGTTGCGTTGGCCATCCCTGGACACGTGTTTCGAGGTTGTTGCCTCTCGTCAGCAGGGAGTAGGAATGTATGAAGGGGTGCTGCATAGGCTGCCAAAAAATATCTTCAGGTTCGGTACCACTCGTGGCACGCAGGTGCGTAACCCGGCTCGTCAGCCCCACCAGCTCCAAGGAGCTTGAATATAAGTTACAATCCAATTGGTCGCACACTGCTTGTCCTATCAGCGTGTTGCCCCAAAGCACCGTGGTCCATGTAGTCAGCATCAGCGGGTACGCCTCTGCCAGGGTCTTGAGCAAAAAATCAGTCGCGTTGGCCATCCCTGGACACGTGTTTCGAGGTTGTTGCCTCTCGTCAGCAGGGAGTAGGAATGTATGAAGGGGTGCTGCATAGGCTGCCAAAAAATATCTTCAGGTTCGGTACCACTCGTGGCACGCAGGTGCGTAACCCGGCTCGTCAGCCCCACCAGCTCCAAGGAGCTTGAATATAAGTTACAATCCAATTGGTCGCACACTGCTTGTCCTATCGGCGTGTTGCCCCAAAGCACCGTGGTCCATGTAGTCAGCATCAGCGGGCACGCCTCGGCCAGGGTCTTGAGCAAAAAATCAAAGTCACGTTGGCCATCCCTGGACACGTGTTTCGAGGTTGTTGCCTCTCGTCAGCAGGGAGTAGGAATGTATGAAGGGGTGCTGCATAAGCTGCCAAAAAATATCTTCAGGTTCGGTACTACTCGTGGCACGCAGGTGGGTAACCCGGCTCGTCAGCCCCACCAGCTCCAAGGAGCTTGAATATAAGTTACAATCCAATTGGTCGCACACTGCTTGTCCTATCAGCGTGTTGCCCCAAAGCACTGTGGTCCATGCAGTCACCATCAGCGGGTACGCCTCTGCCAGGGTCTTGAGCAAAAAATCAAAGTTGCGTTGGCCATCCCTGGACACATGTTTCGAGGTTGTTGCCTCTCGTCAGCAGGGAGTAGGAATGTATGAAGGGGTGCTGCATAGGCTGCCAAAAAATATCTTCAGGTTCGGTACGACTCGTGGCACGCAGGTGCGTAACCCGGCTCGTCAGCCCCACCAGCTCCAAGGAGCTTGAATATAAGTTACAATCCAATTGGTCGCACACTGCTTGTCCTATCAGCGTGTTGCCCCAAAGCACCGTGGTCCATGTAGTCAGCATCAGCGGGTACGCCTCTGCCAGGGTCTTGAGCAAAAAATCAAAGTCGCGTTGGCCATCCCTGGACACGTGTTTCGAGGTTGTTGCCTCTCGTCAGCAGGGAGTAGGAATGTATGAAGGGGTGCTGCATAGGCTGCCAAACAATATCTTCAGGTTCGGTACCACTCGTGGCACGCAGGTGCGTAACCCGGCTCGTCAGCCCCACCAGCTCCAAGGAGCTTGAATATAAGTTACAATCCAATTGGTCGCACACTGCTTGTCCTATCAGCGTGTTGCCCCAAAGCACCGTGGTCCATGTAGTCAGCATCAGCGGGTACGCCTCTGCCAGGGTCTTGAGCAAAAAAACAAAGTCGCGTTGGCCATCCCTGGACACGTGTTTCGAGGTTGTTGCCTCTCGTCAGCAGGGAGTAGGAATGTATGAAGGGGTGCTGCATAGGCTGCCAAAAAATATCTTCAGGTTCGGTACCACTCGTGGCACGCAGGTGCGTAACCCGGCTCGTCAGCCCCACCAGCTCCAAGGAGCTTGAATATAAGTTACAATCCAATTGGTCGCATCCTGCTTGTCCTATCAGCGTGTTGCCCCAAAGCACCGTGGTCCATGTAGTCAGCATCAGCGGGTACGCCTCTGCCAGGGTCTTGAGCAAAAAATCTAAGTTGCGTTGGCCATCCCTGGACACGTGTTTCGAGGTTGTTGCCTCTCGTCAGCAGGGAGTAGGAATGTATGAAGGGGTGCTGCATAGGCTGCCAAAAAATATCTTCAGGTTCGGTACCACTCGTGGCACGCAGGTGCGTAACCCGGCTCGTCAGCCCCACCAGCTCCAAGGGGCTTGAATATAAGTTACAATCCAATTGGTCGCACACTGCTTGTCCTATCAGCGTGTTGCCCCAAAGCACCGTGGTCCATGTAGTCAGCATCAGCGGGTACGCCTCTGCCAGGGTCTTGAGCAAAAAATCAAAGTCGCGTTGGCCATCCCTGGACACGTGTTTCGAGGTTGTTGCCTCTCGTCAGCAGGGAGTAGGAATGTATGAAGGGGTGCTGCATAGGCTGCCAAAAAATATCTTCAGGTTCGGTACCACTCGTGGCACGCAGGTGCGTAACCCGGCTCGTCAGCCCCACCAGCTCCAAGGAGCTTGAATATAAGTTACAATCCAATTGGTCGCACACTGCTTGTCCTATCAGCGTGTTGCCCCAAAGCACCGTGGTCCATGTAGTCAGCATCAGCGGGTACGCCTCTGCCAGGGTCTTGAGCAAAAAATCAAAGTCGCGTTGGCCATCCCTGGACACGTGTTTCGAGGTTGTTGCCTCTCGTCAGCAGGGAGTAGGAATGTATGAAGGGGTGCTGCATAGGCTGCCAAAAAATATCTTCAGGTTCGGTACTACTCGTGGCACGCAGGTGCGTAACCCGGCTCGTCAGCCCCACCAGCTCCAAGGAGCTTGAATATAAGTTACAATCCAATTGGTCGCACACTGCTTGTCCTATCAGCGTGTTGCCCCAAAGCACTGTGGTCCATGTAGTCAGCATCAGCGGGTACACCTCTGCCAGGGTCTTGAGCAAAAAATCAAAGTTGCGTTGGCCATCCCTGGACACGTGTTTCGAGGTTGTTGCCTCTCGTCAGCAGGGAGTAGGAATGTATGAAGGGGTGCTGCATAGGCTGCCAAAAAATATCTTCAGGTTCGGTACCACTCGTGGCACGCAGGTGCGTAACCCGGCTCGTCAGTCCCACCAGCTCCAAGGAGCTTGAATATAAGTTACAATCCAATTGGTCGCACACTGCTTGTCCTATCAGCGTGTTGCCCCAAAGCACCGTGGTCCATGTAGTCAGCATCAGCGGGTACGCCTCTGCCAGGGTCTTGAGCAAAAAATCAAAGTCGCGTTGGCCATCCCTGGACACGTGTTTCGAGGTTGTTGCCTCTCGTCAGCAGGGAGTAGGAATGTATGAAGGGGTGCTGCATAGGCTGCCAAAAAATATCTTCAGGTTCGGTACCACTCGTGGCACGCAGGTGCGTAACCCGGCTCGTCAGCCCCACCAGCTCCAAGGAGCTTGAATATGAGTTACAATCCAATTGGTCGCACACTGCTTGTCCTATCAGCGTGTTGCCCCAAAGCACCGTGGTCCATGTAGTCAGCATCAGCGGGTACGCCTCTGCCAGGGTCTTGAGCAAAAAATCAAAGTCGCGTTGGCCATCCCTGGACACGTGTTTCGAGGTTGTTGCCTCTCGTCAGCAGGGAGTAGGAATGTATGAAGGGGTGCTGCATAGGCTGCCAAAAAATATCTTCAGGTTCGGTACCACTCGTGGCACGCAGGTGCGTAACCCGGCTTGTCAGCCCCACCAGCTCCAAGGAGCTTGAATATAAGTTACAATCCAATTGGTCGCACACTGCTTGTCCTATCAGCGTGTTGCCCCAAAGCACCGTGGTCCATGTAGTCAGCATCAGCGGGTACGCCTCTGCCAGGGTCTTGAGCAAAAAATCAAAGTCGCGTTGGCCATCCCTGGACACGTGTTTCGAGGTTGTTGCCTCTCGTCAGCAGGGAGTAGGAATGTATGAAGGGGTGCTGCATAGGCTGCCAAAAAATATCTTCAGCTTCGGTACCACTCGTGGCACGCAGGTGCGTAACCCGGCTCGTCAGCCCCACCAGCTCCAAGGAGCTTTAATATAAGTTACAATCCAATTGGTCGCACACTGCTTGTCCTATCAGCGTGTTGCCCCAAAGCACCGTGGTCCATGTAGTCAGCATCAGCGGGTACGCCTCTGCCAGGGTCTTGAGCAAAAAATCAAAGTCGCGTTGGCCATCCCTGGACACGTGTTTCGAGGTTGTTGCCTCTCGTCAGCAGGGAGTAGGAATGTATGAAGGGGTGCTGCATAGGCTGCCAAAAAATATCTTCAGGTTCGGTACCACTCGTGGCACGCAGGTGCGTAACCCGGCTCGTCAGCCCCACCAGCTCCAAGGAGCTTGAATATAAGTTACAATCCAATTGGTCGCACACTGCTTGTCCTATCAGCGTGTTGCCCCAAAGCACCGTGGTCCATGTAGTCAGCATCAGCGGGTACGCCTCTGCCAGGGTCTTGAGCAAAAAATCAAAGTCGCATTGGCCATCCCTGGACACGTGTTTCGAGGTTGTTGCCTCTCGTCAGCAGGGAGTAGGAATGTATGAAGGGGTGCTGCATAGGCTGCCAAAAAATATCTTCAGGTTCGGTACCACTCGTGGCACGCAGGTGCGTAACCCGGCTCGTCAGCCCCACCAGCTCCAAGGAGCTTGAATATAAGTTACAATCCAATTGGTCACACACTGCTTGTCCTATCAGCGTGTTGCCCCAAAGCACCGTGGTCCATGTAGTCAGCATCAGCGGGTACGCCTCTGCCAGGGTCTTGAGCAAAAAATCAAAGTCGCGTTGGCCATCCCTGGACACGTGTTTCGAGGTTGTTGCCTCTCGTCAGCAGGGAGTAGGAATGTATGAAGGGGTGCTGCATAGGCTGCCGAAAAATATCTTCAGGTTCGGTACCACTCGTGGCACGCAGGTGCGTAACCCGGCTCGTCAGCCCCACCAGCTCCAAGGAGCTTGAATATAAGTTACAATCCAATTGGTCGCACACTGCTTGTCCTATCAGCGTGTTGCCCCAAAGCACAGTGGTCCATGTAGTCAGCATCAGCGGGTACGCCTCTGCCAGGGTCTTGAGCAAAAAATCAAAGTCGCGTTGGCCATCCCTGGACACGTGTTTCGAGGTTGTTGCCTCTCGTCAGCAGGGAGTAGGAATGTATGAAGGGGTGCTGCTTAGGCTGCCAAAAAATATCTTCAGGTTCGGTACCACTCGTGGCACGCAGGTGCGTAACCCGGCTCGTCAGCCCCACCAGCTCCAAGGAGCTTGAATATAAGTTACAATCCAATTGGTCGCACACTGCTTGTCCTATCAGCGTGTTGCCCCAAAGCACCGTGGTCCATGTAGTCAGCATCAGCGGGTACGCCTCTGCCAGGGTCTTGAGCAAAAAATCAAAGTCGCGTTGGCCATCCCTGGACACGAGTTTTGAGGTTGTTGCCTCTCGTCAGCAGGGAGTAGGAATGTATGAAGGGGTGCTGCATAGGCTGCCAAAAAATATCTTCAGGTTCGGTACCACTCGTGGCACGCAGGTGCGTAACCCGGCTCGTCAGCCCCACCAGCTCCAAGGAGCTTGAATATAAGTTACAATCCAATTGGTCGCACACTGCTTGTCCTATCAGCGTGTTGCCCCACAGCACCGTGGTCCATGTAGTCAGCATCAGCGGTCACGCCTCTGCCAGGGTCTTGAGCAAAAAATCAAAGTCGCGTTGGCCATCCCTGGACACGTGTTTCGAGGTTGTTGCCTCTCGTCAGCAGGGAGTAGGAATGTATGAAGGGGTGCTGCATAGGCTGCCAAAAAATATCTTCAGGTTCGGTACCACTCGTGGGACGCAGGTGCGTAACCCGGCTCGTCAGCCCCACCAGATCCAAGGAGCTTGAATATAAGTTACAATCCAATTGGTCACACACTGCTTGTCCTATCAGCGTGTTGCCCCAAAGCACCGTGGTCCATGTAGTCAGCATCAGCGGGTACGCCTCTGCCAGGGTCTTGAGCAAAAGATCAAAGTCGCGTTGGCCATCCCTGGACACGTGGTTCGAGGTTGTTGCCTCTCGTCAGCAGGGAGTAGGAATGTATGAAGGGGTGCTGCATAGGCTGCCAAAAAATATCTTCAGGTTCGGTACCACTCGTGGCACGCAGGTGCGTAACACGGCTGGTCAGCCCCACCAGCTCCAAGGAGCTTGAATATAAGTTACAATCCAATTGGTCGCACACTGCTTGTCCTATCAGCGTGTTGCCCCAAAGCACCGTGGTCCATGTAGTCAGCATCAGCGGGTACGCCTCTGCCAGGGTCTTGAGCAAAAAATCAAAGTCGCGTTGGCCATCCCTGGACACGTGTTTCGAGGTTGTTGCCTCTCGTCAGCAGGGAGTAGGAATGTATGAAGGGGTGCTGCATAGGCTGCCAAAAAATATCTTCAGGTTCGGTACCACTCGTGGCACGCAGGTGCGTAACCCGGCTCGTCAGCCCCACCAGCTCCAAGGAGCTTGAATATAAGTTACAATCCAATTGGTCGCACACTGCTTGTCCTATCAGCGTGTTGCCCCAAAGCACCGTGGTCCATGTAGTCAGCATCAGCGGGTACGCCTCTGCCAGGGTCTTGAACAAAAAATCAAAGTTGCGTTGGCCATCCCTGGACACGTGTTTCGAGGTTGTTGCCTTTCGTCAGCAGGGAGTAGGAATGTATGAAGGGGTGCTGCATAGGCTGCCAAAAAATATCTTCAGGTTCGGTACCACTCGTGGCACGCAGGTGCGTAACCCGGCTCGTCAGCCCCACCAGCTCCAAGGAGCTTGAATATAAGTTACAATCCAATTGGTCGCACACTGCTTGTCCTATCAGCGTGTTGCCCCAAAGCACCGTGGTCCATGTAGTCAGCATCAGCGGGTACGCCTCTGCCAGGGTCTTGAGCAAAAAATCAAAGTCGCATTGGCCATCCCTGGACACGTGTTTCGAGGTTGTTGCCTCTCGTCAGCAGGGAGTAGGAATGTATGAAGGGGTGCTGCATAGGCTGCCAAAAAATATCTTCAGGTTCGGTACCACTCGTGGCACGCAGGTGCGTAACCCGGCTCGTCAGCCCCACCAGCTCCAAGGAGCTTGAATATAAGTTACAATCCAATTGGTCACACACTGCTTGTCCTATCAGCGTGTTGCCCCAAAGCACCGTGGTCCATGTAGTCAGCATCAGCGGGTACGCCTCTGCCAGGGTCTTGAGCAAAAAATCAAAGTCGCGTTGGCCATCCCTGGACACGTGTTTCGAGGTTGTTGCCTCTCGTCAGCAGGGAGTAGGAATGTATGAAGGGGTGCTGCATAGGCTGCCAAAAAATATCTTCAGGTTCGGTACCACTCGTGGCACGCAGGTGCGTAACCCGGCTCGTCAGCCCCACCAGCTCCAAGGAGCTTGAATATAAGTTACAATCCAATTGGTCGCACACTGCTTGTCCTATCAGCGTGTTGCCCCAAAGCACCGTGGTCCATGTAGTCAGCATCAGCGGGTACGCCTCTGCCAGGGTCTTGAGCAAAAAATCAAAGTTGCGTTGGCCATCCCTGGACACGTGTTTCGAGGTTGTTGCCTTTCGTCAGCAGGGAGGAGGAATGTATGAAGGGGTGCTGCATAGGCTGCCAAAAAATATCTTCAGGTTCGGTACCACTCGTGGCACGCAGGTGCGTAACCCGGCTCGTCAGCCCCACCAGCTCCAAGGAGCTTGAATATAAGTTACAATCCAATTGGTCGCACACTGCTTGTCCTATCAGCGTGTTGCCCCAAAGCACCGTGGTCCATGTAGTCAGCATCAGCGGGTACGCCTCTGCCAGGGTCTTGAGCAAAAAATCAAAGTCGCATTGGCCATCCCTGGACACGTGTTTCGAGGTTGTTGCCTCTCGTCAGCAGGGAGTAGGAATGTATGAAGGGGTGCTGCATAGGCTGCCAAAAAATATCTTCAGGTTCGGTACCACTCGTGGCACGCAGGTGCGTAACCCGGCTCGTCAGCCCCACCAGCTCCAAGGAGCTTGAATATAAGTTACAATCCAATTGGTCACACACTGCTTGTCCTATCAGCGTGTTGCCCCAAAGCACCGTGGTCCATGTAGTCAGCATCAGCGGGTACGCCTCTGCCAGGGTCTTGAGCAAAAAATCAAAGTCGCGTTGGCCATCCCTGGACACGTGTTTCGAGGTTGTTGCCTCTCGTCAGCAGGGAGTAGGAATGTATGAAGGGGTGCTGCATAGGCTGCCAAAAAATATCTTCAGGTTCGGTACCACTCGTGGCACGCAGGTGCGTAACCCGGCTCGTCAGCCCCACCAGCTCCAAGGAGCTTGAATATAAGTTACAATCCAATTGGTCGCACACTGCTTGTCCTATCAGCGTGTTGCCCCAAAGCACAGTGGTCCATGTAGTCAGCATCAGCGGGTACGCCTCTGCCAGGGTCTTGAGCAAAAAATCAGTCGCGTTGGCCATCCCTGGACACGTGTTTCGAGGTTGTTGCCTCTCGTCAGCAGGGAGTAGGAATGTATGAAGGGGTGCTGCTTAGGCTGCCAAAAAATATCTTCAGGTTCGGTACCACTCGTGGCACGCAGGTGCGTAACCCGGCTCGTCAGCCCCACCAGCTCCAAGGAGCTTGAATATAAGTTACAATCCAATTGGTCGCACACTGCTTGTCCTATCAGCGTGTTGCCCCACAGCACCGTGGTCCATGTAGTCAGCATCAGCGGTCACGCCTCTGCCAGGGTCTTGAGCAAAAAATCAAAGTCGCGTTGGCCATCCCTGGACACGTGTTTCGAGGTTGTTGCCTCTCGTCAGCAGGGAGTAGGAATGTATGAAGGGGTGCTGCATAGGCTGCCAAAAAATATCTTCAGGTTCGGTACCACTCGTGGGACGCAGGTGCGTAACCCGGCTCGTCAGCCCCACCAGCTCCAAGGAGCTTGAATATAAGTTACAATCCAATTGGTCGCACACTGCTTGTCCTATCAGCGTGTTGCCCCAAAGCACCGTGGTCCATGTAGTCAGCATCAGCGGGTACGCCTCTGCCAGGGTCTTGAGCAAAAGATCAAAGTCGCGTTGGCCATCCCTGGACACGTGGTTCGAGGTTGTTGCCTCTCGTCAGCAGGGAGTAGGAATGTATGAAGGGGTGCTGCATAGGCTGCCAAAAAATATCTTCAGGTTCGGTACCACTCGTGGCACGCAGGTGCGTAACACGGCTGGTCAGCCCCACCAGCTCCAAGGAGCTTGAATATAAGTTACAATCCAATTGGTCGCACACTGCTTGTCCTATCAGCGTGTTGCCCCAAAGCACCGTGGTCCATGTAGTCAGCATCAGCGGGTACGCCTCTGCCAGGGTCTTGAGCAAAAAATCAAAGTCGCGTTGGCCATCCCTGGACACGTGTTTCGAGGTTGTTGCCTCTCGTCAGCAGGGAGTAGGAATGTATGAAGGGGTGCTGCATAGGCTGCCAAAAAATATCTTCAGGTTCGGTACCACTCGTGGCACGCAGGTGCGTAACCCGGCTCGTCAGCCCCACCAGCTCCAAGGAGCTTGAATATAAGTTACAATCCAATTGGTCGCACACTGCTTGTCCTATCAGCGTGTTGCCCCAAAGCACCGTGGTCCATGTAGTCAGCATCAGCGGGTACGCCTCTGCCAGGGTCTTGAGCAAAAAATCAAAGTCGCGTTGGCCATCCCTGGACACGTGTTTCGAGGTTGTTGCCTCTCGTCAGCAGGGAGTAGGAATGTATGAAGGGGTGCTGCATAGGCTGCCAAAAAATATCTTCAGGTTCGGTACCACTCGTGGCACGCAGGTGCGTAACCCGGCTCGTCAGCCCCACCAGCTCCAAGGAGCTTGAATATAAGTTACAATCCAATTGGTCGCACACTGCTTGTCCTATCAGCGTGTTGCCCCAAAGCACCGTGGTCCATGTAGTCAGCATCAGCGGGTACGCCTCTGCCAGGGTCTTGAGCAAAAAATCAGTCGCGTTGGCCATCCCTGGACACGTGTTTCGAGGTTGTTGCCTCTCGTCAGCAGGGAGTAGGAATGTATGAAGGGGTGCTGCATAGGCTGCCAAAAAATATCTTCAGGTTCGGTACCACTCGTGGCACGCAGGTGCGTAACCCGGCTCGTCAGCCCCACCAGCTCCAAGGAGCTTGAATATAAGTTACAATCCAATTGGTCGCACACTGCTTGTCCTATCGGCGTGTTGTCCCAAAGCACCGTGGTCCATGTAGTCAGCATCAGCGGGTACGCCTCTGCCAGGGTCTTGAGCAAAAAATCAAAGTCGCGTTGGCCATCCCTGGACACGTGTTTCGAGGTTGTTGCCTCTCGTCAGCAGGGGGTAGGAATGTATGAAGGGGTGCTGCATAGGCTGCCAAAAAATATCTTCAGGTTCGGTACCACTCGTGGCACGCAGGTGCGTAACCCGGCTCGTCAGCCCCACCAGCTCCAAGGAGCTTGAATATAAGTTACAATCCAATTGGTCGCACACTGCTTGTCCTATCAGCGTGTTGCCCCAAAGCACCGTGGTCCATGTAGTCAGCATCAGCGGGTACGCCTCTGCCAGGGTCTTGAGCAAAAGATCAAAGTCGCGTTGGCCATCCCTGGACACGTGGTTCGAGGTTGTTGCCTCTCGTCAGCAGGGAGTAGGAATGCATGAAGGGGTGCTGCATAGGCTGCCAAAAAATATCTTCAGGTTCGGTACCACTCGTGGCACGCAGGTGCGTAACACGGCTGGTCAGCCCCACCAGCTCCAAGGAGCTTGAATATAAGTTACAATCCAATTGGTCGCACACTGCTTGTCCTATCACCGTGTTGCCCCAAAGCACCGTGGTCCATGTAGTCAGCATCAGCGGGTACGCCTCTGCCAGGGTCTTGAGCAAAAAATTAAAGTCGCGTTGGCCATCCCTGGACACGTGTTTCGAGGTTGTTGCCTCTCGTCAGCAGGGAGTAGGAATGTATGAAGGGGTGCTGCATAGGCTGCCAAAAAATATCTTCAGGTTCGGTACCACTCGTGGCACGCAGGTGCGTAACCCGGCTCGTCAGCCCCACCAGCTCCAAGGAGCTTGAATATAAGTTACAATCCAATTGGTCGCACACTGCTTGTCCTATCAGCGTGTTGCCCCAAAGCACCGTGGTCCATGTAGTCAGCATCAGCGGGTACGCCTCTGCCAGGGTCTTGAGCAAAAAATCAAAGTCGCGTTGGCCATCCCTGGACACGTGTTTCGAGGTTGTTGCCTCTCGTCAGCAGGGAGTAGGAATGTATGAAGGGGTGCTGCATAGGCTGCCAAAAAATATCTTCAGGTTCGGTACCACTCGTGGCACGCAGGTGCGTAACCCGGCTCGTCAGCCCCACCAGCTCCAAGGAGCTTGAATATAAGTTACAATCCAATTGGTCGCACACTGCTTGTCCTATCAGCGTGTTGCCCCAAAGCACCGTGGTCCATGTAGTCAGCATCAGCGGGTACGCCTCTGCCAGGGTCTTGAGCAAAAAATCAAAGTTGCGTTGGCCATCCCTGGACACGTGTTTCGAGGTTGTTGCCTCTCGTCAGCAGGGAGTAGGAATGTATGAAGGGGTGCTGCATAGGCTGCCAAAAAATATCTTCAGGTTCGGTACCACTCGTGGCACGCAGGTGCGTATCCCGGCTCGTCAGCCCCACCAGCTCCAAGGAGCTTGAATATAAGTGACAATCCAATTGGTCGCACACTGCTTGTCCTATCAGCGTGTTGCCCCAAAGCACCGTGGTCCATGTAGTCAGCATCAGCGGGTACGCCTCTGCCAGGGTCTTGAGCAAAAAATCAAAGTTGCGTTGGCCATCCCTGGACACGTGTTTCGAGGTTGTTGCCTCTCGTCAGCAGGGAGTAGGAATGTATGAAGGGGTGCTGCATAGGCTGCCAAAAAATATCTTCAGGTTCGGTACCACTCGTGGCACGCAGGTGCGTAACCCGGCTCGTCAGCCCCACCAGCTCCAAGGAGCTTGAATATAAGTTACAATCCAATTGGTCGCACACTGCTTGTCCTATCAGCGTGTTGCCCCAAAGCACCGTGGTCCATGTAGTCAGCATCAGCGGGTACGCCTCTGCCAGGGTCTTGAGCAAAAAATCAGTCGCGTTGGCCATCCCTGGACACGTGTTTCGAGGTTGTTGCCTCTCGTCAGCAGGGAGTAGGAATGTATGAAGGGGTGCTGCATAGGCTGCCAAAAAATATCTTCAGGTTCGGTACCACTCGTGGCACGCAGGTGCGTAACCCGGCTCGTCAGCCCCACCAGCTCCAAGGAGCTTGAATATAAGTTACAATCCAATTGGTCGCACACTGCTTGTCCTATCGGCGTGTTGCCCCAAAGCACCGTGGTCCATGTAGTCAGCATCAGCGGGCACGCCTCGGCCAGGGTCTTGAGCAAAAAATCAAAGTCACGTTGGCCATCCCTGGACACGTGTTTCGAGGTTGTTGCCTCTCGTCAGCAGGGAGTAGGAATGTATGAAGGGGTGCTGCATAAGCTGCCAAAAAATATCTTCAGGTTCGGTACTACTCGTGGCACGCAGGTGGGTAACCCGGCTCGTCAGCCCCACCAGCTCCAAGGAGCTTGAATATAAGTTACAATCCAATTGGTCGCACACTGCTTGTCCTATCAGCGTGTTGCCCCAAAGCACTGTGGTCCATGCAGTCACCATCAGCGGGTACGCCTCTGCCAGGGTCTTGAGCAAAAAATCAAAGTTGCGTTGGCCATCCCTGGACACATGTTTCGAGGTTGTTGCCTCTCGTCAGCAGGGAGTAGGAATGTATGAAGGGGTGCTGCATAGGCTGCCAAAAAATATCTTCAGGTTCGGTACGACTCGTGGCACGCAGGTGCGTAACCCGGCTCGTCAGCCCCACCAGCTCCAAGGAGCTTGAATATAAGTTACAATCCAATTGGTCGCACACTGCTTGTCCTATCAGCGTGTTGCCCCAAAGCACCGTGGTCCATGTAGTCAGCATCAGCGGGTACGCCTCTGCCAGGGTCTTGAGCAAAAAATCAAAGTCGCGTTGGCCATCCCTGGACACGTGTTTCGAGGTTGTTGCCTCTCGTCAGCAGGGAGTAGGAATGTATGAAGGGGTGCTGCATAGGCTGCCAAACAATATCTTCAGGTTCGGTACCACTCGTGGCACGCAGGTGCGTAACCCGGCTCGTCAGCCCCACCAGCTCCAAGGAGCTTGAATATAAGTTACAATCCAATTGGTCGCACACTGCTTGTCCTATCAGCGTGTTGCCCCAAAGCACCGTGGTCCATGTAGTCAGCATCAGCGGGTATGCCTCTGCCAGGGTCTTGAGCAAAAAATCAAAGTCGCGTTGGCCATCCCTGGACACGTGTTTCGAGGTTGTTGCCTCTCGCCAGCAGGGAGTAGGAATGTATGAAGGGGTGCTGCATAGGCTGCCAAAAAATATCTTCAGGTTCGGTACCACTCGTGGCACGCAGGTGCGTAACCCGGCTCGTCAGCCCCACCAGCTCCAAGGAGCTTGAATATAAGTTACAATCCAATTGGTCGCATCCTGCTTGTCCTATCAGCGTGTTGCCCCAAAGCACCGTGGTCCATGTAGTCAGCATCAGCGGGTACGCCTCTGCCAGGGTCTTGAGAAAAAAATCAAAGTCGCGTTGGCCATCCCTGGACACGTGTTTCGAGGTTGTTGCCTCTCGTCAGCAGGGAGTAGGAATGTATGAAGGGGTGCTGCATAGGCTGCCAAAAAATATCTTCAGGTTCGGTACCACTCGTGGCACGCAGGTGCGTAACCCGGCTCGTCAGCCCCACCAGCTCCAAGGAGCTTGAATATAAGTTACAATCCAATTGGTCGCACACTGCTTGTCCTATCAGCGTGTTGCCCCAAAGCACTGTGGTCCATGTAGTCAGCATCAGCGGGTACGCCTCTGCCAGGGTCTTGAGCAAAAAATCAAAGTCGCGTTGGCCATCCCTGGACACGTGTTTCGAGGTTGTTGCCTCTCGTCAGCAGGGAGTAGGAATGTATGAAGGGGTGCTGCATAGGCTGCCAAAAAATATCTTCAGGTTCGGTACCACTCGTGGCACGCAGGTGCGTAACACGGCTGGTCAGCCCCACCAGCTCCAAGGAGCTTGAATATAAGTTACAATCCAATTGGTCGCACACTGCTTGTCCTATCACCGTGTTGCCCCAAAGCACCGTGGTCCATGTAGTCAGCATCAGCGGGTACGCCTCTGCCAGGGTCTTGAGCAAAAAATTAAAGTCGCGTTGGCCATCCCTGGACACGTGTTTCGAGGTTGTTGCCTCTCGTCAGCAGGGAGTAGGAATGTATGAAGGGGTGCTGCATAGGCTGCCAAAAAATATCTTCAGGTTCGGTACCACTCGTGGCACGCAGGTGCGTAACCCGGCTCGTCAGCCCCACCAGCTCCAAGGAGCTTGAATATAAGTTACAATCCAATTGGTCGCACACTGCTTGTCCTATCAGCGTGTTGCCCCAAAGCACCGTGGTCCATGTAGTCAGCATCAGCGGGTACGCCTCTGCCAGGGTCTTGAGCAAAAAATCAAAGTCGCGTTGGCCATCCCTGGACACGTGTTTCGAGGTTGTTGCCTCTCGTCAGCAGGGAGTAGGAATGTATGAAGGGGTGCTGCATAGGCTGCCAAAAAATATCTTCAGGTTCGGTACCACTCGTGGCACGCAGGTGCGTAACCCGGCTCGTCAGCCCCACCAGCTCCAAGGAGCTTGAATATAAGTTACAATCCAATTGGTCGCACACTGCTTGTCCTATCAGCGTGTTGCCCCAAAGCACCGTGGTCCATGTAGTCAGCATCAGCGGGTACGCCTCTGCCAGGGTCTTGAGCAAAAAATCAAAGTTGCGTTGGCCATCCCTGGACACGTGTTTCGAGGTTGTTGCCTCTCGTCAGCAGGGAGTAGGAATGTATGAAGGGGTGCTGCATAGGCTGCCAAAAAATATCTTCAGGTTCGGTACCACTCGTGGCACGCAGGTGCGTATCCCGGCTCGTCAGCCCCACCAGCTCCAAGGAGCTTGAATATAAGTGACAATCCAATTGGTCGCACACTGCTTGTCCTATCAGCGTGTTGCCCCAAAGCACCGTGGTCCATGTAGTCAGCATCAGCGGGTACGCCTCTGCCAGGGTCTTGAGCAAAAAATCAAAGTTGCGTTGGCCATCCCTGGACACGTGTTTCGAGGTTGTTGCCTCTCGTCAGCAGGGAGTAGGAATGTATGAAGGGGTGCTGCATAGGCTGCCAAAAAATATCTTCAGGTTCGGTACCACTCGTGGCACGCAGGTGCGTAACCCGGCTCGTCAGCCCCACCAGCTCCAAGGAGCTTGAATATAAGTTACAATCCAATTGGTCGCACACTGCTTGTCCTATCAGCGTGTTGCCCCAAAGCACCGTGGTCCATGTAGTCAGCATCAGCGGGTACGCCTCTGCCAGGGTCTTGAGCAAAAAATCAGTCGCGTTGGCCATCCCTGGACACGTGTTTCGAGGTTGTTGCCTCTCGTCAGCAGGGAGTAGGAATGTATGAAGGGGTGCTGCATAGGCTGCCAAAAAATATCTTCAGGTTCGGTACCACTCGTGGCACGCAGGTGCGTAACCCGGCTCGTCAGCCCCACCAGCTCCAAGGAGCTTGAATATAAGTTACAATCCAATTGGTCGCACACTGCTTGTCCTATCGGCGTGTTGCCCCAAAGCACCGTGGTCCATGTAGTCAGCATCAGCGGGCACGCCTCTGCCAGGGTCTTGAGCAAAAAATCAAAGTCACGTTGGCCATCCCTGGACACGTGTTTCGAGGTTGTTGCCTCTCGTCAGCAGGGAGTAGGAATGTATGAAGGGGTGCTGCATAAGCTGCCAAAAAATATCTTCAGGTTCGGTACTACTCGTGGCACGCAGGTGGGTAACCCGGCTCGTCAGCCCCACCAGCTCCAAGGAGCTTGAATATAAGTTACAATCCAATTGGTCGCACACTGCTTGTCCTATCAGCGTGTTGCCCCAAAGCACTGTGGTCCATGCAGTCACCATCAGCGAGTACGCCTCTGCCAGGGTCTTGAGCAAAAAATCAAAGTTGCGTTGGCCATCCCTGGACACATGTTTCGAGGTTGTTGCCTCTCGTCAGCAGGGAGTAGGAATGTATGAAGGGGTGCTGCATAGGCTGCCAAAAAATATCTTCAGGTTCGGTACGACTCGTGGCACGCAGGTGCGTAACCCGGCTCGTCAGCCCCACCAGCTCCAAGGAGCTTGAATATAAGTTACAATCCAATTGGTCGCACACTGCTTGTCCTATCAGCGTGTTGCCCCAAAGCACCGTGGTCCATGTAGTCAGCATCAGCGGGTACGCCTCTGCCAGGGTCTTGAGCAAAAAATCAAAGTCGCGTTGGCCATCCCTGGACACGTGTTTCGAGGTTGTTGCCTCTCGTCAGCAGGGAGTAGGAATGTATGAAGGGGTGCTGCATAGGCTGCCAAACAATATCTTCAGGTTCGGTACCACTCGTGGCACGCAGGTGCGTAACCCGGCTCGTCAGCCCCACCAGCTCCAAGGAGCTTGAATATAAGTTACAATCCAATTGGTCGCACACTGCTTGTCCTATCAGCGTGTTGCCCCAAAGCACCGTGGTCCATGTAGTCAGCATCAGCGGGTATGCCTCTGCCAGGGTCTTGAGCAAAAAATCAAAGTCGCGTTGGCCATCCCTGGACACGTGTTTCGAGGTTGTTGCCTCTCGCCAGCAGGGAGTAGGAATGTATGAAGGGGTGCTGCATAGGCTGCCAAAAAATATCTTCAGGTTCGGTACCACTCGTGGCACGCAGGTGCGTAACCCGGCTCGTCAGCCCCACCAGCTCCAAGGAGCTTGAATATAAGTTACAATCCAATTGGTCGCATCCTGCTTGTCCTATCAGCGTGTTGCCCCAAAGCACCGTGGTCCATGTAGTCAGCATCAGCGGGTACGCCTCTGCCAGGGTCTTGAGAAAAAAATCAAAGTCGCGTTGGCCATCCCTGGACACGTGTTTCGAGGTTGTTGCCTCTCGTCAGCAGGGAGTAGGAATGTATGAAGGGGTGCTGCATAGGCTGCCAAAAAATATCTTCAGGTTCGGTACCACTCGTGGCACGCAGGTGCGTAACCCGGCTCGTCAGCCCCACCAGCTCCAAGGAGCTTGAATATAAGTTACAATCCAATTGGTCGCACACTGCTTGTCCTATCAGCGTGTTGCCCCACAGCACCGTGGTCCATGTAGTCAGCATCAGCGGTCACGCCTCTGCCAGGGTCTTGAGCAAAAAATCAAAGTCGCGTTGGCCATCCCTGGACACGTGTTTCGAGGTTGTTGCCTCTCGTCAGCAGGGAGTAGGAATGTATGAAGGGGTGCTGCATAGGCTGCCAAAAAATATCTTCAGGTTCGGTACCACTCGTGGGACGCAGGTGCGTAACCCGGCTCGTCAGCCCCACCAGCTCCAAGGAGCTTGAATATAAGTTACAATCCAATTGGTCGCACACTGCTTGTCCTATCAGCGTGTTGCCCCAAAGCACCGTGGTCCATGTAGTCAGCATCAGCGGTCACGCCTCTGCCAGGGTCTTGAGCAAAAAATCAAAGTCGCGTTGGCCATCCCTGGACACGTGTTTCGAGGTTGTTGCCTCTCGTCAGCAGGGAGTAGGAATGTATGAAGGGGTGCTGCATAGGCTGCCAAAAAATATCTTCAGGTTCGGTACCACTCGTGGGACGCAGGTGCGTAACCCGGCTCGTCAGCCCCACCAGCTCCAAGGAGCTTGAATATAAGTTACAATCCAATTGGTCGCACACTGCTTGTCCTATCAGCGTGTTGCCCCAAAGCACCGTGGTCCATGTAGTCAGCATCAGCGGGTACGCCTCTGCCAGGGTCTTGAGCAAAAGATCAAAGTCGCGTTGGCCATCCCTGGACACGTGGTTCGAGGTTGTTGCCTCTCGTCAGCAGGGAGTAGGAATGTATGAAGGGGTGCTGCATAGGCTGCCAAAAAATATCTTCAGGTTCGGTACCACTCGTGGCACGCAGGTGCGTAACACGGCTGGTCAGCCCCACCAGCTCCAAGGAGCTTGAATATAAGTTACAATCCAATTGGTCGCACACTGCTTGTCCTATCAGCGTGTTGCCCCAAAGCACCGTGGTCCATGTAGTCAGCATCAGCGGGTACGCCTCTGCCAGGGTCTTGAGCAAAAAATCAAAGTCGCGTTGGCCATCCCTGGACACGTGTTTCGAGGTTGTTGCCTCTCGTCAGCAGGGAGTAGGAATGTATGAAGGGGTGCTGCATAGGCTGCCAAAAAATATCTTCAGGTTCGGTACCACTCGTGGCACGCAGGTGCGTAACCCGGCTCGTCAGCCCCACCAGCTCCAAGGAGCTTGAATATAAGTTACAATCCAATTGGTCGCACACTGCTTGTCCTATCAGCGTGTTGCCCCAAAGCACCGTGGTCCATGTAGTCAGCATCAGCGGGTACGCCTCTGCCAGGGTCTTGAGCAAAAAATCAAAGTCGCGTTGGCCATCCCTGGACACGTGTTTTGAGGTTGTTGCCTCTCGTCAGCAGGGAGTAGGAATGTATGAAGGGGTGCTGCATAGGCTGCCAAAAAATATCTTCAGGTTCGGTACCACTCGTGGCACGCAGGTGCGTAACCCGGCTCGTCAGCCCCACCAGCTCCAAGGAGCTTGAATATAAGTTACAATCCAATTGGTCGCACACTGCTTGTCCTATCAGCGTGTTGCCCCAAAGCACCGTGGTCCATGTAGTCAGCATCAGCGGGTACGCCTCTGCCAGGGTCTTGAGCAAAAAATCAGTCGCGTTGGCCATCCCTGGACACGTGTTTCGAGGTTGTTGCCTCTCGTCAGCAGGGAGTAGGAATGTATGAAGGGGTGCTGCATAGGCTGCCAAAAAATATCTTCAGGTTCGGTACCACTCGTGGCACGCAGGTGCGTAACCCGGCTCGTCAGCCCCACCAGCTCCAAGGAGCTTGAATATAAGTTACAATCCAATTGGTCGCACACTGCTTGTCCTATCGGCGTGTTGTCCCAAAGCACCGTGGTCCATGTAGTCAGCATCAGCGGGTACGCCTCTGCCAGGGTCTTGAGCAAAAAATCAAAGTTGCGTTGGCCATCCCTGGACACGTGTTTCGAGGTTGTTGCCTCTCGTCAGCAGGGGGTAGGAATGTATGAAGGGGTGCTGCATAGGCTGCCAAAAAATATCTTCAGGTTCGGTACCACTCGTGGCACGCAGGTGCGTAACCCGGCTCGTCAGCCCCACCAGCTCCAAGGAGCTTGAATATAAGTTACAATCCAATTGGTCGCACACTGCTTGTCCTATCAGCGTGTTGCCCCAAAGCACCGTGGTCCATGTAGTCAGCATCAGCGGGTACGCCTCTGCCAGGGTCTTGAGCAAAAGATCAAAGTCGCGTTGGCCATCCCTGGACACGTGGTTCGAGGTTGTTGCCTCTCGTCAGCAGGGAGTAGGAATGCATGAAGGGGTGCTGCATAGGCTGCCAAAAAATATCTTCAGGTTCGGTACCACTCGTGGCACGCAGGTGCGTAACACGGCTGGTCAGCCCCACCAGCTCCAAGGAGCTTGAATATAAGTTACAATCCAATTGGTCGCACACTGCTTGTCCTATCACCGTGTTGCCCCAAAGCACCGTGGTCCATGTAGTCAGCATCAGCGGGTACGCCTCTGCCAGGGTCTTGAGCAAAAAATTAAAGTCGCGTTGGCCATCCCTGGACACGTGTTTCGAGGTTGTTGCCTCTCGTCAGCAGGGAGTAGGAATGTATGAAGGGGTGCTGCATAGGCTGCCAAAAAATATCTTCAGGTTCGGTACCACTCGTGGCACGCAGGTGCGTAACCCGGCTCGTCAGCCCCACCAGCTCCAAGGAGCTTGAATATAAGTTACAATCCAATTGGTCGCACACTGCTTGTCCTATCAGCGTGTTGCCCCAAAGCACCGTGGTCCATGTAGTCAGCATCAGCGGGTACGCCTCTGCCAGGGTCTTGAGCAAAAAATCAAAGTCGCGTTGGCCATCCCTGGACACGTGTTTCGAGGTTGTTGCCTCTCGTCAGCAGGGAGTAGGAATGTATGAAGGGGTGCTGCATAGGCTGCCAAAAAATATCTTCAGGTTCGGTACCACTCGTGGCACGCAGGTGCGTAACCCGGCTCGTCAGCCCCACCAGCTCCAAGGAGCTTGAATATAAGTTACAATCCAATTGGTCGCACACTGCTTGTCCTATCAGCGTGTTGCCCCAAAGCACCGTGGTCCATGTAGTCAGCATCAGCGGGTACGCCTCTGCCAGGGTCTTGAGCAAAAAATCAAAGTTGCGTTGGCCATCCCTGGACACGTGTTTCGAGGTTGTTGCCTCTCGTCAGCAGGGAGTAGGAATGTATGAAGGGGTGCTGCATAGGCTGCCAAAAAATATCTTCAGGTTCGGTACCACTCGTGGCACGCAGGTGCGTATCCCGGCTCGTCAGCCCCACCAGCTCCAAGGAGCTTGAATATAAGTGACAATCCAATTGGTCGCACACTGCTTGTCCTATCAGCGTGTTGCCCCAAAGCACCGTGGTCCATGTAGTCAGCATCAGCGGGTACGCCTCTGCCAGGGTCTTGAGCAAAAAATCAAAGTTGCGTTGGCCATCCCTGGACACGTGTTTCGAGGTTGTTGCCTCTCGTCAGCAGGGAGTAGGAATGTATGAAGGGGTGCTGCATAGGCTGCCAAAAAATATCTTCAGGTTCGGTACCACTCGTGGCACGCAGGTGCGTAACCCGGCTCGTCAGCCCCACCAGCTCCAAGGAGCTTGAATATAAGTTACAATCCAATTGGTCGCACACTGCTTGTCCTATCAGCGTGTTGCCCCAAAGCACCGTGGTCCATGTAGTCAGCATCAGCGGGTACGCCTCTGCCAGGGTCTTGAGCAAAAAATCAGTCGCGTTGGCCATCCCTGGACACGTGTTTCGAGGTTGTTGCCTCTCGTCAGCAGGGAGTAGGAATGTATGAAGGGGTGCTGCATAGGCTGCCAAAAAATATCTTCAGGTTCGGTACCACTCGTGGCACGCAGGTGCGTAACCCGGCTCGTCAGCCCCACCAGCTCCAAGGAGCTTGAATATAAGTTACAATCCAATTGGTCGCACACTGCTTGTCCTATCGGCGTGTTGCCCCAAAGCACCGTGGTCCATGTAGTCAGCATCAGCGGGCACGCCTCGGCCAGGGTCTTGAGCAAAAAATCAAAGTCACGTTGGCCATCCCTGGACACGTGTTTCGAGGTTGTTGCCTCTCGTCAGCAGGGAGTAGGAATGTATGAAGGGGTGCTGCATAAGCTGCCAAAAAATATCTTCAGGTTCGGTACTACTCGTGGCACGCAGGTGGGTAACCCGGCTCGTCAGCCCCACCAGCTCCAAGGAGCTTGAATATAAGTTACAATCCAATTGGTCGCACACTGCTTGTCCTATCAGCGTGTTGCCCCAAAGCACTGTGGTCCATGCAGTCACCATCAGCGGGTACGCCTCTGCCAGGGTCTTGAGCAAAAAATCAAAGTTGCGTTGGCCATCCCTGGACACATGTTTCGAGGTTGTTGCCTCTCGTCAGCAGGGAGTAGGAATGTATGAAGGGGTGCTGCATAGGCTGCCAAAAAATATCTTCAGGTTCGGTACGACTCGTGGCACGCAGGTGCGTAACCCGGCTCGTCAGCCCCACCAGCTCCAAGGAGCTTGAATATAAGTTACAATCCAATTGGTCGCACACTGCTTGTCCTATCAGCGTGTTGCCCCAAAGCACCGTGGTCCATGTAGTCAGCATCAGCGGGTACGCCTCTGCCAGGGTCTTGAGCAAAAAATCAAAGTCGCGTTGGCCATCCCTGGACACGTGTTTCGAGGTTGTTGCCTCTCGTCAGCAGGGAGTAGGAATGTATGAAGGGGTGCTGCATAGGCTGCCAAACAATATCTTCAGGTTCGGTACCACTCGTGGCACGCAGGTGCGTAACCCGGCTCGTCAGCCCCACCAGCTCCAAGGAGCTTGAATATAAGTTACAATCCAATTGGTCGCACACTGCTTGTCCTATCAGCGTGTTGCCCCAAAGCACCGTGGTCCATGTAGTCAGCATCAGCGGGTATGCCTCTGCCAGGGTCTTGAGCAAAAAATCAAAGTCGCGTTGGCCATCCCTGGACACGTGTTTCGAGGTTGTTGCCTCTCGCCAGCAGGGAGTAGGAATGTATGAAGGGGTGCTGCATAGGCTGCCAAAAAATATCTTCAGGTTCGGTACCACTCGTGGCACGCAGGTGCGTAACCCGGCTCGTCAGCCCCACCAGCTCCAAGGAGCTTGAATATAAGTTACAATCCAATTGGTCGCATCCTGCTTGTCCTATCAGCGTGTTGCCCCAAAGCACCGTGGTCCATGTAGTCAGCATCAGCGGGTACGCCTCTGCCAGGGTCTTGAGAAAAAAATCAAAGTCGCGTTGGCCATCCCTGGACACGTGTTTCGAGGTTGTTGCCTCTCGTCAGCAGGGAGTAGGAATGTATGAAGGGGTGCTGCATAGGCTGCCAAAAAATATCTTCAGGTTCGGTACCACTCGTGGCACGCAGGTGCGTAACCCGGCTCGTCAGCCCCACCAGCTCCAAGGAGCTTGAATATAAGTTACAATCCAATTGGTCGCACACTGCTTGTCCTATCAGCGTGTTGCCCCAAAGCACTGTGGTCCATGTAGTCAGCATCAGCGGGTACGCCTCTGCCAGGGTCTTGAGCAAAAAATCAAAGTCGCGTTGGCCATCCCTGGACACGTGTTTCGAGGTTGTTGCCTCTCGTCAGCAGGGAGTAGGAATGTATGAAGGGGTGCTGCATAGGCTGCCAAAAAATATCTTCAGGTTCGGTACCACTCGTGGCACGCAGGTGCGTAACACGGCTGGTCAGCCCCACCAGCTCCAAGGAGCTTGAATATAAGTTACAATCCAATTGGTCGCACACTGCTTGTCCTATCACCGTGTTGCCCCAAAGCACCGTGGTCCATGTAGTCAGCATCAGCGGGTACGCCTCTGCCAGGGTCTTGAGCAAAAAATTAAAGTCGCGTTGGCCATCCCTGGACACGTGTTTCGAGGTTGTTGCCTCTCGTCAGCAGGGAGTAGGAATGTATGAAGGGGTGCTGCATAGGCTGCCAAAAAATATCTTCAGGTTCGGTACCACTCGTGGCACGCAGGTGCGTAACCCGGCTCGTCAGCCCCACCAGCTCCAAGGAGCTTGAATATAAGTTACAATCCAATTGGTCGCACACTGCTTGTCCTATCAGCGTGTTGCCCCAAAGCACCGTGGTCCATGTAGTCAGCATCAGCGGGTACGCCTCTGCCAGGGTCTTGAGCAAAAAATCAAAGTCGCGTTGGCCATCCCTGGACACGTGTTTCGAGGTTGTTGCCTCTCGTCAGCAGGGAGTAGGAATGTATGAAGGGGTGCTGCATAGGCTGCCAAAAAATATCTTCAGGTTCGGTACCACTCGTGGCACGCAGGTGCGTAACCCGGCTCGTCAGCCCCACCAGCTCCAAGGAGCTTGAATATAAGTTACAATCCAATTGGTCGCACACTGCTTGTCCTATCAGCGTGTTGCCCCAAAGCACCGTGGTCCATGTAGTCAGCATCAGCGGGTACGCCTCTGCCAGGGTCTTGAGCAAAAAATCAAAGTTGCGTTGGCCATCCCTGGACACGTGTTTCGAGGTTGTTGCCTCTCGTCAGCAGGGAGTAGGAATGTATGAAGGGGTGCTGCATAGGCTGCCAAAAAATATCTTCAGGTTCGGTACCACTCGTGGCACGCAGGTGCGTATCCCGGCTCGTCAGCCCCACCAGCTCCAAGGAGCTTGAATATAAGTGACAATCCAATTGGTCGCACACTGCTTGTCCTATCAGCGTGTTGCCCCAAAGCACCGTGGTCCATGTAGTCAGCATCAGCGGGTACGCCTCTGCCAGGGTCTTGAGCAAAAAATCAAAGTTGCGTTGGCCATCCCTGGACACGTGTTTCGAGGTTGTTGCCTCTCGTCAGCAGGGAGTAGGAATGTATGAAGGGGTGCTGCATAGGCTGCCAAAAAATATCTTCAGGTTCGGTACCACTCGTGGCACGCAGGTGCGTAACCCGGCTCGTCAGCCCCACCAGCTCCAAGGAGCTTGAATATAAGTTACAATCCAATTGGTCGCACACTGCTTGTCCTATCAGCGTGTTGCCCCAAAGCACCGTGGTCCATGTAGTCAGCATCAGCGGGTACGCCTCTGCCAGGGTCTTGAGCAAAAAATCAGTCGCGTTGGCCATCCCTGGACACGTGTTTCGAGGTTGTTGCCTCTCGTCAGCAGGGAGTAGGAATGTATGAAGGGGTGCTGCATAGGCTGCCAAAAAATATCTTCAGGTTCGGTACCACTCGTGGCACGCAGGTGCGTAACCCGGCTCGTCAGCCCCACCAGCTCCAAGGAGCTTGAATATAAGTTACAATCCAATTGGTCGCACACTGCTTGTCCTATCGGCGTGTTGCCCCAAAGCACCGTGGTCCATGTAGTCAGCATCAGCGGGCACGCCTCTGCCAGGGTCTTGAGCAAAAAATCAAAGTCACGTTGGCCATCCCTGGACACGTGTTTCGAGGTTGTTGCCTCTCGTCAGCAGGGAGTAGGAATGTATGAAGGGGTGCTGCATAAGCTGCCAAAAAATATCTTCAGGTTCGGTACTACTCGTGGCACGCAGGTGGGTAACCCGGCTCGTCAGCCCCACCAGCTCCAAGGAGCTTGAATATAAGTTACAATCCAATTGGTCGCACACTGCTTGTCCTATCAGCGTGTTGCCCCAAAGCACTGTGGTCCATGCAGTCACCATCAGCGAGTACGCCTCTGCCAGGGTCTTGAGCAAAAAATCAAAGTTGCGTTGGCCATCCCTGGACACATGTTTCGAGGTTGTTGCCTCTCGTCAGCAGGGAGTAGGAATGTATGAAGGGGTGCTGCATAGGCTGCCAAAAAATATCTTCAGGTTCGGTACGACTCGTGGCACGCAGGTGCGTAACCCGGCTCGTCAGCCCCACCAGCTCCAAGGAGCTTGAATATAAGTTACAATCCAATTGGTCGCACACTGCTTGTCCTATCAGCGTGTTGCCCCAAAGCACCGTGGTCCATGTAGTCAGCATCAGCGGGTACGCCTCTGCCAGGGTCTTGAGCAAAAAATCAAAGTCGCGTTGGCCATCCCTGGACACGTGTTTCGAGGTTGTTGCCTCTCGTCAGCAGGGAGTAGGAATGTATGAAGGGGTGCTGCATAGGCTGCCAAACAATATCTTCAGGTTCGGTACCACTCGTGGCACGCAGGTGCGTAACCCGGCTCGTCAGCCCCACCAGCTCCAAGGAGCTTGAATATAAGTTACAATCCAATTGGTCGCACACTGCTTGTCCTATCAGCGTGTTGCCCCAAAGCACCGTGGTCCATGTAGTCAGCATCAGCGGGTATGCCTCTGCCAGGGTCTTGAGCAAAAAATCAAAGTCGCGTTGGCCATCCCTGGACACGTGTTTCGAGGTTGTTGCCTCTCGCCAGCAGGGAGTAGGAATGTATGAAGGGGTGCTGCATAGGCTGCCAAAAAATATCTTCAGGTTCGGTACCACTCGTGGCACGCAGGTGCGTAACCCGGCTCGTCAGCCCCACCAGCTCCAAGGAGCTTGAATATAAGTTACAATCCAATTGGTCGCATCCTGCTTGTCCTATCAGCGTGTTGCCCCAAAGCACCGTGGTCCATGTAGTCAGCATCAGCGGGTACGCCTCTGCCAGGGTCTTGAGAAAAAAATCAAAGTCGCGTTGGCCATCCCTGGACACGTGTTTCGAGGTTGTTGCCTCTCGTCAGCAGGGAGTAGGAATGTATGAAGGGGTGCTGCATAGGCTGCCAAAAAATATCTTCAGGTTCGGTACCACTCGTGGCACGCAGGTGCGTAACCCGGCTCGTCAGCCCCACCAGCTCCAAGGAGCTTGAATATAAGTTACAATCCAATTGGTCGCACACTGCTTGTCCTATCAGCGTGTTGCCCCAAAGCACTGTGGTCCATGTAGTCAGCATCAGCGGGTACGCCTCTGCCAGGGTCTTGAGCAAAAAATCAAAGTCGCGTTGGCCATCCCTGGACACGTGTTTCGAGGTTGTTGCCTCTCGTCAGCAGGGAGTAGGAATGTATGAAGGGGTGCTGCATAGGCTGCCAAAAAATATCTTCAGGTTCGGTACCACTCGTGGCACGCAGGTGCGTAACCCGGCTCGTCAGCCCCACCAGCTCCAAGGGGCTTGAATATAAGTTACAATCCAATTGGTCGCACACTGCTTGTCCTATCAGCGTGTTGCCCCAAAGCACCGTGGTCCATGTAGTCAGCATCAGCGGGTACTCCTCTGCCAGGGTCTTGAGCAAAAAATCAAAGTCGCGTTGGCCATCCCTGGACACGTGTTTCGAGGTTGTTGCCTCTCGTCAGCAGGGAGTAGGAATGTATGAAGGGGTGCTGCATAGGCTGCCAAAAAATATCTTCAGGTTCGGTACCACTCGTGGCACGCAGGTGCGTATCCCGGCTCGTCAGCCCCACCAGCTCCAAGGAGCTTGAATATAAGTTACAATCCAATTGGTCGCACACTGCTTGTCCTATCAGCGTGTTGCCCCAAAGCACCGTGGTCCATGTAGTCAGCATCAGCGGGTACGCCGCTGCCAGGGTCTTGAGCAAAAAATCAAAGTCGCGTTGGCCATCCCTGGACACGTGTTTCGAGGTTGTTGCCTCTCGTCAGCAGGGAGTAGGAATGTATGAAGGGGTGCTGCATAGGCTGCCAAAAAATATCTTCAGGTTCGGTACTACTCGTGGCACGCAGGTGCGTAACCCGGCTCGTCAGCCCCACCAGCTCCAAGGAGCTTGAATATAAGTTACAATCCAATTGGTCGCACACTGCTTGTCCTATCAGCGTGTTGCCCCAAAGCACTGTGGTCCATGTAGTCAGCATCAGCGGGTACGCCTCTGCCAGGGTCTTGAGCAAAAAATCAAAGTTGCGTTGGCCATCCCTGGACACGTGTTTCGAGGTTGTTGCCTCTCGTCAGCAGGGAGTAGGAATGTATGAAGGGGTGCTGCATAGGCTGCCAAAAAATATCTTCAGGTTCGGTACCACTCGTGGCACGCAGGTGCGTAACCCGGCTCGTCAGCCCCACCAGCTCCAAGGAGCTTGAATATAAGTTACAATCCAATTGGTCGCACACTGCTTGTCCTATCAGCGTGTTGCCCCAAAGCACCGTGGTCCATGTAGTCAGCATCAGCGGGTACGCCTCTGCCAGGGTCTTGAGCAAAAAATCAAAGTCGCGTTGGCCATCCCTGGACACGTGTTTCGAGGTTGTTGCCTCTCATCAGCAGGGAGTAGGAATGTATGAAGGGGTGCTGCATAGGCTGCCAAAAAATATCTTCAGGTTCGGTACCACTCGTGGCACGCAGGTGCGTAACCCGGCTCGTCAGCCCCACCAGCTCCAAGGAGCTTGAATATGAGTTACAATCCAATTGGTCGCACACTGCTTGTCCTATCAGCGTGTTGCCCCAAAGCACCGTGGTCCATGTAGTCAGCATCAGCGGGTACGCCTCTGCCAGGGTCTTGAGCAAAAAATCAAAGTCGCGTTGGCCATCCCTGGACACGTGTTTCGAGGTTGTTGCCTCTCGTCAGGAGGGAGTAGGAATGTATGAAGGGGTGCTGCATAGGCTGCCAAAAAATATCTTCAGGTTCGGTACCACTCGTGGCACGCAGGTGCGTAACCCGGCTTGTCAGCCCCACCAGCTCCAAGGAGCTTGAATATAAGTTACAATCCAATTGGTCGCACACTGCTTGTCCTATCAGCGTGTTGCCCCAAAGCACCGTGGTCCATGTAGTCAGCATCAGCGGGTACGCCTCTGCCAGGGTCTTGAGCAAAAAATCAAAGTCGCGTTGGCCATCCCTGGACACGTGTTTCGAGGTTGTTGCCTCTCGTCAGCAGGGAGTAGGAATGTATGAAGGGGTGCTGCATAGGCTGCCAAAAAATATCTTCAGGTTCGGTACCACTCGTGGCACGCAGGTGCGTAACCCGGCTCGTCAGCCCCACCAGCTCCAAGGAGCTTTAATATAAGTTACAATCCAATTGGTCGCACACTGCTTGTCCTATCAGCGTGTTGCCCCAAAGCACCGTGGTCCATGTAGTCAGCATCAGCGGGTACGCCTCTGCCAGGGTCTTGAGCAAAAAATCAAAGTCGCGTTGGCCATCCCTGGACACGTGTTTCGAGGTTGTTGCCTCTCGTCAGCAGGGAGTAGGAATGTATGAAGGGGTGCTGCATAGGCTGCCAAAAAATATCTTCAGGTTCGGTACCACTCGTGGCACGCAGGTGCGTAACCCGGCTCGTCAGCCCCACCAGCTCCAAGGAGCTTGAATAAAAGTTACAATCCAATTGGTCGCACACTGCTTGTCCTATCAGCGTGTTGCCCCAAAGCACCGTGGTCCATGTAGTCAGCATCAGCGGGTACGCCTCTGCCAGGGTCTTGAGCAAAAAATCAAAGTCGCATTGGCCATCCCTGGACACGTGTTTCGAGGTTGTTGCCTCTCGTCAGCAGGGAGTAGGAATGTATGAAGGGGTGCTGCATAGGCTGCCAAAAAATATCTTCAGGTTCGGTACCACTCGTGGCACGCAGGTGCGTAACCCGGCTCGTCAGCCCCACCAGCTCCAAGGAGCTTGAATATAAGTTACAATCCAATTGGTCACACACTGCTTGTCCTATCAGCGTGTTGCCCCAAAGCACCGTGGTCCATGTAGTCAGCATCAGCGGGTACGCCTCTGCCAGGGTCTTGAGCAAAAAATCAAAGTCGCGTTGGCCATCCCTGGACACGTGTTTCGAGGTTGTTGCCTCTCGTCAGCAGGGAGTAGGAATGTATGAAGGGGTGCTGCATAGGCTGCCGAAAAATATCTTCAGGTTCGGTACCACTCGTGGCACGCAGGTGCGTAACCCGGCTCGTCAGCCCCACCAGCTCCAAGGAGCTTGAATATAAGTTACAATCCAATTGGTCGCACACTGCTTGTCCTATCAGCGTGTTGCCCCAAAGCACCGTGGTCCATGTAGTCAGCATCAGCGGGTACGCCTCTGCCAGGGTCTTGAGCAAAAAATCAAAGTCGCGTTGGCCATCCCTGGACACGTGTTTCGAGGTTGTTGCCTCTCGTCAGCAGGGAGTAGGAATGTATGAAGGGGTGCTGCATAGGCTGCCAAAAAATATCTTCAGGTTCGGTACCACTCGTGGCACGCAGGTGCGTAACCCGGCTCGTCAGCCCCACCAGCTCCAAGGAGCTTGAATATAAGTTACAATCCAATTGGTCGCACACTGCTTGTCCTATCAGCGTGTTGCCCCAAAGCACCGTGGTCCATGTAGTCAGCATCAGCGGGTATGCCTCTGCCAGGGTCTTGAGCAAAAAAACAAAGTCGCGTTGGCCATCCCTGGACACGTGTTTCGAGGTTGTTGCCTCTCGTCAGCAGGGAGTAGGAATGTATGAAGGGGTGCTGCATAGGCTGCCAAAAAATGTCTTCAGGTTCGGTACCACTCGTGGCACGCAGGTGCGTAACCCGGCTCGTCAGCCCCACCATCTCCAAGGAGCTTGAATATAAGTTACAATCCAATTGGTCGCACACTGCTTGTCCTATCAGCGTGTTGCCCCAAAGCACCGTGGTCCATGTAGTCAGCATCAGCGGGTACGCCTCTGCCAGGGTCTTGAGCAAAAAATCAAAGTCGCGTTGGCCATCCCTGGACACGTGTTTCGAGGTTGTTGCCTCTCGTCAGCAGGGAGTAGGAATGTATGAAGGGGTGCTGCATAGGCTGCCAAAAAATATCTTCAGGTTCGGTACCACTCGTGGCACGCAGGTGCGTAACCCGGCTCGTCAGCCCCACCAGCTCCAAGGAGCTTGAATATAAGTTACAATCCAATTGGTCGCACACTGCTTGTCCTATCAGCGTGTTGCCCCAAAGCACCGTGGTCCATGTAGTCAGCATCAGCGGGTACGCCTCTGCCAGGGTCTTGAGCAAAAAATCAAAGTCGCGTTGGCCATCCCTGGACACGTGTTTCGAGGTTGTTGCCTCTCGTCAGCAGGGAGTAGGAATGTATGAAGGGGTGCTGCATAGGCTGCCAAAAAATATCTTCAGGTTCGGTACTACTCGTGGCACGCAGGTGCGTAACCCGGCTCGTCAGCCCCACCAGCTCCAAGGAGCTTGAATATAAGTTACAATCCAATTGGTCGCACACTGCTTGTCCTATCAGCGTGTTGCCCCAAAGCACTGTGGTCCATGTAGTCAGCATCAGCGGGTAGGCCTCTGCCAGGGTCTTGAGCAAAAAATCAAAGTTGCGTTGGCCATCCCTGGACACGTGTTTCGAGGTTGTTGCCTCTCGTCAGCAGGGAGTAGGAATGTATGAAGGGGTGCTGCATAGGCTGCCAAAAAATATCTTCAGGTTCGGTACCACTCGTGGCACGCAGGTGCGTAACCCGGCTCGTCAGCCCCACCAGCTCCAAGGAGCTTGAATATAAGTTACACTCCAATTGGTCGCACACTGCTTGTCCTATCAGCGTGTTGCCCCAAAGCACTGTGGTCCATGTAGTCAGCATCAGCGGGTGCGCCTCTGCCAGGGTCTTGAGCAAAAAATCAAAGTCGCGTTGGCCATCCCTGGACACGTGTTTCGAGGTTGTTGCCTCTCATCAGCAGGGAGTAGGAATGTATGAAGGGGTGCTGCATAGGCTGCCAAAAAATATCTTCAGGTTCGGTACCACTCGTGGCACGCAGGTGCGTAACCCGGCTCGTCAGCCCCACCAGCTCCAAGGAGCTTGAATATGAGTTACAATACAATTGGTCGCACACTGCTTGTCCTATCAGCGTGTTGCCCCAAAGCACCGTGGTCCATGTAGTCAGCATCAGCGGGTACGCCTCTGCCAGGGTCTTGAGCAAAAAATCAAAGTTGCGTTGGCCATCCCTGGACACGTGTTTCGAGGTTGTTGCCTCTCGTCAGCAGGGAGTAGGAATGTATGAAGGGGTGCTGCATAGGCTGCCAAAAAATATCTTCAGGTTCGGTACCACTCGAAGCACGCAGGTGCGTAACCCGGCTCGTCAGCCCCACCAGCTCCAAGGAGCTTGAATATAAGTTACAATCCAATTGGTCGCACACTGCTTGTCCTATCAGCGTGTTGCCCCAAAGCACCGTGGTCCATGTAGTCAGCATCAGCGGGTACGCCTCTGCCAGGGTCTTGAGCAAAAAATCAAAGTCGCGTTGGCCATCCCTGGACACGTGTTTCGAGGTTGTTGCCTCTCGTCAGCAGGGAGTAGGAATGTATGAAGGGGTGCTGCATAGGCTGCCAAAAAATATCTTCAGGTTCGGTACCACTCGTGGCACGCAGGTGCGTAACCCGGCTCGTCAGCCCCACCAGCTCCAAGGAGCTTGAATATAAGTTACAATCCAATTGGTCGCACACTGCTTGTCCTATCAGCGTGTTGCCCCAAAGCACCGTGGTCCATGTAGTCAGCATCAGCGGGTACGCCTCTGCCAGGGTCTTGAGCAAAAAATCAAAGTCGCATTGGCCATCCCTGGACACGTGTTTCGAGGTTGTTGCCTCTCGTCAGCAGGGAGTAGGAATGTATGAAGGGGTGCTGCATAGGCTGCCAAAAAATATCTTCAGGTTCGGTACCACTCGTGGCACGCAGGTGCGTAACCCGGCTCGTCAGCCCCACGAGCTCCAAGGAGCTTGAATATAAGTTACAATCCAATTGGTCACACACTGCTTGTCCTATCAGCGTGTTGCCCCAAAGCACCGTGGTCCATGTAGTCAGCATCAGCGGGTACGCCTCTGCCAGGGTCTTGAGCAAAAAATCAAAGTCGCGTTGGCCATCCCTGGACACGTGTTTCGAGGTTGTTGCCTCTCGTCAGCAGGGAGTAGGAATGTATGAAGGGGTGCTGCATAGGCTGCCAAAAAATATCTTCAGGTTCGGTACCACTCGTGGCACGCAGGTCCGTAACCCGGCTCGTCAGCCCCACCAGCTCCAAGGAGCTTGAATATAAGTTACAATCCAATTGGTCGCACACTGCTTGTCCTATCAGCGTGTTGCCCCAAAGCACCGTTGTCCATGTAGTCAGCATCAGCGGGTACGCCTCTGCCAGGGTCTTAAGCAAAAAATCAAAGTCGCGTTGGCCATCCCTGGACACGTGTTTCGAGGTTGTTGCCTCTCGTCAGCAGGGAGTAGGAATGTATGAAGGGGTGCTGCATAGGCTGCCAAAAAATATCTTCAGGTTCGGTACCACTCGTGGCACGCAGGTGCGTAACCCGGCTCGTCAGCCCCACCAGCTCCAAGGAGCTTGAATATAAGTTACAATCCAATTGGTCGCACACTGCTTGTCCTATCAGCGTGTTGCCCCAAAGCACCGTGGTCCATGTAGTCAGCATCAGCGGGTACGCCTCTGCCAGGGTCTTGAGCAAAAAATCAAAGTCGCGTTGGCCATCCCTGGACACGAGTTTCGAGGTTGTTGCCTCTCGTCAGCAGGGAGTAGGAATGTATGAAGGGGTGCTGCATAGGCTGCCAAAAAATATCTTCGGGTTCGGTACCACTCGTGGCACGCAGGTGCGTTACCCGGCTCGTCAGCCCCACCAGCTCCAAGGAGCTTGAATATAAGTTACAATCCAATTGGTCGCACACTGCTTGTCCTATCAGCGTGTTGCCCCAAAGCACCGTGGTCCATGTAGTCAGCATCAGCGGGTACGCCTCTGCCAGGGTCTTGAGCAAAAGATCAAAGTCGCGTTGGCCATTCCTGGACACGTGGTTCGAGGTTGTTGCCTCTCGTCAGCAGGGAGTAGGAATGTATGAAGGGGTGCTGCATAGGATGCCAAAAAATATCTTCAGGTTCGGTACCACTCGTGGCACGCAGGTGCGTAACACGGCTGGTCAGCCCCACCAGCTCCAAGGAGCTTGAATATAAGTTACAATCCAATTGGTCGCACACTGCTTGTCCTATCAGCGTGTTGCCCCAAAGCACCGTGGTCCATGTAGTCAGCATCAGCGGGTACGCCTCTGCCAGGGTCTTGAGCAAAAAATCAAAGTCGCGTTGGCCATCCCTGGACACGTGTTTCGAGGTTGTTGCCTCTCGTCAGCAGGGAGTAGGAATGTATGAAGGGGTGCTGCATAGGCTGCCAAAAAATATCTTCAGGTTCGGTACCACTCGTGGCACGCAGGTGCGTAACCCGGCTCGTCAGCCCCACCAGCTCCAAGGAGCTTGAATATAAGTTACAATCCAATTGGTCGCACACTGCTTGTCCTATCAGCGTGTTGCCCCAAAGCACCGTGGTCCATGTAGTCAGCATCAGCGGGTACGCCTCTGCCAGGGTCTTGAGCAAAAAATCAAAGTCGCGTTGGCCATCCCTGGACACGTGTTTCGAGGTTGTTGCCTCTCGTCAGCAGGGAGTAGGAATGTATGAAGGGGTGCTGCATAGGCTGCCAAAAAATATCTTCAGGTTCGGTACCACTCGTGGCACGCAGGTGCGTAACCCGGCTCGTCAGCCCCACCAACTCCAAGGAGCTTGAATATAAGTTACAATCCAATTGGTCGCACACTGCTTGTCCTATTAGCGTGTTGCCCCAAAGCACCGTGGTCCATGTAGTCAGCATCAGCGGGTACGCCTCTGCCAGGGTCTTGAGCAAAAAATCAAAGTCGCGTTGGCCATCCCTGGACACGTGTTTCGAGGTTGTTGCCTCTCGTCAGCAGGGAGTAGGAATGTATGAAGGGGTGCTGCATAGGCTGCCAAAAAATATCTTCAGGTTCGGTACCACTCATGGCACGCAGGTGCGTAACCCGGCTCGTCAGCCCCACCAGCTCCAAGAAGCTTGAATATAAGTTACAATCCAATTGGTCGCACACTGTTTGTCCTATCAGCGTGTTGCCCCAAAGCACCGTGGTCCATGTAGTCAGCCCCTGCCAGGGTCTTGAGCAAAAAATCAAAGTTGCGTGGGCCATCCCTGGACACGTGTTTCGAGGTTGTTGCCTCTCGTCAGCAGGGAGTAGGAATGTATGAAGGGGTGCTGCATAGGCTGCCAAAAAATATCTTCAGGTTCGGTACCACTCGTGGCACGCAGGTGCGTAACCCGGCTCGTCAGCCCCACCAGCTCCAAGGAGCTTGAATATAAGTTACAATCCAATTGGTCGCACACTGCTTGTCCTATCAGCGTGTTGCCCCAAAGCACCGTGGTCCATGTAGTCAGCATCAGCGGGTACGCCTCTGCCAGGGTCTTGAGCAAAAAATCAAAGTCGCGTTGGCCATCCCTAGACACGTGTTTCGAGGTTGTTGCCTCTCGTCAGCAGGGAGTAGGAATGTATGAAGGGGTGCTGCATAGGCTGCCAAAAAATATCTTCTGGTT
Organism: Lissotriton vulgaris; assembly: GCF_964263255.1. Lineage (NCBI taxonomy): Eukaryota > Metazoa > Chordata > Amphibia > Caudata > Salamandridae > Lissotriton > Lissotriton vulgaris. The sequence goes on from NW_028251278.1 coordinate 108,609, forward strand.
CGGTACCACTCATGGCACGCAGGTGCGTAACCCGGCTCGTCAGCCCCACCAGCTCCAAGGAGCTTGAATATAAGTTACACTCCAATTGGTCGCACACTGCTTGTCCTATCAGCGTGTTGCCCCAAAGCACTGTGGTCCATGTAGTCAGCATCAGCGGGTACGCCTCTGCCAGGGTCTTGAGCAAAAAATCAAAGTCGCGTTGGCCATCCCTGGACACGTGTTTCGAGGTTGTTGCCTCTCATCAGCAGGGAGTAGGAATGTATGAAGGGGTGCTGCATAGGCTGCCAAAAAATATCTTCAGGTTCGGTACCACTCGTGGCACGCAGGTGCGTAACCCGGCTCGTCAGCCCCACCAGCTCCAAGGAGCTTGAATATGAGTTACAATCCAATTGGTCGCACACTGCTTGTCCTATCAGCGTGTTGCCCCAAAGCACCGTGGTCCATGTAGTCAGCATCAGCGGGTACGCCTCTGCCAGGGTCTTGAGCAAAAAATCAAAGTTGCGTTGGCCATCCCCGGACACGTGTTTCGAGGTTGTTGCCTCTCGTCAGCAGGGAGTAGGAATGTATGAAGGGGTGCTGCATAGGCTGCCAAAAAATATCTTCAGGTTCGGTACCACTCGAAGCACGCAGGTGCGTAACCCGGCTCGTCAGCCCCACCAGCTCCAAGGAGCTTGAATATAAGTTACAATCCAATTGGTCGCACACTGCTTGTCCTATCAGCGTGTTGCCCCAAAGCACCGTGGTCCATGTAGTCAGCATCAGCGGGTACGCCTCTGCCAGGGTCTTGAGCAAAAAATCAAAGTCGCGTTGGCCATCCCTGGACACGTGTTTCGAGGTTGTTGCCTCTCGTCAGCAGGGAGTAGGAATGTATGAAGGGGTGCTGCATAGGCTGCCAAAAAATATCTTCAGGTTCGGTACCACTCGTGGCACGCAGGTGCGTATCCCGGCTCGTCAGCCCCACCAGCTCCAAGGAGCTTGAATATAAGTTACAATCCAATTGGTCGCACACTGCTTGTCCTATCAGCGTGTTGCCCCAAAGCACCGTGGTCCATGTAGTCAGCATCAGCGGGTACGCCGCTGCCAGGGTCTTGAGCAAAAAATCAAAGTCGCGTTGGCCATCCCTGGACACGTGTTTCGAGGTTGTTGCCTCTCGTCAGCAGGGAGTAGGAATGTATGAAGGGGTGCTGCATAGGCTGCCAAAAAATATCTTCAGGTTCGGTACTACTCGTGGCACGCAGGTGCGTAACCCGGCTCGTCAGCCCCACCAGCTCCAAGGAGCTTGAATATAAGTTACAATCCAATTGGTCGCACACTGCTTGTCCTATCAGCGTGTTGCCCCAAAGCACTGTGGTCCATGTAGTCAGCATCAGCGGGTACGCCTCTGCCAGGGTCTTGAGCAAAAAATCAAAGTTGCGTTGGCCATCCCTGGACACGTGTTTCGAGGTTGTTGCCTCTCGTCAGCAGGGAGTAGGAATGTATGAAGGGGTGCTGCATAGGCTGCCAAAAAATATCTTCAGGTTCGGTACCACTCGTGGCACGCAGGTGCGTAACCCGGCTCGTCAGCCCCACCAGCTCCAAGGAGCTTGAATATAAGTTACAATCCAATTGGTCGCACACTGCTTGTCCTATCAGCGTGTTGCCCCAAAGCACCGTGGTCCATGTAGTCAGCATCAGCGGGTACGCCTCTGCCAGGGTCTTGAGCAAAAAATCAAAGTCGCGTTGGCCATCCCTGGACACGTGTTTCGAGGTTGTTGCCTCTCATCAGCAGGGAGTAGGAATGTATGAAGGGGTGCTGCATAGGCTGCCAAAAAATATCTTCAGGTTCGGTACCACTCGTGGCACGCAGGTGCGTAACCCGGCTCGTCAGCCCCACCAGCTCCAAGGAGCTTGAATATGAGTTACAATCCAATTGGTCGCACACTGCTTGTCCTATCAGCGTGTTGCCCCAAAGCACCGTGGTCCATGTAGTCAGCATCAGCGGGTACGCCTCTGCCAGGGTCTTGAGCAAAAAATCAAAGTCGCGTTGGCCATCCCTGGACACGTGTTTCGAGGTTGTTGCCTCTCGTCAGGAGGGAGTAGGAATGTATGAAGGGGTGCTGCATAGGCTGCCAAAAAATATCTTCAGGTTCGGTACCACTCGTGGCACGCAGGTGCGTAACCCGGCTTGTCAGCCCCACCAGCTCCAAGGAGCTTGAATATAAGTTACAATCCAATTGGTCGCACACTGCTTGTCCTATCAGCGTGTTGCCCCAAAGCACCGTGGTCCATGTAGTCAGCATCAGCGGGTACGCCTCTGCCAGGGTCTTGAGCAAAAAATCAAAGTCGCGTTGGCCATCCCTGGACACGTGTTTCGAGGTTGTTGCCTCTCGTCAGCAGGGAGTAGGAATGTATGAAGGGGTGCTGCATAGGCTGCCAAAAAATATCTTCAGGTTCGGTACCACTCGTGGCACGCAGGTGCGTAACCCGGCTCGTCAGCCCCACCAGCTCCAAGGAGCTTTAATATAAGTTACAATCCAATTGGTCGCACACTGCTTGTCCTATCAGCGTGTTGCCCCAAAGCACCGTGGTCCATGTAGTCAGCATCAGCGGGTACGCCTCTGCCAGGGTCTTGAGCAAAAAATCAAAGTCGCGTTGGCCATCCCTGGACACGTGTTTCGAGGTTGTTGCCTCTCGTCAGCAGGGAGTAGGAATGTATGAAGGGGTGCTGCATAGGCTGCCAAAAAATATCTTCAGGTTCGGTACCACTCGTGGCACGCAGGTGCGTAACCCGGCTCGTCAGCCCCACCAGCTCCAAGGAGCTTGAATAAAAGTTACAATCCAATTGGTCGCACACTGCTTGTCCTATCAGCGTGTTGCCCCAAAGCACCGTGGTCCATGTAGTCAGCATCAGCGGGTACGCCTCTGCCAGGGTCTTGAGCAAAAAATCAAAGTCGCATTGGCCATCCCTGGACACGTGTTTCGAGGTTGTTGCCTCTCGTCAGCAGGGAGTAGGAATGTATGAAGGGGTGCTGCATAGGCTGCCAAAAAATATCTTCAGGTTCGGTACCACTCGTGGCACGCAGGTGCGTAACCCGGCTCGTCAGCCCCACCAGCTCCAAGGAGCTTGAATATAAGTTACAATCCAATTGGTCACACACTGCTTGTCCTATCAGCGTGTTGCCCCAAAGCACCGTGGTCCATGTAGTCAGCATCAGCGGGTACGCCTCTGCCAGGGTCTTGAGCAAAAAATCAAAGTCGCGTTGGCCATCCCTGGACACGTGTTTCGAGGTTGTTGCCTCTCGTCAGCAGGGAGTAGGAATGTATGAAGGGGTGCTGCATAGGCTGCCGAAAAATATCTTCAGGTTCGGTACCACTCGTGGCACGCAGGTGCGTAACCCGGCTCGTCAGCCCCACCAGCTCCAAGGAGCTTGAATATAAGTTACAATCCAATTGGTCGCACACTGCTTGTCCTATCAGCGTGTTGCCCCAAAGCACCGTGGTCCATGTAGTCAGCATCAGCGGGTACGCCTCTGCCAGGGTCTTGAGCAAAAAATCAAAGTCGCGTTGGCCATCCCTGGACACGTGTTTCGAGGTTGTTGCCTCTCGTCAGCAGGGAGTAGGAATGTATGAAGGGGTGCTGCATAGGCTGCCAAAAAATATCTTCAGGTTCGGTACCACTCGTGGCACGCAGGTGCGTAACCCGGCTCGTCAGCCCCACCAGCTCCAAGGAGCTTGAATATAAGTTACAATCCAATTGGTCGCACACTGCTTGTCCTATCAGCGTGTTGCCCCAAAGCACCGTGGTCCATGTAGTCAGCATCAGCGGGTATGCCTCTGCCAGGGTCTTGAGCAAAAAAACAAAGTCGCGTTGGCCATCCCTGGACACGTGTTTCGAGGTTGTTGCCTCTCGTCAGCAGGGAGTAGGAATGTATGAAGGGGTGCTGCATAGGCTGCCAAAAAATGTCTTCAGGTTCGGTACCACTCGTGGCACGCAGGTGCGTAACCCGGCTCGTCAGCCCCACCATCTCCAAGGAGCTTGAATATAAGTTACAATCCAATTGGTCGCACACTGCTTGTCCTATCAGCGTGTTGCCCCAAAGCACCGTGGTCCATGTAGTCAGCATCAGCGGGTACGCCTCTGCCAGGGTCTTGAGCAAAAAATCAAAGTCGCGTTGGCCATCCCTGGACACGTGTTTCGAGGTTGTTGCCTCTCGTCAGCAGGGAGTAGGAATGTATGAAGGGGTGCTGCATAGGCTGCCAAAAAATATCTTCAGGTTCGGTACCACTCGTGGCACGCAGGTGCGTAACCCGGCTCGTCAGCCCCACCAGCTCCAAGGAGCTTGAATATAAGTTACAATCCAATTGGTCGCACACTGCTTGTCCTATCAGCGTGTTGCCCCAAAGCACCGTGGTCCATGTAGTCAGCATCAGCGGGTACGCCTCTGCCAGGGTCTTGAGCAAAAAATCAAAGTCGCGTTGGCCATCCCTGGACACGTGTTTCGAGGTTGTTGCCTCTCGTCAGCAGGGAGTAGGAATGTATGAAGGGGTGCTGCATAGGCTGCCAAAAAATATCTTCAGGTTCGGTACTACTCGTGGCACGCAGGTGCGTAACCCGGCTCGTCAGCCCCACCAGCTCCAAGGAGCTTGAATATAAGTTACAATCCAATTGGTCGCACACTGCTTGTCCTATCAGCGTGTTGCCCCAAAGCACTGTGGTCCATGTAGTCAGCATCAGCGGGTAGGCCTCTGCCAGGGTCTTGAGCAAAAAATCAAAGTTGCGTTGGCCATCCCTGGACACGTGTTTCGAGGTTGTTGCCTCTCGTCAGCAGGGAGTAGGAATGTATGAAGGGGTGCTGCATAGGCTGCCAAAAAATATCTTCAGGTTCGGTACCACTCGTGGCACGCAGGTGCGTAACCCGGCTCGTCAGCCCCACCAGCTCCAAGGAGCTTGAATATAAGTTACACTCCAATTGGTCGCACACTGCTTGTCCTATCAGCGTGTTGCCCCAAAGCACTGTGGTCCATGTAGTCAGCATCAGCGGGTGCGCCTCTGCCAGGGTCTTGAGCAAAAAATCAAAGTCGCGTTGGCCATCCCTGGACACGTGTTTCGAGGTTGTTGCCTCTCATCAGCAGGGAGTAGGAATGTATGAAGGGGTGCTGCATAGGCTGCCAAAAAATATCTTCAGGTTCGGTACCACTCGTGGCACGCAGGTGCGTAACCCGGCTCGTCAGCCCCACCAGCTCCAAGGAGCTTGAATATGAGTTACAATACAATTGGTCGCACACTGCTTGTCCTATCAGCGTGTTGCCCCAAAGCACCGTGGTCCATGTAGTCAGCATCAGCGGGTACGCCTCTGCCAGGGTCTTGAGCAAAAAATCAAAGTTGCGTTGGCCATCCCTGGACACGTGTTTCGAGGTTGTTGCCTCTCGTCAGCAGGGAGTAGGAATGTATGAAGGGGTGCTGCATAGGCTGCCAAAAAATATCTTCAGGTTCGGTACCACTCGAAGCACGCAGGTGCGTAACCCGGCTCGTCAGCCCCACCAGCTCCAAGGAGCTTGAATATAAGTTACAATCCAATTGGTCGCACACTGCTTGTCCTATCAGCGTGTTGCCCCAAAGCACCGTGGTCCATGTAGTCAGCATCAGCGGGTACGCCTCTGCCAGGGTCTTGAGCAAAAAATCAAAGTCGCGTTGGCCATCCCTGGACACGTGTTTCGAGGTTGTTGCCTCTCGTCAGCAGGGAGTAGGAATGTATGAAGGGGTGCTGCATAGGCTGCCAAAAAATATCTTCAGGTTCGGTACCACTCGTGGCACGCAGGTGCGTAACCCGGCTCGTCAGCCCCACCAGCTCCAAGGAGCTTGAATATAAGTTACAATCCAATTGGTCGCACACTGCTTGTCCTATCAGCGTGTTGCCCCAAAGCACCGTGGTCCATGTAGTCAGCATCAGCGGGTACGCCTCTGCCAGGGTCTTGAGCAAAAAATCAAAGTCGCATTGGCCATCCCTGGACACGTGTTTCGAGGTTGTTGCCTCTCGTCAGCAGGGAGTAGGAATGTATGAAGGGGTGCTGCATAGGCTGCCAAAAAATATCTTCAGGTTCGGTACCACTCGTGGCACGCAGGTGCGTAACCCGGCTCGTCAGCCCCACGAGCTCCAAGGAGCTTGAATATAAGTTACAATCCAATTGGTCACACACTGCTTGTCCTATCAGCGTGTTGCCCCAAAGCACCGTGGTCCATGTAGTCAGCATCAGCGGGTACGCCTCTGCCAGGGTCTTGAGCAAAAAATCAAAGTCGCGTTGGCCATCCCTGGACACGTGTTTCGAGGTTGTTGCCTCTCGTCAGCAGGGAGTAGGAATGTATGAAGGGGTGCTGCATAGGCTGCCAAAAAATATCTTCAGGTTCGGTACCACTCGTGGCACGCAGGTCCGTAACCCGGCTCGTCAGCCCCACCAGCTCCAAGGAGCTTGAATATAAGTTACAATCCAATTGGTCGCACACTGCTTGTCCTATCAGCGTGTTGCCCCAAAGCACCGTTGTCCATGTAGTCAGCATCAGCGGGTACGCCTCTGCCAGGGTCTTAAGCAAAAAATCAAAGTCGCGTTGGCCATCCCTGGACACGTGTTTCGAGGTTGTTGCCTCTCGTCAGCAGGGAGTAGGAATGTATGAAGGGGTGCTGCATAGGCTGCCAAAAAATATCTTCAGGTTCGGTACCACTCGTGGCACGCAGGTGCGTAACCCGGCTCGTCAGCCCCACCAGCTCCAAGGAGCTTGAATATAAGTTACAATCCAATTGGTCGCACACTGCTTGTCCTATCAGCGTGTTGCCCCAAAGCACCGTGGTCCATGTAGTCAGCATCAGCGGGTACGCCTCTGCCAGGGTCTTGAGCAAAAAATCAAAGTCGCGTTGGCCATCCCTGGACACGAGTTTCGAGGTTGTTGCCTCTCGTCAGCAGGGAGTAGGAATGTATGAAGGGGTGCTGCATAGGCTGCCAAAAAATATCTTCGGGTTCGGTACCACTCGTGGCACGCAGGTGCGTTACCCGGCTCGTCAGCCCCACCAGCTCCAAGGAGCTTGAATATAAGTTACAATCCAATTGGTCGCACACTGCTTGTCCTATCAGCGTGTTGCCCCAAAGCACCGTGGTCCATGTAGTCAGCATCAGCGGGTACGCCTCTGCCAGGGTCTTGAGCAAAAGATCAAAGTCGCGTTGGCCATTCCTGGACACGTGGTTCGAGGTTGTTGCCTCTCGTCAGCAGGGAGTAGGAATGTATGAAGGGGTGCTGCATAGGATGCCAAAAAATATCTTCAGGTTCGGTACCACTCGTGGCACGCAGGTGCGTAACACGGCTGGTCAGCCCCACCAGCTCCAAGGAGCTTGAATATAAGTTACAATCCAATTGGTCGCACACTGCTTGTCCTATCAGCGTGTTGCCCCAAAGCACCGTGGTCCATGTAGTCAGCATCAGCGGGTACGCCTCTGCCAGGGTCTTGAGCAAAAAATCATAGTCGCGTTGGCCATCCCTGGACACGTGTTTCGAGGTTGTTGCCTCTCGTCAGCAGGGAGTAGGAATGTATGAAGGGGTGCTGCATAGGCTGCCAAAAAATATCTTCAGGTTCGGTACCACTCGTGGCACGCAGGTGCGTAACCCGGCTCGTCAGCCCCACCAGCTCCAAGGAGCTTGAATATAAGTTACAATCCAATTGGTCGCACACTGCTTGTCCTATCAGCGTGTTGCCCCAAAGCACCGTGGTCCATGTAGTCAGCATCAGCGGGTACGCCTCTGCCAGGGTCTTGAGCAAAAAATCAAAGTCGCGTTGGCCATCCCTGGACACGTGTTTCGAGGTTGTTGCCTCTCGTCAGCAGGGAGTAGGAATGTATGAAGGGGTGCTGCATAGGCTGCCAAAAAATATCTTCAGGTTCGGTACCACTCGTGGCACGCAGGTGCATAACCCGGCTCGTCAGCCCCACCAACTCCAAGGAGCTTGAATATAAGTTACAATCCAATTGGTCGCACACTGCTTGTCCTATTAGCGTGTTGCCCCAAAGCACCGTGGTCCATGTAGTCAGCATCAGCGGGTACGCCTCTGCCAGGGTCTTGAGCAAAAAATCAAAGTCGCGTTGGCCATCCCTGGACACGTGTTTCGAGGTTGTTGCCTCTCGTCAGCAGGGAGTAGGAATGTATGAAGGGGTGCTGCATAGGCTGCCAAAAAATATCTTCAGGTTCGGTACCACTCATGGCACGCAGGTGCGTAACCCGGCTCGTCAGCCCCACCAGCTCCAAGAAGCTTGAATATAAGTTACAATCCAATTGGTCGCACACTGTTTGTCCTATCAGCGTGTTGCCCCAAAGCACCGTGGTCCATGTAGTCAGCCCCTGCCAGGGTCTTGAGCAAAAAATCAAAGTCGCGTGGGCCATCCCTGGACACGTGTTTCGAGGTTGTTGCCTCTCGTCAGCAGGGAGTAGGAATGTATGAAGGGGTGCTGCATAGGCTGCCAAAAAATATCTTCAGGTTCGGTACCACTCGTGGCACGCAGGTGCGTAACCCGGCTCGTCAGCCCCACCAGCTCCAAGGAGCTTGAATATAAGTTACAATCCAATTGGTCGCACACTGCTTGTCCTATCAGCGTGTTGCCCCAAAGCACCGTGGTCCATGTAGTCAGCATCAGCGGGTACGCCTCTGCCAGGGTCTTGAGCAAAAAATCAAAGTCGCGTTGGCCATCCCTAGACACGTGTTTCGAGGTTGTTGCCTCTCGTCAGCAGGGAGTAGGAATGTATGAAGGGGTGCTGCATAGGCTGCCAAAAAATATCTTCTGGTTCGGTACCACTCATGGCACGCAGGTGCGTAACCCGGCTCGTCAGCCCCACCAGCTCCAAGGAGCTTGAATATAAGTTACACTCCAATTGGTCGCACACTGCTTGTCCTATCAGCGTGTTGCCCCAAAGCACTGTGGTCCATGTAGTCAGCATCAGCGGGTACGCCTCTGCCAGGGTCTTGAGCAAAAAATCAAAGTCGCGTTGGCCATCCCTGGACACGTGTTTCGAGGTTGTTGCCTCTCATCAGCAGGGAGTAGGAATGTATGAAGGGGTGCTGCATAGGCTGCCAAAAAATATCTTCAGGTTCGGTACCACTCGTGGCACGCAGGTGCGTAACCCGGCTCGTCAGCCCCACCAGCTCCAAGGAGCTTGAATATGAGTTACAATCCAATTGGTCGCACACTGCTTGTCCTATCAGCGTGTTGCCCCAAAGCACCGTGGTCCATGTAGTCAGCATCAGCGGGTACGCCTCTGCCAGGGTCTTGAGCAAAAAATCAAAGTTGCGTTGGCCATCCCCGGACACGTGTTTCGAGGTTGTTGCCTCTCGTCAGCAGGGAGTAGGAATGTATGAAGGGGTGCTGCATAGGCTGCCAAAAAATATCTTCAGGTTCGGTACCACTCGAAGCACGCAGGTGCGTAACCCGGCTCGTCAGCCCCACCAGCTCCAAGGAGCTTGAATATAAGTTACAATCCAATTGGTCGCACACTGCTTGTCCTATCAGCGTGTTGCCCCAAAGCACCGTGGTCCATGTAGTCAGCATCAGCGGGTACGCCTCTGCCAGGGTCTTGAGCAAAAAATCAAAGTCGCGTTGGCCATCCCTGGACACGTGTTTCGAGGTTGTTGCCTCTCGTCAGCAGGGAGTAGGAATGTATGAAGGGGTGCTGCATAGGCTGCCAAAAAATATCTTCAGGTTCGGTACCACTCGTGGCACGCAGGTGCGTAACCCGGCTCGTCAGCCCCACCAGCTCCAAGGAGCTTGAATATAAGTTACAATCCAATTGGTCGCACACTGCTTGTCCTATCAGCGTGTTGCCCCAAAGCACCGTGGTCCATGTAGTCAGCATCAGCGGGTACGCCTCTGCCAGGGTCTTGAGCAAAAAATCAAAGTCGCATTGGCCATCCCTGGACACGTGTTTCGAGGTTGTTGCCTCTCGTCAGCAGGGAGTAGGAATGTATGAAGGGGTGCTGCATAGGCTGCCAAAAAATATCTTCAGGTTCGGTACCACTCGTGGCACGCAGGTGCGTAACCCGGCTCGTCAGCCCCACGAGCTCCAAGGAGCTTGAATATAAGTTACAATCCAATTAGTCACACACTGCTTGTCCTATCAGCGTGTTGCCCCAAAGCACCGTGGTCCATGTAGTCAGCATCAGCGGGTACGCCTCTGCCAGGGTCTTGAGCAAAAAATCAAAGTCGCGTTGGCCATCCCTGGACACGAGTTTCGAGGTTGTTGCCTCTCGTCAGCAGGGAGTAGGAATGTATGAAGGGGTGCTGCATAGGCTGCCAAAAAATATCTTCGGGTTCGGTACCACTCGTGGCACGCAGGTGCGTTACCCGGCTCGTCAGCCCCACCAGCTCCAAGGAGCTTGAATATAAGTTACAATCCAATTGGTCGCACACTGCTTGTCCTATCAGCGTGTTGCCCCAAAGCACCGTGGTCCATGTAGTCAGCATCAGCGGGTACGCCTCTGCCAGGGTCTTGAGCAAAAGATCAAAGTCGCGTTGGCCATTCCTGGACACGTGGTTCGAGGTTGTTGCCTCTCGTCAGCAGGGAGTAGGAATGTATGAAGGGGTGCTGCATAGGATGCCAAAAAATATCTTCAGGTTCGGTACCACTCGTGGCACGCAGGTGCGTAACACGGCTGGTCAGCCCCACCAGCTCCAAGGAGCTTGAATATAAGTTACAATCCAATTGGTCGCACACTGCTTGTCCTATCAGCGTGTTGCCCCAAAGCACTGTGGTCCATGTAGTCAGCATCAGCGGGTACGCCTCTGCCAGGGTCTTGAGCAAAAAATCAAAGTCGCGTTGGCCATCCCTGGACACGTGTTTCGAGGTTGTTGCCTCTCGTCAGCAGGGAGTAGGAATGTATGAAGGGGTGCTGCATAGGCTGCCAAAAAATATCTTCAGGTTCGGTACCACTCGTGGCACGCAGGTGCGTAACCCGGCTCGTCAGCCCCACCAGCTCCAAGGAGCTTGAATATAAGTTACAATCCAATTGGTCGCACACTGCTTGTCCTATTAGCGTGTTGCCCCAAAGCACCGTGGTCCATGTAGTCAGCATCAGCGGGTACGCCTCTGCCAGGGTCTTGAGCAAAAAATCAAAGTCGCGTTGGCCATCCCTGGACACGTGTTTCGAGGTTGTTGCCTCTCGTCAGCAGGGAGTAGGAATGTATGAAGGGGTGCTGCATAGGCTGCCAAAAAATATCTTCAGGTTCGGTACCACTCATGGCACGCAGGTGCGTAACCCGGCTCGTCAGCCCCACCAGCTCCAAGGAGCTTGAATATAAGTTACAATCCAATTGGTCGCATACTGCTTGTCCTATCAGCGTGTTGCCCCAAAGCACCGTGGTCCATGTAGTCAGCATCAGCGGGTACGCCTCTGCCAGGGTCTTGAGCAAAAAATCAAAGTCGCGTTGGCCATCCCTGGACACGTGTTTCGAGGTTGTTGCCTCTCGTCAGCAGGGAGTAGGAATGTATGAAGGGGTGCTGCATAGGCTGCCAAAAAATATCTTCAGGTTCGGTACCTCTCGTGGCACGCAGGTGCGTAACCCGGCTCGTCAGCCCCACCAGCTCCAAGGAGCTTGAATATAAGTTACAATCCAATTGGTCGCATCCTGCTTGTCCTATCAGCGTGTTGCCACAAAGCACCGTGGTCCATGTAGTCAGCATCAGCGGGTACGCCTCTGCCAGGGTCTTGAGCAAAAAATCAAATTCGCGTTGGCCATCCCTGGACACGTGTTTCGAGGTTGTTGCCTCTCGTCAGCAGGGAGTAGGAATGTATGAAGGGGTGCTGCATAGGCTGCCAAAAAATATCTTCAGGTTCGGTACCACTCGTGGCACGCAGGTGCGTAACCCGGCTCGTCAGCCCCACCAGCTCCAAGGGGCTTGAATATAAGTTACAATCCAATTGGTCGCACACTGCTTGTCCTATCAGCGTGTTGCCCCAAAGCACCGTGGTCCTTGTAGTCAGCATCAGCGGGTACGCCTCTGCCAGGGTCTTGAGCAAAAAATCAAAGTCGCGTTGGCCATCCCTGGACACGTGTTTCGAGGTTGTTGCCTTTCGTCAGCAGGGAGTAGGAATGTATGAAGGGGTGCTGCATAGGCTGCCAAAAAATATCTTCAGGTTCGGTACCACTCGTGGCACGCAGGTGCGTAACCCGGCTCGTCAGCCCCACCAGCTCCAAGGAGCTTGAATATAAGTTACAATCCAATTGGTCGCACACTGCTTGTCCTATCAGCGTGTTGCCCCAAAGCACCGTGGTCCATGTAGTCAGCATCAGCGGGTACGCCTCTGCCAGGGTCTTGAGCAAAAAATCAAAGTCGCGTTGGCCATCCCTGGACACGTGTTTCGAGGTTGTTGCCTCTCGTCAGCAGGGAGTAGGAATGTATGAAGGGGTGCTGCATAGGCTGCCAAAAAATATCTTCAGGTTCGGTACCACTCATGGCACGCAGGTGCGTAACCCGGCTCGTCAGCCCCACCAGCTCCAAGAAGCTTGAATATAAGTTACAATCCAATTGGTCGCACACTGTTTGTCCTATCAGCGTGTTGCCCCAAAGCACCGTGGTCCATGTAGTCAGCCCCTGCCAGGGTCTTGAGCAAAAAATCAAAGTCGCGTGGGCCATCCCTGGACACGTGTTTCGAGGTTGTTGCCTCTCGTCAGCAGGGAGTAGGAATGTATGAAGGGGTGCTGCATAGGCTGCCAAAAAATATCTTCAGGTTCGGTACCACTCGTGGCACGCAGGTGCGTAACCCGGCTCGTCAGCCCCACCAGCTCCAAGGAGCTTGAATATAAGTTACAATCCAATTGGTCGCACACTGCTTGTCCTATCAGCGTGTTGCCCCAAAGCACCGTGGTCCATGTAGTCAGCATCAGCGGGTACGCCTCTGCCAGGGTCTTGAGCAAAAAATCAAAGTCGCATTGGCCATCCCTGGACACGTGTTTCGAGGTTGTTGCCTCTCGTCAGCAGGGAGTAGGAATGTATGAAGGGGTGCTGCATAGGCTGCCAAAAAATATCTTCAGGTTCGGTACCACTCGTGGCACGCAGGTGCGTAACCCGGCTCGTCAGCCCCACGAGCTCCAAGGAGCTTGAATATAAGTTACAATCCAATTAGTCACACACTGCTTGTCCTATCAGCGTGTTGCCCCAAAGCACCGTGGTCCATGTAGTCAGCATCAGCGGGTACGCCTCTGCCAGGGTCTTGAGCAAAAAATCAAAGTCGCGTTGGCCATCCCTGGACACGAGTTTCGAGGTTGTTGCCTCTCGTCAGCAGGGAGTAGGAATGTATGAAGGGGTGCTGCATAGGCTGCCAAAAAATATCTTCGGGTTCGGTACCACTCGTGGCACGCAGGTGCGTTACCCGGCTCGTCAGCCCCACCAGCTCCAAGGAGCTTGAATATAAGTTACAATCCAATTGGTCGCACACTGCTTGTCCTATCAGCGTGTTGCCCCAAAGCACCGTGGTCCATGTAGTCAGCATCAGCGGGTACGCCTCTGCCAGGGTCTTGAGCAAAAGATCAAAGTCGCGTTGGCCATTCCTGGACACGTGGTTCGAGGTTGTTGCCTCTCGTCAGCAGGGAGTAGGAATGTATGAAGGGGTGCTGCATAGGATGCCAAAAAATATCTTCAGGTTCGGTACCACTCGTGGCACGCAGGTGCGTAACACGGCTGGTCAGCCCCACCAGCTCCAAGGAGCTTGAATATAAGTTACAATCCAATTGGTCGCACACTGCTTGTCCTATCAGCGTGTTGCCCCAAAGCACTGTGGTCCATGTAGTCAGCATCAGCGGGTACGCCTCTGCCAGGGTCTTGAGCAAAAAATCAAAGTCGCGTTGGCCATCCCTGGACACGTGTTTCGAGGTTGTTGCCTCTCGTCAGCAGGGAGTAGGAATGTATGAAGGGGTGCTGCATAGGCTGCCAAAAAATATCTTCAGGTTCGGTACCACTCGTGGCACGCAGGTGCGTAACCCGGCTCGTCAGCCCCACCAGCTCCAAGGAGCTTGAATATAAGTTACAATCCAATTGGTCGCACACTGCTTGTCCTATTAGCGTGTTGCCCCAAAGCACCGTGGTCCATGTAGTCAGCATCAGCGGGTACGCCTCTGCCAGGGTCTTGAGCAAAAAATCAAAGTCGCGTTGGCCATCCCTGGACACGTGTTTCGAGGTTGTTGCCTCTCGTCAGCAGGGAGTAGGAATGTATGAAGGGGTGCTGCATAGGCTGCCAAAAAATATCTTCAGGTTCGGTACCACTCATGGCACGCAGGTGCGTAACCCGGCTCGTCAGCCCCACCAGCTCCAAGGAGCTTGAATATAAGTTACAATCCAATTGGTCGCATACTGCTTGTCCTATCAGCGTGTTGCCCCAAAGCACCGTGGTCCATGTAGTCAGCATCAGCGGGTACGCCTCTGCCAGGGTCTTGAGCAAAAAATCAAAGTCGCGTTGGCCATCCCTGGACACGTGTTTCGAGGTTGTTGCCTCTCGTCAGCAGGGAGTAGGAATGTATGAAGGGGTGCTGCATAGGCTGCCAAAAAATATCTTCAGGTTCGGTACCTCTCGTGGCACGCAGGTGCGTAACCCGGCTCGTCAGCCCCACCAGCTCCAAGGAGCTTGAATATAAGTTACAATCCAATTGGTCGCATCCTGCTTGTCCTATCAGCGTGTTGCCACAAAGCACTGTGGTCCATGTAGTCAGCATCAGCGGGTACGCCTCTGCCAGGGTCTTGAGCAAAAAATCAAATTCGCGTTGGCCATCCCTGGACACGTGTTTCGAGGTTGTTGCCTCTCGTCAGCAGGGAGTAGGAATGTATGAAGGGGTGCTGCATAGGCTGCCAAAAAATATCTTCAGGTTCGGTACCACTCGTGGCACGCAGGTGCGTAACCCGGCTCGTCAGCCCCACCAGCTCCAAGGGGCTTGAATATAAGTTACAATCCAATTGGTCGCACACTGCTTGTCCTATCAGCGTGTTGCCCCAAAGCACCGTGGTCCTTGTAGTCAGCATCAGCGGGTACGCCTCTGCCAGGGTCTTGAGCAAAAAATCAGTCGCGTTGGCCATCCCTGGACACGTGTTTCGAGGTTGTTGCCTCTCGTCAGCAGGGAGTAGGAATGTATGAAGGGGTGCTGCATAGGCTGCCAAAAAATATCTTCAGGTTCGGTACCACTCGTGGCACGCAGGTGCGTAACCCGGCTCGTCAGCCCCACCAGCTCCAAGGAGCTTGAATATAAGTTACAATCCAATTGGTCGCACACTGCTTGTCCTATCGGCGTGTTGCCCCAAAGCACCGTGGTCCATGTAGTCAGCATCAGCGGGTACGCCTCTGCCAGGGTCTTGAGCAAAAAATCAAAGTCACGTTGGCCATCCCTGGACACGTGTTTCGAGGTTGTTGCCTCTCGTCAGCAGGGAGTAGGAATGTATGAAGGGGTGCTGCATAAGCTGCCAAAAAATATCTTCAGGTTCGGTACTACTCGTGGCACGCAGGTGGGTAACCCGGCTCGTCAGCCCCACCAGCTCCAAGGAGCTTGAATATAAGTTACAATCCAATTGGTCGCACACTGCTTGTCCTATCAGCGTGTTGCCCCAAAGCACTGTGGTCCATGCAGTCACCATCAGCGGGTACGCCTCTGCCAGGGTCTTGAGCAAAAAATCAAAGTTGCGTTGGCCATCCCTGGACACATGTTTCGAGGTTGTTGCCTCTCGTCAGCAGGGAGTAGGAATGTATGAAGGGGTGCTGCATAGGCTGCCAAAAAATATCTTCAGGTTCGGTACGACTCGTGGCACGCAGGTGCGTAACCCGGCTCGTCAGCCCCACCAGCTCCAAGGAGCTTGAATATAAGTTACAATCCAATTGGTCGCACACTGCTTGTCCTATCAGCGTGTTGCCCCAAAGCACCGTGGTCCATGTAGTCAGCATCAGCGGGTACGCCTCTGCCAGGGTCTTGAGCAAAAAATCAAAGTCGCGTTGGCCATCCCTGGACACGTGTTTCGAGGTTGTTGCCTCTCGTCAGCAGGGAGTAGGAATGTATGAAGGGGTGCTGCATAGGCTGCCAAACAATATCTTCAGGTTCGGTACCACTCGTGGCACGCAGGTGCGTAACCCGGCTCGTCAGCCCCACCAGCTCCAAGGAGCTTGAATATAAGTTACAATCCAATTGGTCGCACACTGCTTGTCCTATCAGCGTGTTGCCCCAAAGCACCGTGGTCCATGTAGTCAGCATCAGCGGGTATGCCTCTGCCAGGGTCTTGAGCAAAAAATCAAAGTCGCGTTGGCCATCCCTGGACACGTGTTTCGAGGTTGTTGCCTCTCGCCAGCAGGGAGTAGGAATGTATGAAGGGGTGCTGCATAGGCTGCCAAAAAATATCTTCAGGTTCGGTACCACTCGTGGCACGCAGGTGCGTAACCCGGCTCGTCAGCCCCACCAGCTCCAAGGAGCTTGAATATAAGTTACAATCCAATTGGTCGCATCCTGCTTGTCCTATCAGCGTGTTGCCCCAAAGCACCGTGGTCCATGTAGTCAGCATCAGCGGGTACGCCTCTGCCAGGGTCTTGAGAAAAAAATCAAAGTCGCGTTGGCCATCCCTGGACACGTGTTTCGAGGTTGTTGCCTCTCGTCAGCAGGGAGTAGGAATGTATGAAGGGGTGCTGCATAGGCTGCCAAAAAATATCTTCAGGTTCGGTACCACTCGTGGCACGCAGGTGCGTAACCCGGCTCGTCAGCCCCACCAGCTCCAAGGAGCTTGAATATAAGTTACAATCCAATTGGTCGCACACTGCTTGTCCTATCAGCGTGTTGCCCCAAAGCACTGTGGTCCATGTAGTCAGCATCAGCGGGTACGCCTCTGCCAGGGTCTTGAGCAAAAAATCAAAGTCGCGTTGGCCATCCCTGGACACGTGTTTCGAGGTTGTTGCCTCTCGTCAGCAGGGAGTAGGAATGTATGAAGGGGTGCTGCATAGGCTGCCAAAAAATATCTTCAGGTTCGGTACCACTCATGGCACGCAGGTGCGTAACCCGGCTCGTCAGCCCCACCAGCTCCAAGGGGCTTGAATATAAGTTACAATCCAATTGGTCGCACACTGCTTGTCCTATCAGCGTGTTGCCCCAAAGCACCGTGGTCCATGTAGTCAGCATCAGCGGGTACTCCTCTGCCAGGGTCTTGAGCAAAAAATCAAAGTCGCGTTGGCCATCCCTGGACACGTGTTTCGAGGTTGTTGCCTCTCGTCAGCAGGGAGTAGGAATGTATGAAGGGGTGCTGCATAGGCTGCCAAAAAATATCTTCAGGTTCGGTACCACTCGTGGCACGCAGGTGCGTATCCCGGCTCGTCAGCCCCACCAGCTCCAAGGAGCTTGAATATAAGTTACAATCCAATTGGTCGCACACTGCTTGTCCTATCAGCGTGTTGCCCCAAAGCACCGTGGTCCATGTAGTCAGCATCAGCGGGTACGCCGCTGCCAGGGTCTTGAGCAAAAAATCAAAGTCGCGTTGGCCATCCCTGGACACGTGTTTCGAGGTTGTTGCCTCTCGTCAGCAGGGAGTAGGAATGTATGAAGGGGTGCTGCATAGGCTGCCAAAAAATATCTTCAGGTTCGGTACTACTCGTGGCACGCAGGTGCGTAACCCGGCTCGTCAGCCCCACCAGCTCCAAGGAGCTTGAATATAAGTTACAATCCAATTGGTCGCACACTGCTTGTCCTATCAGCGTGTTGCCCCAAAGCACTGTGGTCCATGTAGTCAGCATCAGCGGGTACGCCTCTGCCAGGGTCTTGAGCAAAAAATCAAAGTT
Source organism: Lissotriton vulgaris (assembly GCF_964263255.1). Lineage (NCBI taxonomy): Eukaryota > Metazoa > Chordata > Amphibia > Caudata > Salamandridae > Lissotriton > Lissotriton vulgaris. The sequence goes on from NW_028251278.1 coordinate 126,407, forward strand.
GCGTTGGCCATCCCTGGACACGTGTTTCGAGGTTGTTGCCTCTCGTCAGCAGGGAGTAGGAATGTATGAAGGGGTGCTGCATAGGCTGCCAAAAAATATCTTCAGGTTCGGTACCACTCGTGGCACGCAGGTGCGTAACCCGGCTCGTCAGCCCCACCAGCTCCAAGGAGCTTGAATATAAGTTACAATCCAATTGGTCGCACACTGCTTGTCCTATCAGCGTGTTGCCCCAAAGCACCGTGGTCCATGTAGTCAGCATCAGCGGGTACGCCTCTGCCAGGGTCTTGAGCAAAAAATCAAAGTCGCGTTGGCCATCCCTGGACACGTGTTTCGAGGTTGTTGCCTCTCATCAGCAGGGAGTAGGAATGTATGAAGGGGTGCTGCATAGGCTGCCAAAAAATATCTTCAGGTTCGGTACCACTCGTGGCACGCAGGTGCGTAACCCGGCTCGTCAGCCCCACCAGCTCCAAGGAGCTTGAATATGAGTTACAATCCAATTGGTCGCACACTGCTTGTCCTATCAGCGTGTTGCCCCAAAGCACCGTGGTCCATGTAGTCAGCATCAGCGGGTACGCCTCTGCCAGGGTCTTGAGCAAAAAATCAAAGTCGCGTTGGCCATCCCTGGACACGTGTTTCGAGGTTGTTGCCTCTCGTCAGGAGGGAGTAGGAATGTATGAAGGGGTGCTGCATAGGCTGCCAAAAAATATCTTCAGGTTCGGTACCACTCGTGGCACGCAGGTGCGTAACCCGGCTTGTCAGCCCCACCAGCTCCAAGGAGCTTGAATATAAGTTACAATCCAATTGGTCGCACACTGCTTGTCCTATCAGCGTGTTGCCCCAAAGCACCGTGGTCCATGTAGTCAGCATCAGCGGGTACGCCTCTGCCAGGGTCTTGAGCAAAAAATCAAAGTCGCGTTGGCCATCCCTGGACACGTGTTTCGAGGTTGTTGCCTCTCGTCAGCAGGGAGTAGGAATGTATGAAGGGGTGCTGCATAGGCTGCCAAAAAATATCTTCAGGTTCGGTACCACTCGTGGCACGCAGGTGCGTAACCCGGCTCGTCAGCCCCACCAGCTCCAAGGAGCTTGAATATAAGTTACAATCCAATTGGTCACACACTGCTTGTCCTATCAGCGTGTTGCCCCAAAGCACCGTGGTCCATGTAGTCAGCATCAGCGGGTACGCCTCTGCCAGGGTCTTGAGCAAAAAATCAAAGTCGCGTTGGCCATCCCTGGACACGTGTTTCGAGGTTGTTGCCTCTCGTCAGCAGGGAGTAGGAATGTATGAAGGGGTGCTGCATAGGCTGCCGAAAAATATCTTCAGGTTCGGTACCACTCGTGGCACGCAGGTGCGTAACCCGGCTCGTCAGCCCCACCAGCTCCAAGGAGCTTGAATATAAGTTACAATCCAATTGGTCGCACACTGCTTGTCCTATCAGCGTGTTGCCCCAAAGCACCGTGGTCCATGTAGTCAGCATCAGCGGGTACGCCTCTGCCAGGGTCTTGAGCAAAAAATCAAAGTCGCGTTGGCCATCCCTGGACACGTGTTTCGAGGTTGTTGCCTCTCGTCAGCAGGGAGTAGGAATGTATGAAGGGGTGCTGCATAGGCTGCCAAAAAATATCTTCAGGTTCGGTACCACTCGTGGCACGCAGGTGCGTAACCCGGCTCGTCAGCCCCACCAGCTCCAAGGAGCTTGAATATAAGTTACAATCCAATTGGTCGCACACTGCTTGTCCTATCAGCGTGTTGCCCCAAAGCACCGTGGTCCATGTAGTCAGCATCAGCGGGTATGCCTCTGCCAGGGTCTTGAGCAAAAAAACAAAGTCGCGTTGGCCATCCCTGGACACGTGTTTCGAGGTTGTTGCCTCTCGTCAGCAGGGAGTAGGAATGTATGAAGGGGTGCTGCATAGGCTGCCAAAAAATGTCTTCAGGTTCGGTACCACTCGTGGCACGCAGGTGCGTAACCCGGCTCGTCAGCCCCACCATCTCCAAGGAGCTTGAATATAAGTTACAATCCAATTGGTCGCACACTGCTTGTCCTATCAGCGTGTTGCCCCAAAGCACCGTGGTCCATGTAGTCAGCATCAGCGGGTACGCCTCTGCCAGGGTCTTGAGCAAAAAATCAAAGTCGCGTTGGCCATCCCTGGACACGTGTTTCGAGGTTGTTGCCTCTCGTCAGCAGGGAGTAGGAATGTATGAAGGGGTGCTGCATAGGCTGCCAAAAAATATCTTCAGGTTCGGTACCACTCGTGGCACGCAGGTGCGTAACCCGGCTCGTCAGCCCCACCAGCTCCAAGGAGCTTGAATATAAGTTACAATCCAATTGGTCGCACACTGCTTGTCCTATCAGCGTGTTGCCCCAAAGCACCGTGGTCCATGTAGTCAGCATCAGCGGGTACGCCTCTGCCAGGGTCTTGAGCAAAAAATCAAAGTCGCGTTGGCCATCCCTGGACACGTGTTTCGAGGTTGTTGCCTCTCGTCAGCAGGGAGTAGGAATGTATGAAGGGGTGCTGCATAGGCTGCCAAAAAATATCTTCAGGTTCGGTACTACTCGTGGCACGCAGGTGCGTAACCCGGCTCGTCAGCCCCACCAGCTCCAAGGAGCTTGAATATAAGTTACAATCCAATTGGTCGCACACTGCTTGTCCTATCAGCGTGTTGCCCCAAAGCACTGTGGTCCATGTAGTCAGCATCAGCGGGTAGGCCTCTGCCAGGGTCTTGAGCAAAAAATCAAAGTTGCGTTGGCCATCCCTGGACACGTGTTTCGAGGTTGTTGCCTCTCGTCAGCAGGGAGTAGGAATGTATGAAGGGGTGCTGCATAGGCTGCCAAAAAATATCTTCAGGTTCGGTACCACTCGTGGCACGCAGGTGCGTAACCCGGCTCGTCAGCCCCACCAGCTCCAAGGAGCTTGAATATAAGTTACACTCCAATTGGTCGCACACTGCTTGTCCTATCAGCGTGTTGCCCCAAAGCACTGTGGTCCATGTAGTCAGCATCAGCGGGTGCGCCTCTGCCAGGGTCTTGAGCAAAAAATCAAAGTCGCGTTGGCCATCCCTGGACACGTGTTTCGAGGTTGTTGCCTCTCATCAGCAGGGAGTAGGAATGTATGAAGGGGTGCTGCATAGGCTGCCAAAAAATATCTTCAGGTTCGGTACCACTCGTGGCACGCAGGTGCGTAACCCGGCTCGTCAGCCCCACCAGCTCCAAGGAGCTTGAATATGAGTTACAATACAATTGGTCGCACACTGCTTGTCCTATCAGCGTGTTGCCCCAAAGCACCGTGGTCCATGTAGTCAGCATCAGCGGGTACGCCTCTGCCAGGGTCTTGAGCAAAAAATCAAAGTTGCGTTGGCCATCCCTGGACACGTGTTTCGAGGTTGTTGCCTCTCGTCAGCAGGGAGTAGGAATGTATGAAGGGGTGCTGCATAGGCTGCCAAAAAATATCTTCAGGTTCGGTACCACTCGAAGCACGCAGGTGCGTAACCCGGCTCGTCAGCCCCACCAGCTCCAAGGAGCTTGAATATAAGTTACAATCCAATTGGTCGCACACTGCTTGTCCTATCAGCGTGTTGCCCCAAAGCACCGTGGTCCATGTAGTCAGCATCAGCGGGTACGCCTCTGCCAGGGTCTTGAGCAAAAAATCAAAGTCGCGTTGGCCATCCCTGGACACGTGTTTCGAGGTTGTTGCCTCTCGTCAGCAGGGAGTAGGAATGTATGAAGGGGTGCTGCATAGGCTGCCAAAAAATATCTTCAGGTTCGGTACCACTCGTGGCACGCAGGTGCGTAACCCGGCTCGTCAGCCCCACCAGCTCCAAGGAGCTTGAATATAAGTTACAATCCAATTGGTCGCACACTGCTTGTCCTATCAGCGTGTTGCCCCAAAGCACCGTGGTCCATGTAGTCAGCATCAGCGGGTACGCCTCTGCCAGGGTCTTGAGCAAAAAATCAAAGTCGCATTGGCCATCCCTGGACACGTGTTTCGAGGTTGTTGCCTCTCGTCAGCAGGGAGTAGGAATGTATGAAGGGGTGCTGCATAGGCTGCCAAAAAATATCTTCAGGTTCGGTACCACTCGTGGCACGCAGGTGCGTAACCCGGCTCGTCAGCCCCACGAGCTCCAAGGAGCTTGAATATAAGTTACAATCCAATTGGTCACACACTGCTTGTCCTATCAGCGTGTTGCCCCAAAGCACCGTGGTCCATGTAGTCAGCATCAGCGGGTACGCCTCTGCCAGGGTCTTGAGCAAAAAATCAAAGTCGCGTTGGCCATCCCTGGACACGTGTTTCGAGGTTGTTGCCTCTCGTCAGCAGGGAGTAGGAATGTATGAAGGGGTGCTGCATAGGCTGCCAAAAAATATCTTCAGGTTCGGTACCACTCGTGGCACGCAGGTCCGTAACCCGGCTCGTCAGCCCCACCAGCTCCAAGGAGCTTGAATATAAGTTACAATCCAATTGGTCGCACACTGCTTGTCCTATCAGCGTGTTGCCCCAAAGCACCGTTGTCCATGTAGTCAGCATCAGCGGGTACGCCTCTGCCAGGGTCTTAAGCAAAAAATCAAAGTCGCGTTGGCCATCCCTGGACACGTGTTTCGAGGTTGTTGCCTCTCGTCAGCAGGGAGTAGGAATGTATGAAGGGGTGCTGCATAGGCTGCCAAAAAATATCTTCAGGTTCGGTACCACTCGTGGCACGCAGGTGCGTAACCCGGCTCGTCAGCCCCACCAGCTCCAAGGAGCTTGAATATAAGTTACAATCCAATTGGTCGCACACTGCTTGTCCTATCAGCGTGTTGCCCCAAAGCACCGTGGTCCATGTAGTCAGCATCAGCGGGTACGCCTCTGCCAGGGTCTTGAGCAAAAAATCAAAGTCGCGTTGGCCATCCCTGGACACGAGTTTCGAGGTTGTTGCCTCTCGTCAGCAGGGAGTAGGAATGTATGAAGGGGTGCTGCATAGGCTGCCAAAAAATATCTTCGGGTTCGGTACCACTCGTGGCACGCAGGTGCGTTACCCGGCTCGTCAGCCCCACCAGCTCCAAGGAGCTTGAATATAAGTTACAATCCAATTGGTCGCACACTGCTTGTCCTATCAGCGTGTTGCCCCAAAGCACCGTGGTCCATGTAGTCAGCATCAGCGGGTACGCCTCTGCCAGGGTCTTGAGCAAAAGATCAAAGTCGCGTTGGCCATTCCTGGACACGTGGTTCGAGGTTGTTGCCTCTCGTCAGCAGGGAGTAGGAATGTATGAAGGGGTGCTGCATAGGATGCCAAAAAATATCTTCAGGTTCGGTACCACTCGTGGCACGCAGGTGCGTAACACGGCTGGTCAGCCCCACCAGCTCCAAGGAGCTTGAATATAAGTTACAATCCAATTGGTCGCACACTGCTTGTCCTATCAGCGTGTTGCCCCAAAGCACCGTGGTCCATGTAGTCAGCATCAGCGGGTACGCCTCTGCCAGGGTCTTGAGCAAAAAATCAAAGTCGCGTTGGCCATCCCTGGACACGTGTTTCGAGGTTGTTGCCTCTCGTCAGCAGGGAGTAGGAATGTATGAAGGGGTGCTGCATAGGCTGCCAAAAAATATCTTCAGGTTCGGTACCACTCGTGGCACGCAGGTGCGTAACCCGGCTCGTCAGCCCCACCAGCTCCAAGGAGCTTGAATATAAGTTACAATCCAATTGGTCGCACACTGCTTGTCCTATCAGCGTGTTGCCCCAAAGCACCGTGGTCCATGTAGTCAGCATCAGCGGGTACGCCTCTGCCAGGGTCTTGAGCAAAAAATCAAAGTCGCGTTGGCCATCCCTGGACACGTGTTTCGAGGTTGTTGCCTCTCGTCAGCAGGGAGTAGGAATGTATGAAGGGGTGCTGCATAGGCTGCCAAAAAATATCTTCAGGTTCGGTACCACTCGTGGCACGCAGGTGCGTAACCCGGCTCGTCAGCCCCACCAACTCCAAGGAGCTTGAATATAAGTTACAATCCAATTGGTCGCACACTGCTTGTCCTATTAGCGTGTTGCCCCAAAGCACCGTGGTCCATGTAGTCAGCATCAGCGGGTACGCCTCTGCCAGGGTCTTGAGCAAAAAATCAAAGTCGCGTTGGCCATCCCTGGACACGTGTTTCGAGGTTGTTGCCTCTCGTCAGCAGGGAGTAGGAATGTATGAAGGGGTGCTGCATAGGCTGCCAAAAAATATCTTCAGGTTCGGTACCACTCATGGCACGCAGGTGCGTAACCCGGCTCGTCAGCCCCACCAGCTCCAAGAAGCTTGAATATAAGTTACAATCCAATTGGTCGCACACTGTTTGTCCTATCAGCGTGTTGCCCCAAAGCACCGTGGTCCATGTAGTCAGCCCCTGCCAGGGTCTTGAGCAAAAAATCAAAGTCGCGTGGGCCATCCCTGGACACGTGTTTCGAGGTTGTTGCCTCTCGTCAGCAGGGAGTAGGAATGTATGAAGGGGTGCTGCATAGGCTGCCAAAAAATATCTTCAGGTTCGGTACCACTCGTGGCACGCAGGTGCGTAACCCGGCTCGTCAGCCCCACCAGCTCCAAGGAGCTTGAATATAAGTTACAATCCAATTGGTCGCACACTGCTTGTCCTATCAGCGTGTTGCCCCAAAGCACCGTGGTCCATGTAGTCAGCATCAGCGGGTACGCCTCTGCCAGGGTCTTGAGCAAAAAATCAAAGTCGCGTTGGCCATCCCTGGACACGTGTTTCGAGGTTGTTGCCTCTCGTCAGCAGGGAGTAGGAATGTATGAAGGGGTGCTGCATAGGCTGCCAAAAAATATCTTCTGGTTCGGTACCACTCATGGCACGCAGGTGCGTAACCCGGCTCGTCAGCCCCACCAGCTCCAAGGAGCTTGAATATAAGTTACACTCCAATTGGTCGCACACTGCTTGTCCTATCAGCGTGTTGCCCCAAAGCACTGTGGTCCATGTAGTCAGCATCAGCGGGTACGCCTCTGCCAGGGTCTTGAGCAAAAAATCAAAGTCGCGTTGGCCATCCCTGGACACGTGTTTCGAGGTTGTTGCCTCTCATCAGCAGGGAGTAGGAATGTATGAAGGGGTGCTGCATAGGCTGCCAAAAAATATCTTCAGGTTCGGTACCACTCGTGGCACGCAGGTGCGTAACCCGGCTCGTCAGCCCCACCAGCTCCAAGGAGCTTGAATATGAGTTACAATCCAATTGGTCGCACACTGCTTGTCCTATCAGCGTGTTGCCCCAAAGCACCGTGGTCCATGTAGTCAGCATCAGCGGGTACGCCTCTGCCAGGGTCTTGAGCAAAAAATCAAAGTTGCGTTGGCCATCCCCGGACACGTGTTTCGAGGTTGTTGCCTCTCGTCAGCAGGGAGTAGGAATGTATGAAGGGGTGCTGCATAGGCTGCCAAAAAATATCTTCAGGTTCGGTACCACTCGAAGCACGCAGGTGCGTAACCCGGCTCGTCAGCCCCACCAGCTCCAAGGAGCTTGAATATAAGTTACAATCCAATTGGTCGCACACTGCTTGTCCTATCAGCGTGTTGCCCCAAAGCACCGTGGTCCATGTAGTCAGCATCAGCGGGTACGCCTCTGCCAGGGTCTTGAGCAAAAAATCAAAGTCGCGTTGGCCATCCCTGGACACGTGTTTCGAGGTTGTTGCCTCTCGTCAGCAGGGAGTAGGAATGTATGAAGGGGTGCTGCATAGGCTGCCAAAAAATATCTTCAGGTTCGGTACCACTCGTGGCACGCAGGTGCGTAACCCGGCTCGTCAGCCCCACCAGCTCCAAGGAGCTTGAATATAAGTTACAATCCAATTGGTCGCACACTGCTTGTCCTATCAGCGTGTTGCCCCAAAGCACCGTGGTCCATGTAGTCAGCATCAGCGGGTACGCCTCTGCCAGGGTCTTGAGCAAAAAATCAAAGTCGCATTGGCCATCCCTGGACACGTGTTTCGAGGTTGTTGCCTCTCGTCAGCAGGGAGTAGGAATGTATGAAGGGGTGCTGCATAGGCTGCCAAAAAATATCTTCAGGTTCGGTACCACTCGTGGCACGCAGGTGCGTAACCCGGCTCGTCAGCCCCACGAGCTCCAAGGAGCTTGAATATAAGTTACAATCCAATTAGTCACACACTGCTTGTCCTATCAGCGTGTTGCCCCAAAGCACCGTGGTCCATGTAGTCAGCATCAGCGGGTACGCCTCTGCCAGGGTCTTGAGCAAAAAATCAAAGTCGCGTTGGCCATCCCTGGACACGAGTTTCGAGGTTGTTGCCTCTCGTCAGCAGGGAGTAGGAATGTATGAAGGGGTGCTGCATAGGCTGCCAAAAAATATCTTCGGGTTCGGTACCACTCGTGGCACGCAGGTGCGTTACCCGGCTCGTCAGCCCCACCAGCTCCAAGGAGCTTGAATATAAGTTACAATCCAATTGGTCGCACACTGCTTGTCCTATCAGCGTGTTGCCCCAAAGCACCGTGGTCCATGTAGTCAGCATCAGCGGGTACGCCTCTGCCAGGGTCTTGAGCAAAAGATCAAAGTCGCGTTGGCCATTCCTGGACACGTGGTTCGAGGTTGTTGCCTCTCGTCAGCAGGGAGTAGGAATGTATGAAGGGGTGCTGCATAGGATGCCAAAAAATATCTTCAGGTTCGGTACCACTCGTGGCACGCAGGTGCGTAACACGGCTGGTCAGCCCCACCAGCTCCAAGGAGCTTGAATATAAGTTACAATCCAATTGGTCGCACACTGCTTGTCCTATCAGCGTGTTGCCCCAAAGCACTGTGGTCCATGTAGTCAGCATCAGCGGGTACGCCTCTGCCAGGGTCTTGAGCAAAAAATCAAAGTCGCGTTGGCCATCCCTGGACACGTGTTTCGAGGTTGTTGCCTCTCGTCAGCAGGGAGTAGGAATGTATGAAGGGGTGCTGCATAGGCTGCCAAAAAATATCTTCAGGTTCGGTACCACTCGTGGCACGCAGGTGCGTAACCCGGCTCGTCAGCCCCACCAGCTCCAAGGAGCTTGAATATAAGTTACAATCCAATTGGTCGCACACTGCTTGTCCTATTAGCGTGTTGCCCCAAAGCACCGTGGTCCATGTAGTCAGCATCAGCGGGTACGCCTCTGCCAGGGTCTTGAGCAAAAAATCAAAGTCGCGTTGGCCATCCCTGGACACGTGTTTCGAGGTTGTTGCCTCTCGTCAGCAGGGAGTAGGAATGTATGAAGGGGTGCTGCATAGGCTGCCAAAAAATATCTTCAGGTTCGGTACCACTCATGGCACGCAGGTGCGTAACCCGGCTCGTCAGCCCCACCAGCTCCAAGGAGCTTGAATATAAGTTACAATCCAATTGGTCGCATACTGCTTGTCCTATCAGCGTGTTGCCCCAAAGCACCGTGGTCCATGTAGTCAGCATCAGCGGGTACGCCTCTGCCAGGGTCTTGAGCAAAAAATCAAAGTCGCGTTGGCCATCCCTGGACACGTGTTTCGAGGTTGTTGCCTCTCGTCAGCAGGGAGTAGGAATGTATGAAGGGGTGGTGCATAGGCTGCCAAAAAATATCTTCAGGTTCGGTACCTCTCGTGGCACGCAGGTGCGTAACCCGGCTCGTCAGCCCCACCAGCTCCAAGGAGCTTGAATATAAGTTACAATCCAATTGGTCGCATCCTGCTTGTCCTATCAGCGTGTTGCCACAAAGCACCGTGGTCCATGTAGTCAGCATCAGCGGGTACGCCTCTGCCAGGGTCTTGAGCAAAAAATCAAATTCGCGTTGGCCATCCCTGGACACGTGTTTCGAGGTTGTTGCCTCTCGTCAGCAGGGAGTAGGAATGTATGAAGGGGTGCTGCATAGGCTGCCAAAAAATATCTTCAGGTTCGGTACCACTCGTGGCACGCAGGTGCGTAACCCGGCTCGTCAGCCCCACCAGCTCCAAGGGGCTTGAATATAAGTTACAATCCAATTGGTCGCACACTGCTTGTCCTATCAGCGTGTTGCCCCAAAGCACCGTGGTCCTTGTAGTCAGCATCAGCGGGTACGCCTCTGCCAGGGTCTTGAGCAAAAAATCAAAGTCGCGTTGGCCATCCCTGGACACGTGTTTCGAGGTTGTTGCCTTTCGTCAGCAGGGAGTAGGAATGTATGAAGGGGTGCTGCATAGGCTGCCAAAAAATATCTTCAGGTTCGGTACCACTCGTGGCACGCAGGTGCGTAACCCGGCTCGTCAGCCCCACCAGCTCCAAGGAGCTTGAATATAAGTTACAATCCAATTGGTCGCACACTGCTTGTCCTATCAGCGTGTTGCCCCAAAGCACCGTGGTCCATGTAGTCAGCATCAGCGGGTACGCCTCTGCCAGGGTCTTGAGCAAAAAATCAAAGTCGCGTTGGCCATCCCTGGACACGTGTTTCGAGGTTGTTGCCTCTCGTCAGCAGGGAGTAGGAATGTATGAAGGGGTGCTGCATAAGCTGCCAAAAAATATCTTCAGGTTCGGTACTACTCGTGGCACGCAGGTGCGTAACCCGGCTCGTCAGCCCCACCAGCTTCAAGGAGCTTGAATATAAGTTACAATCCAATTGGTCGCACACTGCTTGTCCTATCAGCGTGTTGCCCCAAAGCACTGTGGTCCATGTAGTCACCATCAGCGGGTACGCCTCTGCCAGGGTCTTGAGCAAAAAATCAAAGTTGCGTTGGCCATCCCTGGACACATGTTTCGAGGTTGTTGCCTCTCGTCAGCAGGGAGTAGGAATGGTTGAAGGGGTGCTGCATAGGCTGCCAAAAAATATCTTCAGGTTCGGTACCACTCGTGGCACGCAGGTGCGTAACCCTGCTCGTCAGCCCCACCAGCTCCAAGGAGCTTGAATATAAGTTACAATCCAATTGGTCGCACACTGCTTGTCCTATCAGCGTGTTGCCCCAAAGCACCGTGGTCCATGTAGTCAGCATCAGCGGGTACGCCTCTGCCAGGGTCTTGAGCAAAAAATCAAAGTCGCGTTGGCCATCCCTGGACACGTGTTTCGAGGTTGTTGCCTCTCGTCAGCAGGGAGTAGGAATGTATGAAGGGGTGCTGCATAGGCTGCCAAAAAATATCTTCAGGTTCGGTACCACTCATGGCACGCAGGTGCGTAACCCGGCTCGTCAGCCCCACCAGCTCCAAGAAGCTTGAATATAAGTTACAATCCAATTGGTCGCACACTGTTTGTCCTATCAGCGTGTTGCCCCAAAGCACCGTGGTCCATGTAGTCAGCCCCTGCCAGGGTCTTGAGCAAAAAATCAAAGTCGCGTGGGCCATCCCTGGACACGTGTTTCGAGGTTGTTGCCTCTCGTCAGCAGGGAGTAGGAATGTATGAAGGGGTGCTGCATAGGCTGCCAAAAAATATCTTCAGGTTCGGTACCACTCGTGGCACGCAGGTGCGTAACCCGGCTCGTCAGCCCCACCAGCTCCAAGGAGCTTGAATATAAGTTACAATCCAATTGGTCGCACACTGCTTGTCCTATCAGCGTGTTGCCCCAAAGCACCGTGGTCCATGTAGTCAGCATCAGCGGGTACGCCTCTGCCAGGGTCTTGAGCAAAAATTCAAAGTCGCATTGGCCATCCCTGGACACGTGTTTCGAGGTTGTTGCCTCTCGTCAGCAGGGAGTAGGAATGTATGAAGGGGTGCTGCATAGGCTGCCAAAAAATATCTTCAGGTTCGGTACCACTCGTGGCACGCAGGTGCGTAACCCGGCTCGTCAGCCCCACGAGCTCCAAGGAGCTTGAATATAAGTTACAATCCAATTAGTCACACACTGCTTGTCTTATCAGCGTGTTGCCCCAAAGCACCGTGGTCCATGTAGTCAGCATCAGCGGGTACGCCTCTGCCAGGGTCTTGAGCAAAAAATCAAAGTCGCGTTGGCCATCCCTGGACACGAGTTTCGAGGTTGTTGCCTCTCGTCAGCAGGGAGTAGGAATGTATGAAGGGGTGCTGCATAGGCTGCCAAAAAATATCTTCGGGTTCGGTACCACTCGTGGCACGCAGGTGCGTTACCCGGCTCGTCAGCCCCACCAGCTCCAAGGAGCTTGAATATAAGTTACAATCCAATTGGTCGCACACTGCTTGTCCTATCAGCGTGTTGCCCCAAAGCACCGTGGTCCATGTAGTCAGAATCAGCGGGTACGCCTCTGCCAGGGTCTTGAGCAAAAGATCAAAGTCGCGTTGGCCATTCCTGGACACGTGGTTCGAGGTTGTTGCCTCTCGTCAGCAGGGAGTAGGAATGTATGAAGGGGTGCTGCATAGGATGCCAAAAAATATCTTCAGGTTCGGTACCACTCGTGGCACGCAGGTGCGTAACACGGCTGGTCAGCCCCACCAGCTCCAAGGAGCTTGAATATAAGTTACAATCCAATTGGTCGCACACTGCTTGTCCTATCAGCGTGTTGCCCCAAAGCACTGTGGTCCATGTAGTCAGCATCAGCGGGTACGCCTCTGCCAGGGTCTTGAGCAAAAAATCAAAGTCGCGTTGGCCATCCCTGGACACGTGTTTCGAGGTTGTTGCCTCTCGTCAGCAGGGAGTAGGAATGTATGAAGGGGTGCTGCATAGGCTGCCAAAAAATATCTTCAGGTTCGGTACCACTCGTGGCACGCAGGTGCGTAACCCGGCTCGTCAGCCCCACCAGCTCCAAGGAGCTTGAATATAAGTTACAATCCAATTGGTCGCACACTGCTTGTCCTATTAGCGTGTTGCCCCAAAGCACCGTGGTCCATGTAGTCAGCATCAGCGGGTACGCCTCTGCCAGGGTCTTGAGCAAAAAATCAAAGTCGCGTTGGCCATCCCTGGACACGTGTTTCGAGGTTGTTGCCTCTCGTCAGCAGGGAGTAGGAATGTATGAAGGGGTGCTGCATAGGCTGCCAAAAAATATCTTCAGGTTCGGTACCACTCATGGCACGCAGGTGCGTAACCCGGCTCGTCAGCCCCACCAGCTCCAAGGAGCTTGAATATAAGTTACAATCCAATTGGTCGCATACTGCTTGTCCTATCAGCGTGTTGCCCCAAAGCACCGTGGTCCATGTAGTCAGCATCAGCGGGTACGCCTCTGCCAGGGTCTTGAGCAAAAAATCAAAGTCGCGTTGGCCATCCCTGGACACGTGTTTCGAGGTTGTTGCCTCTCGTCAGCAGGGAGTAGGAATGTATGAAGGGGTGCTGCATAGGCTGCCAAAAAATATCTTCAGGTTCGGTACCTCTCGTGGCACGCAGGTGCGTAACCCGGCTCGTCAGCCCCACCAGCTCCAAGGAGCTTGAATATAAGTTACAATCCAATTGGTCGCATCCTGCTTGTCCTATCAGCGTGTTGCCACAAAGCACCGTGGTCCATGTAGTCAGCATCAGCGGGTACGCCTCTGCCAGGGTCTTGAGCAAAAAATCAAATTCGCGTTGGCCATCCCTGGACACGTGTTTCGAGGTTGTTGCCTCTCGTCAGCAGGGAGTAGGAATGTATGAAGGGGTGCTGCATAGGCTGCCAAAAAATATCTTCAGGTTCGGTACCACTCGTGGCACGCAGGTGCGTAACCCGGCTCGTCAGCCCCACCAGCTCCAAGGGGCTTGAATATAAGTTACAATCCAATTGGTCGCACACTGCTTGTCCTATCAGCGTGTTGCCCCAAAGCACCGTGGTCCTTGTAGTCAGCATCAGCGGGTACGCCTCTGCCAGGGTCTTGAGCAAAAAATCAAAGTCGCGTTGGCCATCCCTGGACACGTGTTTCGAGGTTGTTGCCTTTCGTCAGCAGGGAGTAGGAATGTATGAAGGGGTGCTGCATAGGCTGCCAAAAAATATCTTCAGGTTCGGTACCACTCGTGGCACGCAGGTGCGTAACCCGGCTCGTCAGCCCCACCAGCTCCAAGGAGCTTGAATATAAGTTACAATCCAATTGGTCGCACACTGCTTGTCCTATCAGCGTGTTACCCCAAAGCACCATGGTCCATGTAGTCAGCATCAGCGGGTACGCCTCTGCCAGGGTCTTGAGCAAAAAATCAAAGTCGCGTTGGCCATCCCTGGACACGTGTTTCGAGGTTGTTGCCTCTCGTCAGCAGGGAGTAGGAATGTATGAAGGGGTGCTGCATAAGCTGCCAAAAAATATCTTCAGGTTCGGTACTACTTGTGGCACGCAGGTGCGTAACCCGGCTCGTCAGCCCCACCAGCTTCAAGGAGCTTGAATATAAGTTACAATCCAATTGGTCGCACACTGCTTGTCCTATCAGCGTGTTGCCCCAAAGCACTGTGGTCCATGTAGTCACCATCAGCGGGTACGCCTCTGCCAGGGTCTTGAGCAAAAAATCAAAGTTGCGTTGGCCATCCCTGGACACATGTTTCGAGGTTGTTGCCTCTCGTCAGCAGGGAGTAGGAATGGTTGAAGGGGTGCTGCATAGGCTGCCAAAAAATATCTTCAGGTTCGGTACCACTCGTGGCACGCAGGTGCGTAACCCTGCTCGTCAGCCCCACCAGCTCCAAGGAGCTTGAATATAAGTTACAATCCAATTGGTCGCACACTGCTTGTCCTATCAGCGTGTTGCCCCAAAGCACCGTGGTCCATGTAGTCAGCATCAGCGGGTACGCCTCTGCCAGGGTCTTGAGCAAAAAATCAAAGTCGCGTTGGCCATCCCTGGACACGTGTTTCGAGGTTGTTGCCTCTCGTCAGCAGGGAGTAGGAATGTATGAAGGGGTGCTGCATAGGCTGCCAAAAAATATCTTCAGGTTCGGTACCACTCATGGCACGCAGGTGCGTAACCCGGCTCGTCAGCCCCACCAGCTCCAAGAAGCTTGAATATAAGTTACAATCCAATTGGTCGCACACTGTTTGTCCTATCAGCGTGTTGCCCCAAAGCACCGTGGTCCATGTAGTCAGCCCCTGCCAGGGTCTTGAGCAAAAAATCAAAGTCGCGTGGGCCATCCCTGGACACGTGTTTCGAGGTTGTTGCCTCTCGTCAGCAGGGAGTAGGAATGTATGAAGGGGTGCTGCATAGGCTGCCAAAAAATATCTTGAGGTTCGGTACCACTCGTGGCACGCAGGTGCGTAACCCGGCTCGTCAGCCCCACCAGCTCCAAGGAGCTTGAATATAAGTTACAATCCAATTGGTCGCACACTGCTTGTCCTATCAGCGTGTTGCCCCAAAGCACCGTGGTCCATGTAGTCAGCATCAGCTGGTACGCCTCTGCCAGGGTCTTGAGCAAAAAATCAAAGTCGCGTTGGCCATCCCTGGACACGTGTTTCGAGGTTGTTGCCTCTCGTCAGGAGGGAGTAGGAATGTATGAAGGGGTGCTGCATAGGCTGCCAAAAAATATCTTCAGGTTCGGTACCACTCATGGCACGCAGGTGCGTAACCCGGCTCGTCAGCCCCACCAGCTCCAAGGAGCTTGAATATAAGTTACACTCCAATTGGTCGCACACTGCTTGTCCTATCAGCGTGTTGCCCCAAAGCACTGTGGTCCATGTAGTCAGCATCAGCGGGTACGCCTCTGCCAGGGTCTTGAGCAAAAAATCAAAGTCGCGTTGGCCATCCCTGGACACGTGTTTCGAGGTTGTTGCCTCTCATCAGCAGGGAGTAGGAATGTATGAAGGGGTGCTGCATAGGCTGCCAAAAAATATCTTCAGGTTCGGTACCACTCGTGGCACGCAGGTGCGTAACCCGGCTCGTCAGCCCCACCAGCTCCAAGGAGCTTGAATATGAGTTACAATCCAATTGGTCGCACACTGCTTGTCCTATCAGCGTGTTGCCCCAAAGCACCGTGGTCCATGTAGTCAGCATCAGCGGGTACGCCTCTGCCAGGGTCTTGAGCAAAAAATCGAAGTTGCGTTGGCCATCCCTGGACACGTGTTTCGAGGTTGTTGCCTCTCGTCAGCAGGGAGTAGGAATGTATGAAGGGGTGCTGCATAGGCTGCCAAAAAATATCTTCAGGTTCGGTACCACTCGAAGCACGCAGGTGCGTAACCCGGCTCGTCAGCCCCACCAGCTCCAAGGAGCTTGAATATAAGTTACAATCCAATTGGTCGCACACTGCTTGTCCTATCAGCGTGTTGCCCCAAAGCACCGTGGTCCATGTAGTCAGCATCAGCGGGTACGCCTCTGCCAGGGTCTTGAGCAAAAAATCAAAGTCGCGTTGGCCATCCCTGGACACGTGTTTCGAGGTTGTTGCCTCTCGTCAGCAGGGAGTAGGAATGTATGAAGGGGTGCTGCATAGGCTGCCAAAAAATATCTTCAGGTTCGGTACCACTCGTGGCACGCAGGTGCGTAACCCGGCTCGTCAGCCCCACCAGCTCCAAGGAGCTTGAATATAAGTTACAATCCAATTGGTCGCACACTGCTTGTCCTATCAGCGTGTTGCCCCAAAGCACCGTGGTCCATGTAGTCAGCATCAGCGGGTACGCCTCTGCCAGGGTCTTGAGCAAAAAATCAAAGTCGCATTGGCCATCCCTGGACACGTGTTTCGAGGTTGTTGCCTCTCGTCAGCAGGGAGTAGGAATGTATGAAGGGGTGCTGCATAGGCTGCCAAAAAATATCTTCAGGTTCGGTACCACTCGTGGCACGCAGGTGCGTAACCCGGCTCGTCAGCCCCACGAGCTCCAAGGAGCTTGAATATAAGTTACAATCCAATTGGTCACACACTGCTTGTCCTATCAGCGTGTTGCCCCAAAGCACCGTGGTCCATGTAGTCAGCATCAGCGGGTACGCCTCTGCCAGGGTCTTGAGCAAAAAATCAAAGTCGCGTTGGCCATCCCTGGACACGAGTTTCGAGGTTGTTGCCTCTCGTCAGCAGGGAGTAGGAATGTATGAAGGGGTGCTGCATAGGCTGCCAAAAAATATCTTCGGGTTCGGTACCACTCGTGGCACGCAGGTGCGTTACCCGGCTCGTCAGCCCCACCAGCTCCAAGGAGCTTGAATATAAGTTACAATCCAATTGGTCGCACACTGCTTGTCCTATCAGCGTGTTGCCCCAAAGCACCGTGGTCCATGTAGTCAGCATCAGCGGGTACGCCTCTGCCAGGGTCTTGAGCAAAAGATCAAAGTCGCGTTGGCCATTCCTGGACACGTGGTTCGAGGTTGTTGCCTCTCGTCAGCAGGGAGTAGGAATGTATGAAGGGGTGCTGCATAGGATGCCAAAAAATATCTTCAGGTTCGGTACCACTCGTGGCACGCAGGTGCGTAACACGGCTGGTCAGCCCCACCAGCTCCAAGGAGCTTGAATATAAGTTACAATCCAATTGGTCGCACACTGCTTGTCCTATCAGCGTGTTGCCCCAAAGCACCGTGGTCCATGTAGTCAGCATCAGCGGTTACGCCTCTGCCAGGGTCTTGAGCAAAAAATCAAAGTCGCGTTGGCCATCCCTGGACACGTGTTTCGAGGTTGTTGCCTCTCGTCAGCAGGGAGTAGGAATGTATGAAGGGGTGCTGCATAGGCTGCCAAAAAATATCTTCAGGTTCGGTACCACTCGTGGCACGCAGGTGCGTAACCCGGCTCGTCAGCCCCACCAGCTCCAAGGAGCTTGAATATAAGTTACAATCCAATTGGTCGCACACTGCTTGTCCTATCAGCGTGTTGCCCCAAAGCACCGTGGTCCATGTAGTCAGAATCAGCGGGTACGCCTCTGCCAGGGTCTTGAGCAAAAAATCAAAGTCGCGTTGGCCATCCCTGGACACGTGTTTCGAGGTTGTTGCCTCTCGTCAGCAGGGAGTAGGAATGTATGAAGGGGTGCTGCATAGGCTGCCAAAAAATATCTTCAGGTTCGGTACCACTCGTGGCACGCAGGTGCGTAACCCGGCTCGTCAGCCCCACCAACTCCAAGGAGCTTGAATATAAGTTACAATCCAATTGGTCGCACACTGCTTGTCCTATTAGCGTGTTGCCCCAAAGCACCGTGGTCCATGTAGTCAGCATCAGCGGGTACGCCTCTGCCAGGGTCTTGAGCAAAAAATCAAAGTCGCGTTGGCCATCCCTGGACACGTGTTTCGAGGTTGTTGCCTCTCGTCAGCAGGGAGTAGGAATGTATGAAGGGGTGCTGCATAGGCTGCCAAAAAATATCTTCAGGTTCGGTACCACTCATGGCACGCAGGTGCGTAACCCGGCTCGTCAGCCCCACCAGCTCCAAGGAGCTTGAATATAAGTTACAATCCAATTGGTCGCATACTGCTTGTCCTATCAGCGTGTTGCCCCAAAGCACCGTGGTCCATGTAGTCAGCATCAGCGGGTACGCCTCTGCCAGGGTCTTGAGCAAAAAATCAAAGTCGCGTTGGCCATCCCTGGACACGTGTTTCGAGGTTGTTGCCTCTCGTCAGCAGGGAGTAGGAATGTATGAAGGGGTGCTGCATAGGCTGCCAAAAAATATCTTCAGGTTCGGTACCTCTCGTGGCACGCAGGTGCGTAACCCGGCTCGTCAGCCCCACCAGCTCCAAGGAGCTTGAATATAAGTTACAATCCAATTGGTCGCATCCTGCTTGTCCTATCAGCGTGTTGCCACAAAGCACCGTGGTCCATGTAGTCAGCATCAGCGGGTACGCCTCTGCCAGGGTCTTGAGCAAAAAATCAAATTCGCGTTGGCCATCCCTGGACACGTGTTTCGAGGTTGTTGCCTCTCGTCAGCAGGGAGTAGGAATGTATGAAGGGGTGCTGCATAGGCTGCCAAAAAATATCTTCAGGTTCGGTACCACTCGTGGCACGCAGGTGCGTAACCCGGCTCGTCAGCCCCACCAGCTCCAAGGGGCTTGAATATAAGTTACAATCCAATTGGTCACACACTGCTTGTCCTATCAGCGTGTTGCCCCAAAGCACCGTGGTCCTTGTAGTCAGCATCAGCGGGTACGCCTCTGCCAGGGTCTTGAGCAAAAAATCAAAGTCGCGTTGGCCATCCCTGGACACGTGTTTCGAGGTTGTTGCCTTTCGTCAGCAGGGAGTAGGAATGTATGAAGGGGTGCTGCATAGGCTGCCAAAAAATATCTTCAGGTTCGGTACCACTCGTGGCACGCAGGTGCGTAACCCGGCTCGTCAGCCCCACCAGCTCCAAGGAGCTTGAATATAAGTTACAATCCAATTGGTCGCACACTGCTTGTCCTATCAGCGTGTTGCCCCAAAGCACCGTGGTCCATGTAGTCAGCATCAGCGGGTACGCCTCTGCCAGGGTCTTGAGCAAAAAATCAAAGTCGCGTTGGCCATCCCTGGACACGTGTTTCGAGGTTGTTGCCTCTCGTCAGCAGGGAGTAGGAATGTATGAAGGGGTGCTGCATAAGCTGCCAAAAAATATCTTCAGGTTCGGTACTACTCGTGGCACGCAGGTGCGTAACCCGGCTCGTCAGCCCCACCAGCTTCAAGGAGCTTGAATATAAGTTACAATCCAATTGGTCGCACACTGCTTGTCCTATCAGCGTGTTGCCCCAAAGCACTGTGGTCCATGTAGTCACCATCAGCGGGTACGCCTCTGCCAGGGTCTTGAGCAAAAAATCAAAGTTGCGTTGGCCATCCCTGGACACATGTTTCGAGGTTGTTGCCTCTCGTCAGCAGGGAGTAGGAATGGTTGAAGGGGTGCTGCATAGGCTGCCAAAAAATATCTTCAGGTTCGGTACCACTCGTGGCACGCAGGTGCGTAACCCTGCTCGTCAGCCCCACCAGCTCCAAGGAGCTTGAATATAAGTTACAATCCAATTGGTCGCACACTGCTTGTCCTATCAGCGTGTTGCCCCAAAGCACCGTGGTCCATGTAGTCAGCATCAGCGGGTACGCCTCTGCCAGGGTCTTGAGCAAAAAATCAAAGTCGCGTTGGCCATCCCTGGACACGTGTTTCGAGGTTGTTGCCTCTCGTCAGCAGGGAGTAGGAATGTATGAAGGGGTGCTGCATAGGCTGCCAAAAAATATCTTCAGGTTCGGTACCACTCGTGGCACGCAGGTGCGTAACCCGGCTCGTCAGCCCCACCAGCTCCAAGGAGCTTGAATATAAGTTACAATACAATTGGTCGCACACTGCTTGTCCTATCAGCGTGTTGCCCCAAAGCACCGTGGTCCATGTAGTCAGCATCAGCGGGTACGCCTCTGCCAGGGTCTTGAGCAAAAAATCAAAGTCGCGTTGGCCATCCCTGGACACGTGTTTCGAGGCTGTTGCCTCTCGCCAGCAGGGAGTAGGAATGTATGAAGGGGTGCTGCATAGGCTGCCAATAAATATCTTCAGGTTCGGTACCACTCGTGGCACGCAGGTGCGTAACCCGGCTCGTCAGCCCCACCAGCTCCAAGGAGCTTGAATATAAGTTACAATCCAATTGGTCGCACACTGCTTGTCCTATCAGCGTGTTGCCCCAAAGCACTGTGGTCCATGTAGTCAGCATCAGCGGGTACGCCTCTGCCAGGGTCTTGAGCAAAAAATCAAAGTTGCGTTGGCCATCCCTGGACACGTGTTTCGAGGTTGTTGCCTCTCGTCAGCAGGGAGTAGGAATGTATGAAGGGGTGCTGCATAGGCTGCCAAAAAAAATCTTCAGGTTCGGTACCACTCGTGGCACGCAGGTGCGTAACCCGGCTCGTCAGCCCCACCAGCTCCAAGGAGCTTGAATATAAGTTACAATCCAATTGGTCGCACACTGCTTGTCCTATCAGCGTGTTGCCCCAAAGCACCGTGGTCCATGTAGTCAGCATCAGCGGGTACGCCTCTGCCAGGGTCTTGAGCAAAAAATCAAAGTCGCGTTGGCCATCCCTGGACACGTGTTTCGAGGTTGTTGCCTCTCGTCAGCAGGGAGTAGGAATGTATGAAGGGGTGCTGCATAGGCTGCCAAAAAATATCTTCAGGTTCGGTACCACTCGTGGCACGCAGGTGCGTAACCCGGCTCGTCAGCCCCACCAGCTCCAAGGAGCTTGAATATGAGTTACAATCCAATTGGTCGCACACTGCTTGTCCTATCAGCGTGTTGCCCCAAAGCACCGTGGTCCATGTAGTCAGCATCAGCGGGTACGCCTCTGCCAGGGTCTTGAGCAAAAAATCAAAGTCGCGTTGGCCATCCCTGGACACGTGTTTCGAGGTTGTTGCCTCTCGTCAGCAGGGAGTAGGAATGTATGAAGGGGTGCTGCATAGGCTGCCAAAAAATATCTTCAGGTTCGGTACCACTCGTGGCACGCAGGTGCGTAACCCGGCTTGTCAGCCCCACCAGCTCTAAGGAGCTTGAATATAAGTTACAATCCAATTGGTCGCACACTGCTTGTCCTATCAGCGTGTTGCCCCAAAGCACCGTGGTCCATGTAGTCAGCATCAGCGGGTACGCCTCTGCCAGGGTCTTGAGCAAAAAATCAAAGTCGCGTTGGCCATCCCTGGACACGTGTTTCGAGGTTGTTGCCTCTCGTCAGCAGGGAGTAGGAATGTATGAAGGGGTGCTGCATAGGCTGGCAAAAAATATCTTCAGCTTCGGTACCACTCGTGGCACGCAGGTGCGTAACCCGGCTCGTCAGCCCCACCAGCTCCAAGGAGCTTTAATATAAGTTACAATCCAATTGGTCGCACACTGCTTGTCCTATCAGCGTGTTGCCCCAAAGCACCGTGGTCCATGTAGTCAGCATCAGCGGGTACGCCTCTGCCAGGGTCTTGAGCAAAAAATCAAAGTCGCGTTGGCCATCCCTGGACACGTGTTTCGAGGTTGTTGCCTCTCGTCAGCAGGGAGTAGGAATGTATGAAGGGGTGCTGCATAGGCTGCCAAAAAATATCTTCAGGTTCGGTACCACTCGTGGCACGCAGGTGCGTAACCCGGCTCGTCAGCCCCACCAGCTCCAAGGAGCTTGAATATAAGTTACAATCCAATTGGTCGCACACTGCTTGTCCTATCAGCGTGTTGCCCCAAAGCACCGTGGTCCATGTAGTCAGCATCAGCGGGTATGCCTCTGCCAGGGTCTTGAGCAAAAAATCAAAGTCGCATTGGCCATCCCTGGACACGTGTTTCGAGGTTGTTGCCTCTCGTCAGCAGGGAGTAGGAATGTATGAAGGGGTGCTGCATAGGCTGCCAAAAAATATCTTCAGGTTCGGTACCACTCGTGGCACGCAGGTGCGTAACCCGGCTCGTCAGCCCCACCAGCTCCAAGGAGCTTGAATATGAGTTACAATCCAATTGGTCACACACTGCTTGTCCTATCAGCGTGTTGCCCCAAAGCACCGTGGTCCATGTAGTCAGCATCAGCGGGTACGCCTCTGCCAGGGTCTTGAGCAAAAAATCAAAGTCGCGTTGGCCATCCCTGGACACGTGTTTCGAGGTTGTTGCCTCTCGTCAGCAGGGAGTAGGAATGTATGAAGGGGTGCTGCATAGGCTGCCGAAAAATATCTTCAGGTTCGGTACCACTCGTGGCACGCAGGTGCGTAACCCGGCTCGTCAGCCCCACCAGCTCCAAGGAGCTTGAATATAAGTTACAATCCAATTGGTCGCACACTGCTTGTCCTATCAGCGTGTTGCCCCAAAGCACCGTGGTCCATGTAGTCAGCATCAGCGGGTACGCCTCTGCCAGGGTCTTGAGCAAAAAATCAAAGTCGCGTTGGCCATCCCTGGACACGTGTTTCGAGGTTGTTGCCTCTCGTCAGCAGGGAGTAGGAATGTATGAAGGGGTGCTGCTTAGGCTGCCAAAAAATATCTTCAGGTTCGGTACCACTCGTGGCACGCAGGTGCGTAACCCGGCTCGTCAGCCCCACCAGCTCCAAGGAGCTTGAATATAAGTTACAATCCAATTGGTCGCACACTGCTTGTCCTATCAGCGTGTTGCCCCAAAGCACCGTGGTCCATGTAGTCAGCATCAGCGGGTACGCCTCTGCCAGGGTCTTGAGCAAAAAATCAAAGTCGCGTTGGCCATCCCTGGACACGTGTTTCGAGGTTGTTGCCTCTCGTCAGCAGGGAGTAGGAATGTATGACGGGGTGCTGCATAGGCTGCCAAAAAATATCTTCAGGTTCGGTACCACTCGTGGCACGCAGGTGCGTAACCCGGCTCGTCAGCCCCACCAGCTCCAAGGAGCTTGAATATAAGTTACAATCCAATTGGTCGCACACTGCTTGTCCTATCAGCGTGTTGCCCCAAAGCACCGTGGTCCATGTAGTCAGCATCAGCGGGTACGCCTCTGCCAGGGTCTTGAGCAAAAGATCAAAGTTGCGTTGGCCATCCCTGGACACGTGGTTCGAGGTTGTTGCCTCTCGTCAGCAGGGAGTAGGAATGTATGAAGGGGTGCTGCATAGGCTGCCAAAAAATATCTTCAGGTTCGGTACCACTCGTGGCACGCAGGTGCGTAACACGGCTGGTCAGCCCCACCAGCTCCAAGGAGCTTGAATATAAGTTACAATCCAATTGGTCGCACACTGCTTGTCCTATCAGCGTGTTGCCCCAAAGCACCGTGGTCCATGTAGTCAGCATCAGCGGGTACGCCTCTGCCAGGGTCTTGAGCAAAAAATCAAAGTCGCGTTGGCCATCCCTGGACACGTGTTTCGAGGTTGTTGCCTCTCGTCAGCAGGGAGTAGGAATGTATGAAGGGGTGCTGCATAGGCTGCCAAAAAATATCTTCAGGTTCGGTACCACTCGTGGCACGCAGGTGCGTAACCCGGCTCGTCAGCCCCACCAGCTCCAAGGAGCTTGAATATAAGTTACAATCCAATTGGTCGCACACTGCTTGTCCTATCAGCGTGTTGCCCCAAAGCACCGTGGTCCATGTAGTCAGCATCAGCGGGTACACCTCTGCCAGGGTCTTGAGCAAAAAATCAAAGTCGCGTTGGCCATCCCTGGACACGTGTTTCGAGGTTGTTGCCTCTCGTCAGCAGGGAGTAGAAATGTATGAAGGGGTGCTGCATAGGCTGCCAAAAAATATCTTCAGGTTCGGTACCACTCGTGGCACGCAGGTGCGTAACCCGGCTCGTCAGCCCCACCAGCTCCAAGGAGCTTGAATATAAGTTACAATCCAATTGGTCGCACACTGCTTGTCCTATCAGCGTGTTGCCCCAAAGCACCGTGGTGCACGTAGTCAGCATCAGCGGGTACGCCTCTGCCAGGGTCTTGAGCAAAAAATCAAAGCCGCGTTGGCCATCCCTGGACACGTGTTTCGAGGTTGTTGCCTCTCGTCAGCAGGGAGTAGGAATGTATGAAGGGGTGCTGCATAGGCTGCCAAAAAATATCTTCAGGTTCGGTACCACTCGTGGCACGCAGGTGCGTATCCCGGCTCGTCAGCCCCACCAGCTCCAAGGAGCTTGAATATAAGTTACAATCCAATTGGTCGCACACTGCTTGTCCTATCAGCGTGTTGCCCCAAAGCACCGTGGTCCATGTAGTCAGCATCAGCGGGTACGCCTCTGCCAGGGTCTTGAGCAAAAAATCAAAGTCGCGTTGGCCATCCCTGGACACGTGTTTCGAGGTTGTTGCCTCTCGTCAGCAGGGAGTAGGAATGTATGAAGGGGTGCTGCATAGGCTGCCAAAAAATATCTTCAGGTTCGGTACCACTCGTGGCACGCAGGTGCGTAACCCGGCTCGTCAGCCCCACCAGCTCCAAGGAGCTTGAATATAAGTTACAATCCAATTGGTCGCACACTGCTTGTCCTATCAGCGTGTTGCCCCAAAGCACCGTGGTCCATGTAGTCAGCATCAGCGGGTACGCCTCTGCCAGGGTCTTGAGCAAAAAATCAGTCGCGTTGGCCATCCCTGGACACGTGTTTCGAGGTTGTTGCCTCTCGTCAGCAGGGAGTAGGAATGTATGAAGGGGTGATGCATAGGCTGCCAAAAAATATCTTCAGGTTCGGTACCACTCGTGGCACGCAGGTGCGTAACCCGGCTCGTCAGCCCCACCAGCTCCAAGGAGCTTGAATATAAGTTACAATCCAATTGGTCGCACACTGCTTGTCCTATCGGCGTGTTGCCCCAAAGCACCGTGGTCCATGTAGTCAGCATCAGCGGGTACGCCTCTGCCAGGGTCTTGAGCAAAAAATCAAAGTCACGTTGGCCATCCCTGGACACGTGTTTCGAGGTTGTTGCCTCTCGTCAGCAGGGAGTAGGAATGTATGAAGGGGTGCTGCATAAGCTGCCAAAAAATATCTTCAGGTTCGGTACTACTCGTGGCACGCAGGTGGGTAACCCGGCTCGTCAGCCCCACCAGCTCCAAGGAGCTTGAATATAAGTTACAATCCAATTGGTCGCACACTGCTTGTCCTATCAGCGTGTTGCCCCAAAGCACTGTGGTCCATGCAGTCACCATCAGCGGGTACGCCTCTGCCAGGGTCTTGAGCAAAAAATCAAAGTTGCGTTGGCCATCCCTGGACACATGTTTCGAGGTTGTTGCCTCTCGTCAGCAGGGAGTAGGAATGTATGAAGGGGTGCTGCATAGGCTGCCAAAAAATATCTTCAGGTTCGGTACCACTCGTGGCACGCAGGTGCGTAACCCGGCTCGTCAGCCCCACCAGCTCCAAGGAGCTTGAATATAAGTTACAATCCAATTGGTCGCACACTGCTTGTCCTATCAGCGTGTTGCCCCAAAGCACCGTGGTCCATGTAGTCAGCATCAGCGGGTACGCCTCTGCCAGGGTCTTGAGCAAAAAATCAAAGTCGCGTTGGCCATCCCTGGACACGTGTTTCGAGGTTGTTGCCTCTCGTCAGCAGGGAGTAGGAATGTATGAAGGGGTGCTGCATAGGCTGCCAAACAATATCTTCAGGTTCGGTACCACTCGTGGCACGCAGGTGCGTAACCCGGCTCGTCAGCCCCACCAGCTCCAAGGAGCTTGAATATAAGTTACAATCCAATTGGTCGCACACTGCTTGTCCTATCAGGGTGTTGCCCCAAAGCGCCGTGGTCCATGTAGTCAGCATCAGCGGGTACGCCTCTGCCAGGGTCTTGAGCAAAAAATCAAAGTCGCGTTGGCCATCCCTGGACACGTGTTTCGAGGTTGTTGCCTCTCGCCAGCAGGGAGTAGGAATGTATGAAGGGGTGCTGCATAGGCTGCCAAAAAATATCTTCAGGTTCGGTACCACTCGTGGCACGCAGGTGCGTAACCCGGCTCGTCAGCCCCACCAGCTCCAAGGAGCTTGAATATAAGTTACAATCCAATTGGTCGCATCCTGCTTGTCCTATCAGCGTGTTGCCCCAAAGCACTGTGGTCCATGTAGTCAGCATCAGCGGGTACGCCTCTGCCAGGGTCTTGAGCAAAAGATCAAAGTCGCGTTGGCCATCCCTGGACACGTGGTTCGAGGTTGTTGCCTCTCATCAGCAGGGAGTAGGAATGTATGAAGGGGTGCTGCATAGGCTGCCAAAAAATATCTTCAGGTTCGGTACCACTCGTGGCACGCAGGTGCGTAACACGGCTGGTCAGCCCCACCAGCTCCAAGGAGCTTGAATATAAGTTACAATCCAATTGGTCGCACACTGCTTGTCCTATCAGCGTGTTGCCCCAAAGCACCGTGGTCCATGTAGTCAGCATCAGCGGGTACGCCTCTGCCAGGGTCTTGAGCAAAAAATCAAAGTCGCGTTGGCCATCCCTGGACACGTGTTTCGAGGTTGTTGCCTCTCGTCAGCAGGGAGTAGGAATGTATGAAGGGGTGCTGCATAGGCTGCCAAAAAATATCTTCAGGTTCGGTACCACTCGTGGCACGCAGGTGCGTAACCCGGCTCGTCAGCCCCACCAGCTCCAAGGAGCTTGAATATAAGTTACAATCCAATTGGTCGCACACTGCTTGTCCTATCAGCGTGTTGCCCCAAAGCACCGTGGTCCATGTAGTCAGCATCAGCGGGTACACCTCTGCCAGGGTCTTGAGCAAAAAATCAAAGTCGCGTTGGCCATCCCTGGACACGTGTTTCGAGGTTGTTGCCTCTCGTCAGCAGGGAGTAGAAATGTATGAAGGGGTGCTGCATAGGCTGCCAAAAAATATCTTCAGGTTCGGTACCACTCGTGGCACGCAGGTGCGTAACCCGGCTCGTCAGCCCCACCAGCTCCAAGGAGCTTGAATATAAGTTACAATCCAATTGGTCGCACACTGCTTGTCCTATCAGCGTGTTGCCCCAAAGCACCGTGGTCCACGTAGTCAGCATCAGCGGGTACGCCTCTGCCAGGGTCTTGAGCAAAAAATCAAAGTCACGTTGGCCATCCCTGGACACGTGTTTCGAGGTTGTTGCCTCTCGTCAGCAGGGAGTAGGAATGTATGAAGGGGTGCTGCATAGGCTGCCAAAAAATATCTTCAGGTTCGGTACCACTCGTGGCACGCAGGTGCGTATCCCGGCTCGTCAGCCCCACCAGCTCCAAGGAGCTTGAATATAAGTTACAATCCAATTGGTCGCACACTGCTTGTCCTATCAGCGTGTTGCCCCAAAGCACCGTGGTCCATGTAGTCAGCATCAGCGGGTACGCCTCTGCCAGGGTCTTGAGCAAAAAATCAAAGTCGCGTTGGCCATCCCTGGACACGTGTTTCGAGGTTGTTGCCTCTCGTCAGCAGGGAGTAGGAATGTATGAAGGGGTGCTGCATAGGCTGCCAAAAAATATCTTCAGGTTCGGTACCACTCGTGGCACGCAGGTGCGTAACCCGGCTCGTCAGCCCCACCAGCTCCAAGGAGCTTGAATATAAGTTACAATCCAATTGGTCGCACACTGCTTGTCCTATCAGCGTGTTGCCCCAAAGCACCGTGGTCCATGTAGTCAGCATCAGCGGGTACGCCTCTGCCAGGGTCTTGAGCAAAAAATCAGTCGCGTTGGCCATCCCTGGACACGTGTTTCGAGGTTGTTGCCTCTCGTCAGCAGGGAGTAGGAATGTATGAAGGGGTGCTGCATAGGCTGCCAAAAAATATCTTCAGGTTCGGTACCACTCGTGGCACGCAGGTGCGTAACCCGGCTCGTCAGCCCCACCAGCTCCAAGGAGCTTGAATATAAGTTACAATCCAATTGGTCGCACACTGCTTGTCCTATCGGCGTGTTGCCCCAAAGCACCGTGGTCCATGTAGTCAGTATCAGCGGGTACGCCTCTGCCAGGGTCTTGAGCAAAAAATCAAAGTCACGTTGGCCATCCCTGGACACGTGTTTCGAGGTTGTTGCCTCTCGTCAGCAGGGAGTAGGAATGTATGAAGGGGTGCTGCATAAGCTGCCAAAAAATATCTTCAGGTTCGGTACTACTCGTGGCACGCAGGTGGGTAACCCGGCTCGTCAGCCCCACCAGCTCCAAGGAGCTTGAATATAAGTTACAATCCAATTGGTCGCACACTGCTTGTCCTATCAGCGTGTTGCCCCAAAGCACTGTGGTCCATGCAGTCACCATCAGCGGGTACGCCTCTGCCAGGGTCTTGAGCAAAAAATCAAAGTTGCGTTGGCCATCCCTGGACACATGTTTCGAGGTTGTTGCCTCTCGTCAGCAGGGAGTAGGAATGTATGAAGGGGTGCTGCATAGGCTGCCAAAAAATATCTTCAGGTTCGGTACCACTCGTGGCACGCAGGTGCGTAACCCGGCTCGTCAGCCCCACCAGCTCCAAGGAGCTTGAATATAAGTTACAATCCAATTGGTCGCACACTGCTTGTCCTATCAGCGTGTTGCCCCAAAGCACCGTGGTCCATGTAGTCAGCATCAGCGGGTACGCCTCTGCCAGGGTCTTGAGCAAAAAATCAAAGTCGCGTTGGCCATCCCTGGACACGTGTTTCGAGGTTGTTGCCTCTCGTCAGCAGGGAGTAGGAATGTATGAAGGGGTGCTGCATAGGCTGCCAAACAATATCTTCAGGTTCGGTACCACTCGTGGCACGCAGGTGCGTAACCCGGCTCGTCAGCCCCACCAGCTCCAAGGAGCTTGAATATAAGTTACAATCCAATTGGTCGCACACTGCTTGTCCTATCAGCGTGTTGCCCCAAAGCACCGTGGTCCATGTAGTCAGCATCAGCGGGTACGCCTCTGCCAGGGTCTTGAGCAAAAAATCAAAGTCGCGTTGGCCATCCCTGGACACGTGTTTCGAGGTTGTTGCCTCTCGCCAGCAGGGAGTAGGAATGTATGAAGGGGTGCTGCATAGGCTGCCAAAAAATATCTTCAGGTTCGGTACCACTCGTGGCACGCAGGTGCGTAACCCGGCTCGTCAGCCCCACCAGCTCCAAGGAGCTTGAATATAAGTTACAATCCAATTGGTCGCATCCTGCTTGTCCTATCAGCGTGTTGCCCCAAAGCACCGTGGTCCATGTAGTCAGCATCAGCGGGTACGCCTCTGCCAGGGTCTTGAGAAAAAAATCAAAGTCGCGTTGGCCATCCCTGGACACGTGTTTCGAGGTTGTTGCCTCTCGTCAGCAGGGAGTAGGAATGTATGAAGGGGTGCTGCATAGGCTGCCAAAAAATATCTTCAGGTTCGGTACCACTCGTGGCACGCAGGTGCGTAACCCGGCTCGTCAGCCCCACCAGCTCCAAGGAGCTTGAATATAAGTTACAATCCAATTGGTCGCACACTGCTTGTCCTATCAGCGTGTTGCCCCAAAGCACCGTGGTCCATGTAGTCAGCATCAGCGGGTACGCCTCTGCCAGGGTCTTGAGCAAAAAATCAAAGTCGCGTTGGCCATCCCTGGACACGTGTTTCGAGGTTGTTGCCTCTCGTCAGCAGGGAGTAGGAATGTATGAAGGGGTGCTGCATAGGCTGCCAAAAAATATCTTCAGGTTCGGTACCACTCGTGGCACGCAGGTGCGTAACCCGGCTCGTCAGCCCCACCAGCTCCAAGGGGCTTGAATATAAGTTACAATCCAATTGGTCGCACACTGCTTGTCCTATCAGCGTGTTGCCCCAAAGCACCGTGGTCCATGTAGTCAGCATCAGCGGGTACGCCTCTGCCAGGGTCTTGAGCAAAAAATCAAAGTCGCGTTGGCCATCCCTGGACACGTGTTTCGAGGTTGTTGCCTCTCGTCAGCAGGGAGTAGGAATGTATGAAGGGGTGCTGCATAGGCTGCCAAAAAATATCTTCAGGTTCGGTACCACTCGTGGCACGCAGGTGCGTAACCCGGCTCGTCAGCCCCACCAGCTCCAAGGAGCTTGAATATAAGTTACAATCCAATTGGTCGCACACTGCTTGTCCTATCAGCGTGTTGCCCCAAAGCACCGTGGTCCATGTAGTCAGCATCAGCGGGTACGCCTCTGCCAGGGTCTTGAGCAAAAAATCAAAGTCGCGTTGGCCATCCCTGGACACGTGTTTCAAGGTTGTTGCCTCTCGTCAGCAGGGAGTAGGAATGTATGAAGGGGTGCTGCATAGGCTGCCAAAAAATATCTTCAGGTTCGGTACCACTCGTGGCACGCAGGTGCGTAACCCGGCTCGTCAGCCCCACCAGCTCCAAGGAGCTTGAATATGAGTTACAATCCAATTGGTCGCACACTGCTTGTCCTATCAGCGTGTTGCCCCAAAGCACCGTGGTCCATGTAGTCAGCATCAGCGGGTACGCCTCTGCCAGGGTCTTGAGCAAAAAATCAAAGTCGCGTTGGCCATCCCTGGACACGTGTTTCGAGGTTGTTGCCTCTCGTCAGCAGGGAGTAGGAATGTATGAAGGGGTGCTGCATAGGCTGCCAAAAAATATCTTCAGGTTCGGTACCACTCGTGGCACGCAGGTGCGTAACCCGGCTTGTCAGCCCCACCAGCTCCAAGGAGCTTGAATATAAGTTACAATCCAATTGGTCGCACACTGCTTGTCCTATCAGCGTGTTGCCCCAAAGCACCGTGGTCCATGTAGTCAGCATCAGCGGGTACGCCTCTGCCAGGGTCTTGAGCAAAAAATCAAAGTCGCGTTGGCCATCCCTGGACACGTGTTTCGAGGTTGTTGCCTCTCGTCAGCAGGGAGTAGGAATGTATGAAGGGGTGCTGCATAGGCTGCCAAAAAATATCTTCAGGTTCGGTACCACTCGTGGCACGCAGGTGCGTAACCCGGCTCGTCAGCCCCACCAGCTCCAAGGAGCTTGAATATAAGTTACAATCCAATTGGTCGCACACTGCTTGTCCTATCAGCGTGTTGCCCCAAAGCACCGTGGTCCATGTAGTCAGCATCAGCGGGTACGCCTCTGCCAGGGTCTTGAGCAAAAAATCAAAGTCGCGTTGGCCATCCCTGGACACGTGTTTCAAGGTTGTTGCCTCTCGTCAGCAGGGAGTAGGAATGTATGAAGGGGTGCTGCATAGGCTGCCAAAAAATATCTTCAGGTTCGGTACCACTCGTGGCACGCAGGTGCGTAACCCGGCTCGTCAGCCCCACCAGCTCCAAGGAGCTTGAATATGAGTTACAATCCAATTGGTCGCACACTGCTTGTCCTATCAGCGTGTTGCCCCAAAGCACCGTGGTCCATGTAGTCAGCATCAGCGGGTACGCCTCTGCCAGGGTCTTGAGCAAAAAATCAAAGTCGCATTGGCCATCCCTGGACACGTGTTTCGAGGTTGTTGCCTCTCGTCAGCAGGGAGTAGGAATGTATGAAGGGGTGCTGCATAGGCTGCCAAAAAATATCTTCAGGTTCGGTACCACTCGTGGCACGCAGGTGCGTAACCCGGCTTGTCAGCCCCACCAGCTCCAAGGAGCTTGAATATAAGTTACAATCCAATTGGTCGCACACTGCTTGTCCTATCAGCGTGTTGCCCCAAAGCACCGTGGTCCATGTAGTCAGCATCAGCGGGTACGCCTCTGCCAGGGTCTTGAGCAAAAAATCAAAGTCGCGTTGGCCATCCCTGGACACGTGTTTCGAGGTTGTTGCCTCTCGTCAGCAGGGAGTAGGAATGTATGAAGGGGTGCTGCATAGGCTGCCAAAAAATATCTTCAGGTTCGGTACCACTCGTGGCACGCAGGTGCGTAACCCGGCTCGTCAGCCCCACCAGCTCCAAGGAGCTTTAATATAAGTTACAATCCAATTGGTCGCACACTGCTTGTCCTATCAGCGTGTTGCCCCAAAGCACCGTGGTCCATGTAGTCAGCATCAGCGGGTACGCCTCTGCCAGGGTCTTGAGCAAAAAATCAAAGTCGCGTTGGCCATCCCTGGACACGTGTTTCGAGGTTGTTGCCTCTCGTCAGCAGGGAGTAGGAATGTATGAAGGGGTGCTGCATAGGCTGCCAAAAAATATCTTCAGGTTCGGTACCACTCGTGGCACGCAGGTGCGTAACCCGGCTCGTCAGCCCCACCAGCTCCAAGGAGCTTGAATATAAGTTACAATCCAATTGGTCGCACACTGCTTGTCCTATCAGCGTGTTGCCCCAAAGCACCGTGGTCCATGTAGTCAGCATCAGCGGGTACGCCTCTGCCAGGGTCTTGAGCAAAAAATCAAAGTCGCATTGGCCATCCCTGGACACGTGTTTCGAGGTTGTTGCCTCTCGTCAGCAGGGAGTAGGAATGTATGAAGGGGTGCTGCATAGGCTGCCAAAAAATATCTTCAGGTTCGGTACCACTCGTGGCACGCAGGTGCGTAACCCGGCTCGTCAGCCCCACCATCTCCAAGGAGCTTGAATATAAGTTACAATCCAATTGGTCGCACACTGCTTGTCCTATCAGCGTGTTGCCCCAAAGCACCGTGGTCCATGTAGTCAGCATCAGCGGGTACGCCTCTGCCAGGGTCTTGAGCAAAAAATCAAAGTCGCGTTGGCCATCCCTGGACACGTGTTTCGAGGTTGTTGCCTCTCGTCAGCAGGGAGTAGGAATGTATGAAGGGGTGCTGCATAGGCTGCCAAAAAATATCTTCAGGTTCGGTACCACTCGTGGCACGCAGGTGCGTAACCCGGCTCGTCAGCCCCACCAGCTCCAAGGAGCTTGAATATAAGTTACAATCCAATTGGTCGCACACTGCTTGTCCTATCAGCGTGTTGCCCCAAAGCACCGTGGTCCATGTAGTCAGCATCAGCGGGTACGCCTCTGCCAGGGTCTTGAGCAAAAAATCAAAGTCGCGTTGGCCATCCCTGGACACGTGTTTCGAGGTTGTTGCCTCTCGTCAGCAGGGAGTAGGAATGTATGAAGGGGTGCTGCATAGGCTGCCAAAAAATATCTTCAGGTTCGGTACTACTCGTGGCACGCAGGTGCGTAACCCGGCTCGTCAGCCCCACCAGCTCCAAGGAGCTTGAATATAAGTTACAATCCAATTGGTCGCACACTGCTTGTCCTATCAGCGTGTTGCCCCAAAGCACCGTGGTCCATGTAGTCAGCATCAGCGGGTACGCCTCTGCCAGGGTCTTGAGCAAAAAAACAAAGTCGCGTTGGCCATCCCTGGACACGTGTTTCGAGGTTGTTGCCTCTCGTCAGCAGGGAGTAGGAATGTATGAAGGGGTGCTGCATAGGCTGCCAAAAAATATCTTCAGGTTCGGTACCACTCGTGGCACGCAGGTGCGTAACCCGGCTCGTCAGCCCCACCATCTCCAAGGAGCTTGAATATAAGTTACAATCCAATTGGTCGCACACTGCTTGTCCTATCAGCGTGTTGCCCCAAAGCACCGTGGTCCATGTAGTCAGCATCAGCGGGTACGCCTCTGCCAGGGTCTTGAGCAAAAAATCAAAGTCGCGTTGGCCATCCCTGGACACGTGTTTCGAGGTTGTTGCCTCTCGTCAGCAGGGAGTAGGAATGTATGAAGGGGTGCTGCATAGGCTGCCAAAAAATATCTTCAGGTTCGGTACCACTCGTGGCACGCAGGTGCGTAACCCGGCTCGTCAGCCCCACCAGCTCCAAGGAGCTTGAATATAAGTTACAATCCAATTGGTCGCACACTGCTTGTCCTATCAGCGTGTTGCCCCAAAGCACCGTGGTCCATGTAGTCAGCATCAGCGGGTACGCCTCTGCCAGGGTCTTGAGCAAAAAATCAAAGTCGCGTTGGCCATCCCTGGACACGTGTTTCGAGGTTGTTGCCTCTCGTCAGCAGGGAGTAGGAATGTATGAAGGGGTGCTGCATAGGCTGCCAAAAAATATCTTCAGGTTCGGTACTACTCGTGGCACGCAGGTGCGTAACCCGGCTCGTCAGCCCCACCAGCTCCAAGGAGCTTGAATATAAGTTACAATCCAATTGGTCGCACACTGCTTGTCCTATCAGCGTGTTGCCCCAAAGCACTGTGGTCCATGTAGTCAGCATCAGCGGGTAGGCCTCTGCCAGGGTCTTGAGCAAAAAATCAAAGTTGCGTTGGCCATCCCTGGACACGTGTTTCGAGGTTGTTGCCTCTCGTCAGCAGGGAGTAGGAATGTATGAAGGGGTGCTGCATAGGCTGCCAAAAAATATCTTCAGGTTCGGTACCACTCGTGGCACGCAGGTGCGTAACCCGGCTCGTCAGCCCCACCAGCTCCAAGGAGCTTGAATATAAGTTACACTCCAATTGGTCGCACACTGCTTGTCCTATCAGCGTGTTGCCCCAAAGCACTGTGGTCCATGTAGTCAGCATCAGCGGGTACGCCTCTGCCAGGGTCTTGAGCAAAAAATCAAAGTCGCGTTGGCCATCCCTGGACACGTGTTTCGAGGTTGTTGCCTCTCGTCAGCAGGGAGTAGGAATGTATGAAGGGGTGCTGCATAGGCTGCCAAAAAATATCTTCAGGTTCGGTACCACTCGTGGCACGCAGGTGCGTAACCCGGCTCGTCAGCCCCACCAGCTCCAAGGAGCTTGAATATGAGTTACAATCCAATTGGTCGCACACTGCTTGTCCTATCAGCGTGTTGCCCCAAAGCACCGTGGTCCATGTAGTCAGCATCAGCGGGTACGCCTCTGCCAGGGTCTTGAGCAAAAAATCAAAGTTG
This sequence comes from Lissotriton vulgaris, assembly GCF_964263255.1. Lineage (NCBI taxonomy): Eukaryota > Metazoa > Chordata > Amphibia > Caudata > Salamandridae > Lissotriton > Lissotriton vulgaris. The sequence continues at coordinate 161,018 of NW_028251278.1, forward strand.
CGTTGGCCATCCCTGGTCACGTGTTTCGAGGTTGTTGCCTCTCGTCAGCAGGGAGTAGGAATGTATGAAGGGGTGCTGCATAGGCTGCCAAAAAATATCTTCAGGTTCGGTACCACTCGTAGCACGCAGGTGCGTAACCCGGCTCGTCAGCCCCACCAGCTCCAAGGAGCTTGAATATAAGTTACAATCCAATTGGTCGCACACTGCTTGTCCTATCAGCGTGTTGCCCCAAAGCACCGTGGTCCATGTAATCAGCATCAGCGGGTACGCCTCTGCCAGGGTCTTGAGCAAAAAATCAAAGTCGCGTTGGCCATCCCTGGACACGTGTTTCGAGGTTGTTGCCTCTCGTCAGCAGGGAGTAGGAATGTATGAAGGGGTGCTGCATAGGCTGCCAAAAAATATCTTCAGGTTCGGTACCACTCGTGGCACGCAGGTGCGTAACCCGGCTCATCAGCCCCACCAGCTCCAAGGAGCTTGAATATAAGTTACAATCCAATTGGTCGCACACTGCTTGTCCTATCAGCGTGTTGCCCCAAAGCACCGTGGTCCATGTAGTCAGCATCAGCGGGTACGCCTCTGCCAGGGTCTTGAGCAAAAAATCAAAGTCGCATTGGCCATCCCTGGACACGTGTTTCGAGGTTGTTGCCTCTCGTCAGCAGGGAGTAGGAATGTATGAAGGGGTGCTGCATAGGCTGCCAAAAAATATCTTCAGGTTCGGTACCACTCGTGGCACGCAGGTGCGTAACCCGGCTCGTCAGCCCCACGAGCTCCAAGGAGCTCGAATATAAGTTACAATCCAATTGGTCACACACTGCTTGTCCTATCAGTGTGTTGCCCCAAAGCACCGTGGTCCATGTAGTCAGCATCAGCGGGTACGCCTCTGCCAGGGTCTTGAGCAAAAAATCAAAGTCGCGTTGGCCATCCCTGGACACGTGTTTCGAGGTTGTTGCCTCTCGTCAGCAGGGAGTAGGAATGTATGAAGGGGTGCTGCATAGGCTGCCAAAAAATATCTTCAGGTTCGGTACCACTCGTGGCACGCAGGTCCGTAACCCGGCTCGTCAGCCCCACCAGCTCCAAGGAGCTTGAATATAAGTTACAATCCAATTGGTCGCACACTGCTTGTCCTATCAGCGTGTTGCCCCAAAGCACCGTGGCCCATGTAGTCAGCATCAGCGGGTACGCCTCTGCCAGGGTCTTGAGCAAAAAATCAAAGTCGCGTTGGCCATCCCTGGACACGTGTTTCGAGGTTGTTGCCTCTCGTCAGCAGGGAGTAGGAATGTATGACGGGGTGCTGCATAGGCTGCTAAAAAATATCTTCAGGTTCGGTACCACTCGTGGCACGCAGGTGCGTAACCCGGCTCGTCAGCCCCACCAGCTCCAAGGAGCTTGAATATAAGTTACAATCCAATTGGTCGCACACTGCTTGTCCTATCAGCGTGTTGCCCCAAAGCACCGTGGTCCATGTAGTCAGCATCAGCGGGTACACCTCTGCCAGGGTCTTGAGCAAAAAATCAAAGTCGCGTTGGCCATCCCTGGACACGTGTTTCGAGGTTGTTGCCTCTCGTCAGCAGGGAGTAGAAATGTATGAAGGGGTGCTGCATAGGCTGCCAAAAAATATCTTCAGGTTCGGTACCACTCGTGGCACGCAGGTGCGTAACCCGGCTCGTCAGCCCCACCAGCTCCAAGGAGCTTGAATATAAGTTACAATCCAATTGGTCGCACACTGCTTGTCCTATCAGCGTGTTGCCCCAAAGCACCGTGGTCCACGTAGTCAGCATCAGCGGGTACGCCTCTGCCAGGGTCTTGAGCAAAAAATCAAAGTCACGTTGGCCATCCCTGGACACGTGTTTCGAGGTTGTTGCCTCTCGTCAGCAGGGAGTAGGAATGTATGAAGGGGTGCTGCATAGGCTGCCAAAAAATATCTTCAGGTTCGGTACCACTCGTGGCACGCAGGTGCGTATCCCGGCTCGTCAGCCCCACCAGCTCCAAGGAGCTTGAATATAAGTTACAATCCAATTGGTCGCACACTGCTTGTCCTATCAGCGTGTTGCCCCAAAGCACCGTGGTCCATGTAGTCAGCATCAGCGGGTACGCCTCTGCCAGGGTCTTGAGCAAAAAATCAAAGTCGCGTTGGCCATCCCTGGACACGTGTTTCGAGGTTGTTGCCTCTCGTCAGCAGGGAGTAGGAATGTATGAAGGGGTGCTGCATAGGCTGCCAAAAAATATCTTCAGGTTCGGTACCACTCGTGGCACGCAGGTGCGTAACCCGGCTCGTCAGCCCCACCAGCTCCAAGGAGCTTGAATATAAGTTACAATCCAATTGGTCGCACACTGCTTGTCCTATCAGCGTGTTGCCCCAAAGCACCGTGGTCCATGTAGTCAGCATCAGCGGGTACGCCTCTGCCAGGGTCTTGAGCAAAAAATCAGTCGCGTTGGCCATCCCTGGACACGTGTTTCGAGGTTGTTGCCTCTCGTCAGCAGGGAGTAGGAATGTATGAAGGGGTGCTGCATAGGCTGCCAAAAAATATCTTCAGGTTCGGTACCACTCGTGGCACGCAGGTGCGTAACCCGGCTCGTCAGCCCCACCAGCTCCAAGGAGCTTGAATATAAGTTACAATCCAATTGGTCGCACACTGCTTGTCCTATCGGCGTGTTGCCCCAAAGCACCGTGGTCCATGTAGTCAGTATCAGCGGGTACGCCTCTGCCAGGGTCTTGAGCAAAAAATCAAAGTCACGTTGGCCATCCCTGGACACGTGTTTCGAGGTTGTTGCCTCTCGTCAGCAGGGAGTAGGAATGTATGAAGGGGTGCTGCATAAGCTGCCAAAAAATATCTTCAGGTTCGGTACTACTCGTGGCACGCAGGTGGGTAACCCGGCTCGTCAGCCCCACCAGCTCCAAGGAGCTTGAATATAAGTTACAATCCAATTGGTCGCACACTGCTTGTCCTATCAGCGTGTTGCCCCAAAGCACTGTGGTCCATGCAGTCACCATCAGCGGGTACGCCTCTGCCAGGGTCTTGAGCAAAAAATCAAAGTTGCGTTGGCCATCCCTGGACACATGTTTCGAGGTTGTTGCCTCTCGTCAGCAGGGAGTAGGAATGTATGAAGGGGTGCTGCATAGGCTGCCAAAAAATATCTTCAGGTTCGGTACCACTCGTGGCACGCAGGTGCGTAACCCGGCTCGTCAGCCCCACCAGCTCCAAGGAGCTTGAATATAAGTTACAATCCAATTGGTCGCACACTGCTTGTCCTATCAGCGTGTTGCCCCAAAGCACCGTGGTCCATGTAGTCAGCATCAGCGGGTACGCCTCTGCCAGGGTCTTGAGCAAAAAATCAAAGTCGCGTTGGCCATCCCTGGACACGTGTTTCGAGGTTGTTGCCTCTCGTCAGCAGGGAGTAGGAATGTATGAAGGGGTGCTGCATAGGCTGCCAAACAATATCTTCAGGTTCGGTACCACTCGTGGCACGCAGGTGCGTAACCCGGCTCGTCAGCCCCACCAGCTCCAAGGAGCTTGAATATAAGTTACAATCCAATTGGTCGCACACTGCTTGTCCTATCAGCGTGTTGCCCCAAAGCACCGTGGTCCATGTAGTCAGCATCAGCGGGTACGCCTCTGCCAGGGTCTTGAGCAAAAAATCAAAGTCGCGTTGGCCATCCCTGGACACGTGTTTCGAGGTTGTTGCCTCTCGCCAGCAGGGAGTAGGAATGTATGAAGGGGTGCTGCATAGGCTGCCAAAAAATATCTTCAGGTTCGGTACCACTCGTGGCACGCAGGTGCGTAACCCGGCTCGTCAGCCCCACCAGCTCCAAGGAGCTTGAATATAAGTTACAATCCAATTGGTCGCATCCTGCTTGTCCTATCAGCGTGTTGCCCCAAAGCACCGTGGTCCATGTAGTCAGCATCAGCGGGTACGCCTCTGCCAGGGTCTTGAGAAAAAAATCAAAGTCGCGTTGGCCATCCCTGGACACGTGTTTCGAGGTTGTTGCCTCTCGTCAGCAGGGAGTAGGAATGTATGAAGGGGTGCTGCATAGGCTGCCAAAAAATATCTTCAGGTTCGGTACCACTCGTGGCACGCAGGTGCGTAACCCGGCTCGTCAGCCCCACCAGCTCCAAGGAGCTTGAATATAAGTTACAATCCAATTGGTCGCACACTGCTTGTCCTATCAGCGTGTTGCCCCAAAGCACCGTGGTCCATGTAGTCAGCATCAGCGGGTACGCCTCTGCCAGGGTCTTGAGCAAAAAATCAAAGTCGCGTTGGCCATCCCTGGACACGTGTTTCGAGGTTGTTGCCTCACGTCAGCAGGGAGTAGGAATGTATGAAGGGGTGCTGCATAGGCTGCCAAAAAATATCTTCAGGTTCGGTACCACTCGTGGCACGCAGGTGCGTAACCCGGCTCGTCAGCCCCACCAGCTCCAAGGGGCTTGAATATAAGTTACAATCCAATTGGTCGCACACTGCTTGTCCTATCAGCGTGTTGCCCCAAAGCACCGTGGTCCATGTAGTCAGCATCAGCGGGTACGCCTCTGCCAGGGTCTTGAGCAAAAAATCAAAGTCGCGTTGGCCATCCCTGGACACGTGTTTCGAGGTTGTTGCCTCTCGTCAGCAGGGAGTAGGAATGTATGAAGGGGTGCTGCATAGGCTGCCAAAAAATATCTTCAGGTTCGGTACCACTCGTGGCACGCAGGTGCGTAACCCGGCTCGTCAGCCCCACCAGCTCCAAGGAGCTTGAATATAAGTTACAATCCAATTGGTCGCACACTGCTTGTCCTATCAGCGTGTTGCCCCAAAGCACCGTGGTCCATGTAGTCAGCATCAGCGGGTACGCCTCTGCCAGGGTCTTGAGCAAAAAATCAAAGTCGCGTTGGCCATCCCTGGACACGTGTTTCGAGGTTGTTGCCTCTCGTCAGCAGGGAGTAGGAATGTATGAAGGGGTGCTGCATAGGCTGCCAAAAAATATCTTCAGGTTCGGTACCACTCGTGGCACGCAGGTGCGTAACCCGGCTCGTCAGCCCCACCAGCTCCAAGGAGCTTGAATATGAGTTACAATCCAATTGGTCGCACACTGCTTGTCCTATCAGCGTGTTGCCCCAAAGCACCGTGGTCCATGTAGTCAGCATCAGCGGGTACGCCTCTGCCAGGGTCTTGAGCAAAAAATCAAAGTCGCGTTGGCCATCCCTGGACACGTGTTTCGAGGTTGTTGCCTCTCGTCAGCAGGGAGTAGGAATGTATGAAGGGGTGCTGCATAGGCTGCCAAAAAATATCTTCAGGTTCGGTACCACTCGTGGCACGCAGGTGCGTAACCCGGCTTGTCAGCCCCACCAGCTCCAAGGAGCTTGAATATAAGTTACAATCCAATTGGTCGCACACTGCTTGTCCTATCAGCGTGTTGCCCCAAAGCACCGTGGTCCATGTAGTCAGCATCAGCGGGTACGCCTCTGCCAGGGTCTTGAGCAAAAAATCAAAGTCGCGTTGGCCATCCCTGGACACGTGTTTCGAGGTTGTTGCCTCTCGTCAGCAGGGAGTAGGAATGTATGAAGGGGTGCTGCATAGGCTGCCAAAAAATATCTTCAGGTTCGGTACCACTCGTGGCACGCAGGTGCGTAACCCGGCTCGTCAGCCCCACCAGCTCCAAGGAGCTTTAATATAAGTTACAATCCAATTGGTCGCACACTGCTTGTCCTATCAGCGTGTTGCCCCAAAGCACCGTGGTCCATGTAGTCAGCATCAGCGGGTACGCCTCTGCCAGGGTCTTGAGCAAAAAATCAAAGTCGCGTTGGCCATCCCTGGACACGTGTTTCGAGGTTGTTGCCTCTCGTCAGCAGGGAGTAGGAATGTATGAAGGGGTGCTGCATAGGCTGCCAAAAAATATCTTCAGGTTCGGTACCACTCGTGGCACGCAGGTGCGTAACCCGGCTCGTCAGCCCCACCAGCTCCAAGGAGCTTTAATATAAGTTACAATCCAATTGGTCGCACACTGCTTGTCCTATCAGCGTGTTGCCCCAAAGCACCGTGGTCCATGTAGTCAGCATCAGCGGGTACGCCTCTGCCAGGGTCTTGAGCAAAAAATCAAAGTCGCGTTGGCCATCCCTGGACACGTGTTTCGAGGTTGTTGCCTCTCGTCAGCAGGGAGTAGGAATGTATGAAGGGGTGCTGCATAGGCTGCCAAAAAATATCTTCAGGTTCGGTACCACTCGTGGCACGCAGGTGCGTAACCCGGCTCGTCAGCCCCACCAGCTCCAAGGAGCTTGAATATAAGTTACAATCCAATTGGTCGCACACTGCTTGTCCTATCAGCGTGTTGCCCCAAAGCACCGTGGTCCATGTAGTCAGCATCAGCGGGTACGCCTCTGCCAGGGTCTTGAGCAAAAAATCAAAGTCGCATTGGCCATCCCTGGACACGTGTTTCGAGGTTGTTGCCTCTCGTCAGCACGGAGTAGGAATGTATGAAGGGGTGCTGCATAGGCTGCCAAAAAATATCTTCAGGTTCGGTACCACTCGTGGCACGCAGGTGCGTAACCCGGCTCGTCAGCCCCACCAGCTCCAAGGAGCTTGAATATAAGTTACAATCCAATTGGTCACACACTGCTTGTCCTATCAGCGTGTTGCCCAAAAGCACCGTGGTCCATGTAGTCAGCATCAGCGGGTACGCCTCTGCCAGGGTCTTGAGCAAAAAATCAAAGTCGCGTTGGCCATCCCTGGACACGTGTTTCGAGGTTGTTGCCTCTCGTCAGCAGGGAGTAGGAATGTATGAAGGGGTGCTGCATAGGCTGCCGAAAAATATCTTCAGGTTCGGTACCACTCGTGGCACGCAGGTGCGTAACCCGGCTCGTCAGCCCCACCAGCTCCAAGGAGCTTGAATATAAGTTACAATCCAATTGGTCGCACACTGCTTGTCCTATCAGCGTGTTGCCCCAAAGCACCGTGGTCCATGTAGTCAGCATCAGCGGGTACGCCTCTGCCAGGGTCTTGAGCAAAAAATCAAAGTCGCGTTGGCCATCCCTGGACACGTGTTTCGAGGTTGTTGCCTCTCGTCAGCAGGGAGTAGGAATGTATGAAGGGGTGCTGCATAGGCTGCCAAAAAATATCTTCAGGTTCGGTACCACTCATGGCACGCAGGTGCGTAACCCGGCTCGTCAGCCCCACCAGCTCCAAGGAGCTTGAATATAAGTTACAATCCAATTGGTCGCACACTGCTTGTCCTATCAGCGTGTTGCCCCAAAGCACCGTGGTCCATGTAGTCAGCATCAGCGGGTACGCCTCTGCCAGGGTCTTGAGCAAAAAAACAAAGTCGCGTTGGCCATCCCTGGACACGTGTTTCGAGGTTGTTGCCTCTTGTCAGCAGGGAGTAGGAATGTATGAAGGGGTGCTGCATAGGCTGCCAAAAAATATCTTCAGGTTCGGTACCACTCGTGGCACGCAGGTGCGTAACCCGGCTCGTCAGCCCCACCATCTCCAAGGAGCTTGAATATAAGTTACAATCCAATTGGTCGCACACTGCTTGTCCTATCAGCGTGTTGCCCCAAAGCACCGTGGTCCATGTAGTCAGCATCAGCGGGTACGCCTCTGCCAGGGTCTTGAGCAAAAAATCAAAGTCGCGTTGGCCATCCCTGGACACGTGTTTCGAGGTTGTTGCCTCTCGTCAGCAGGGAGTAGGAATGTATGAAGGGGTGCTGCATAGGCTGCCAAAAAATATCTTCAGGTTCGGTACCACTCGTGGCACGCAGGTGCGTAACCCGGCTCGTCATCCCCACCAGCTCCAAGGAGCTTGAATATAAGTTACAATCCAATTGGTCGCACACTGCTTGTCCTATCAGCGTGTTGCCCCAAAGCACCGTGGTCCATGTAGTCAGCATCAGCGGGTACGCCTCTGCCAGGGTCTTGAGCAAAAAATCAAAGTCGCGTTGGCCATCCCTGGACACGTGTTTCGAGGTTGTTGCCTCTCGTCAGCAGGGAGTAGGAATGTATGAAGGGGTGCTGCATAGGCTGCCAAAAAATATCTTCAGGTTCGGTACTACTCGTGGCACGCAGGTGCGTAACCCGGCTCGTCAGCCCCACCAGCTCCAAGGAGCTTGAATATAAGTTACAATCCAATTGGTCGCACACTGCTTGTCCTATCAGCGTGTTGCCCCAAAGCACTGTGGTCCATGTAGTCAGCATCAGCGGGTAGGCCTCTGCCAGGGTCTTGAGCAAAAAATCAAAGTTGCGTTGGCCATCCCTGGACACGTGTTTCGAGGTTGTTGCCTCTCGTCAGCAGGGAGTAGGAATGTATGAAGGGGTGCTGCATAGGCTGCCAAAAAATATCTTCAGGTTCGGTACCACTCGTGGCACGCAGGTGAGTAACCCGGCTCGTCAGCCCCACCAGCTCCAAGGAGCTTGAATATAAGTTACACTCCAATTGGTCGCACACTGCTTGTCCTATCAGCGTGTTGCCCCAAAGCACTGTGGTCCATGTAGTCAGCATCAGCGGGTACGCCTCTGCCAGGGTCTTGAGCAAAAAATCAAAGTCGCGTTGGCCATCCCTGGACACGTGTTTCGAGGTTGTTGCCTCTCGTCAGCAGGGAGTAGGAATGTATGAAGGGGTGCTGCATAGGCTGCCAAAAAATATCTTCAGGTTCGGTACCACTCGTGGCACGCAGGTGCGTAACCCGGCTCGTCAGCCCCACCAGCTCCAAGGAGCTTGAATATAAGTTACAATCCAATTGGTCGCACACTGCTTGTCCTATCTGCGTGTTGCCCCAAAGCACCGTGGTCCATGTAGTCAGCATCAGCGGGTACGCCTCTGCCAGGGTCTTGAGCAAAAAATCAAAGTCGCATTGGCCATCCCTGGACACGTGTTTCGAGGTTGTTGCCTCTCGTCAGCAGGGAGTAGGAATGTATGAAGGGGTGCTGCATAGGCTGCCAAAAAATATCTTCAGGTTCGGTACCACTCGTGGCACGCAGGTGCGTAACCCGGCTCGTCAGCCCCACGAGCTCCAAGGAGCTCGAATATAAGTTACAATCCAATTGGTTACACACTGCTTGTCCTATCAGTGTGTTGCCCCAAAGCACCGTGGTCCATGTAGTCAGCATCAGCGGGTACGCCTCTGCCAGGGTCTTGAGCAAAAAATCAAAGTCGCGTTGGCCATCCCTGGACACGTGTTTCGAGGTTGTTGCCTCTCGTCAGCAGGGAGTAGGAATGTATGAAGGGGTGCTGCATAGGCTGCCAAAAAATATCTTCAGGTTCAGTACCACTCGTGGCACGCAGGTCCGTAACCCGGCTCGTCAGCCCCACCAGCTCCAAGGAGCTTGAATATAAGTTACAATCCAATTGGTCGCACACTGCTTGTCCTATCAGCGTGTTGCCCCAAAGCACCGTGGTCCATGTAGTCAGCATCAGCGGGTACGCCTCTGCCAGGGTCTTGAGCAAAAAATCAAAGTCGCGTTGGCCATCCCTGGACACGTGTTTCGAGGTTGTTGCCTCTCGTCAGCAGGGAGTAGGAATGTATGAAGGGGTGCTGCATAGGATGCCAAAAAATATCTTCAGGTTCGGTACCACTCGTGGCACGCAGGTGCGAACACGGCTGGTCAGCCCCACCAGCTCCAAGGAGCTTGAATATAAGTTACAATCCAATTGGTCGCACACTGCTTGTCCTATCAGCGTGTTGCCCCAAAGCACCGTGGTCCATGTAGTCAGCATCAGCGGGTACGCCTCTGCCAGGGTCTTGAGCAAAAAATCAAAGTCGCGTTGGCCATCCCTGGACACGTGTTTCGAGGTTGTTGCCTCTCGTCAGCAGGGAGTAGGAATGTATGAAGGGGTGCTGCATAGGCTGCCAAAAAATATCTTCAGGTTCGGTACCACTCGTGGCACGCAGGTGCGTAACCCGGCTCGTCAGCCCCACCAACTCCAAGGAGCTTGAATATAAGTTACAATCCAATTGGTCGCACACTGCTTGTCCTATTAGCGTGTTGCCCCAAAGCACCGTGGTCCATGTAGTCAGCATCAGCGGGTACGCCTCTGCCAGGGTCTTGAGCAAAAAATCAAAGTCGCGTTGGCCATCCCTGGACACGTGTTTCGAGGTTGTTGCCTCTCGTCAGCAGGGAGTAGGAATGTATGAAGGGGTGCTGCATAGGCTGCCAAAAAATATCTTCAGGTTCGGTACCACTCATGGCACGCAGGTGCGTAACCCGGCTCGTCAGCCCCACCAGCTCCAAGGAGCTTGAATATAAGTTACAATCCAATTGGTCGCACACTGTTTGTCCTATCAGCGTGTTGCCCCAAAGCACCGTGGTCCATGTAGTCATCCCCTGCCAGGGTCTTGAGCAAAAAATCAAAGTCGCGTGGGCCATCCCTGGACACGTGTTTCGAGGTTGTTGCCTCTCGTCAGCAGGGAGTAGGAATGTATGAAGGGGTGCTGCATAGGCTGCCAAAAAATATCTTCAGGTTCGGTACCACTCGTGGCACGCAGGTGCGTAACCCGGCTCGTCAGCCCCACCAGCTCCAAGGAGCTTGAATATAAGTTACAATCCAATTGGTCGCACACTGCTTGTCCTATCAGCGTGTTGCCCCAAAGCACCGTGGTCCATGTAGTCAGCATCAGCGGGTACGCCTCTGCCAGGGTCTTGAGCAAAAAATCAAAGTCGCGTTGGCCATCCCTGGACACGTGTTTCGAGGTTGTTGCCTCTCGTCAGCAGGGAGTAGGAATGTATGAAGGGGTGCTGCATAGGCTGCCAAAAAATATCTTCAGGTTCGGTACCACTCGTGGCCCGCAGGTGCGTAACCCGGCTCGTCAGCCCCACCAGCGCCTTGAATATAAGTTACAATCCAATTGGTCGCATACTGCTTGTCCTATCAGCGTGTTGCCCCAAAGCACCGTGGTCCATGTAGTCAGCATCAGCGGGTACGCCTCTGCCAGGGTCTTGAGCAAAAAATCAAAGTCGCGTTGGCCATCCCTGGACACGTGTTTCGAGGTTGTTGCCTCTCGTCAGCAGGGAGTAGGAATGTATGAAGGGGTGCTGCATAGGCTGCCAAAAAATATCTTCAGGTTCGGTACCTCTCGTGGCACGCAGGTGCGTAACCCGGCTCGTCAGCCCCACCAGCTCCAAGGAGCTTGAATATAAGTTACAATCCAATTGGTCGCATCCTGCTTGTCCTATCAGCGTGTTGCCCCAAAGCACCGTGGTCCATGTAGTCAGCATCAGCGGGTACGCCTCTGCCAGGGTCTTGAGCAAAAAATCAAATTCGCGTTGGCCATCCCTGGACACGTGTTTCGAGGTTGTTGCCTCTCGTCAGCAGGGAGTAGGAATGTATGAAGGGGTGCTGCATAGGCTGCCAAAAAATATCTTCAGGTTCGGTACCACTCGTGGCACGCAGGCGCGTAACCCGGCTCATCAGCCCCACCAGCTCCAAGGGGCTTGAATATAAGTTACAATCCAATTGGTCGCACACTGCTTGTCCTATCAGCGTGTTGCCCCAAAGCACCGTGGTCCATGTAGTCAGCATCAGCGGGTACGCCTCTGCCAGGGTCTTGAGCAAAAAATCAAAGTCGCGTTGGCCATCCCTGGACACGTGTTTCGAGGTTGTTGCCTTTCGTCAGCAGGGAGTAGGAATGTATGAAGGGGTGCTGCATAGGCTGCCAAAAAATATCTTCAGGTTCGGTACCACTCGTGGCACGCAGGTGCGTAACCCGGCTCGTCAGCCCCACCAGCTCCAAGGAGCTTGAATATAAGTTACAATCCAATTGGTCGCACACTGCTTGTCCTATCAGCGTGTTGCCCCAAAGCACCGTGGTCCATGTAGTCAGCATCAGCGGGTACGCCTCTGCCAGGGTCTTGAGCAAAAAATCAAAGTCGCGTTGGCCATCCCTGGACACGTGTTTCGAGGTTGTTGCCTCTCGTCAGCAGGGAGTAGGAATGTATGAAGGGGTGCTGCATAAGCTGCCAAAAAATATCTTCAGGTTCGGTACTACTCGTGGCACGCAGGTGCGTAACCCGGCTCGTCAGCCCCACCAGCTCCAAGGAGCTTGAATATAAGTTACAATCCAATTGGTCGCACACTGCTTGTCCTATCAGCGTGTTGCCCCAAAGCACTGTGGTCCATGTAGTCACCATCAGCGGGTACGCCTCTGCCAGGGTCTTGAGCAAAAAATCAAAGTTGCGTTGGCCATCCCTGGACACATGTTTCGAGGTTGTTGCCTCTCGTCAGCAGGGAGTAGGAATGGTTGAAGGGGTGCTGCATAGGCTGCCAAAAAATATCTTCAGGTTCGGTACCACTCGTGGCACGCAGGTGCGTAACCCGGCTCGTCAGCCCCACCAGCTCCAAGGAGCTTGAATATAAGTTACAATCCAATTGGTCGCACACTGCTTGTCCTATCAGGGTGTTGCCCCAAAGCACCGTGGTCCATGTAGTCAGCATCAGCGGGTACGCCTCTGCCAGGGTGTTGAGCAAAAAATCAAAGTCGCGTTGGCCATCCCTGGACACGTGTTTCGAGGTTGTTGCCTCTCGTCAGCAGGGAGTAGGAATGTATGAAGGGGTGCTGCATAGGCTGCCAAAAAATATCTTCAGGTTCGGTACCACTCGTGGCACGCAGGTGCGTAACCCGGCTCGTCAGCCCCACCAGCTCCAAGGAGCTTGAATATAAGTTACAATCCAATTGGTCGCACACTGCTTGTCCTATCAGCGTGTTGCCCCAAAGCACCGTGGTCCATGTAGTCAGCATCAGCGGGTACGCCTCTGCCAGGGTCTTGAGCAAAAAATCAAAGTCGCGTTGGCCATCCCTGGACACGTGTTTCGAGGCTGTTGCCTCTCGCCAGCAGGGAGTAGGAATGTATGAAGGGGTGCTGCATAGGCTGCCAATAAATATCTTCAGGTTCGGTACCACTCGTGGCACGCAGGTGCGTAACCCGGCTCGTCAGCCCCACCAGCTCCAAGGAGCTTGAATATAAGTTACAATCCAATTGGTCGCATCCTGCTTGTCCTATCAGCGTGTTGCCCCAAAGCACCGTGGTCCATGTAGTCAGCATCAGCGGGTACGCCTCTGCCAGGGTCTTGAGCAAAAAATCAAAGTCGCGTTGGCCATCCCTGGATACGTGTTTCGAGGTTGTTGCCTCTCGTCAGCAAGGAGTAGGAATGTATGAAGGGGTGCTGCATAGGCTGCCAAAAAATATCTTCAGGTTCGGTACCACTCGTGGCACGCAGGTGCGTAACCCGGCTCGTCAGCCCCACCAGCTCCAAGGGGCTTGAATATAAGTTACAATCCAATTGGTCGCACACTGCTTGTCCTATCAGCGTGTTGCCCCAAAGCACCGTGGTCCATGTAGTCAGCATCAGCGGGTACGCCTCTGCCAGGGTCTTGAGCAAAAAATCAAAGTCGCGGTGGCCATCCCTGGACACGTGTTTCGAGGTTGTTGCCTCTCGTCAGCAGGGAGTAGGAATGTATGAAGGGGTGCTGCATAGGCTGCCAAAAAATATCTTCAGGCTCGGTACCACTCGTGGCACGCAGGTGCGTAACCCGGCTCGTCAGCCCCACCAGCTCCAAGGAGCTTGAATATAAGTTACAATCCAATTGGTCGCACACTGCTTGTCCTATCAGCGTGTTGCCCCAAAGCACCGTGGTCCATGTAGTCAGCATCAGCGGGTACGCCTCTGCCAGGGTCTTGAGCAAAAAATCAAAGTCGCGTTGGCCATCCCTGGACACGTGTTTCGAGGTTGTTGCCTCTCGTCAGCAGGGAGTAGGAATGTATGAAGGGGTGCTGCATAGGCTGCCAAAAAATATCTTCAGGTTCGGTACTACTCGTGGCACGCAGGTGCGTAACCCGGCTCGTCAGCCCCACCAGCTCCAAGGAGCTTGAATATAAGTTACAATCCAATTGGTCGCACACTGCTTGTCCTATCAGCGTGTTGCCCCAAAGCACTGTGGTCCATGTAGTCAGCATCAGCGGGTACGCCTATGCCAGGGTCTTGAGCAAAAAATCAAAGTTGCGTTGGCCATCCCTGGACACGTGTTTCGAGGTTGTTGCCTCTCGTCAGCAGGGAGTAGGAATGTATGAAGGGGTGCTGCATAGGCTGCCAAAAAATATCTTCAGGTTCGGTACCACTCGTGGCACGCAGGTGCGTAACCCGGCTCGTCAGCCCCACCAGCTCCAAGGAGCTTGAATATAAGTTACAATCCAATTGGTCGCACACTGCTTGTCCTATCAGCGTGTTGCCCCAAAGCACCGTGGTCCATGTAGTCAGCATCAGCGGGTACGCCTCTGCCAGGGTCTTGAGCAAAAAATCAAAGTCGCGTTGGCCATCCCTGGACACGTGTTTCGAGGTTGTTGCCTCTCGTCAGCAGGGAGTAGGAATGTATGAAGGGGTGCTGCATAGGCTGCCAAAAAATATCTTCAGGTTCGGTACCACTCGTGGCACGCAGGTGCGTAACCCGGCTCGTCAGCCCCACCAGCTCCAAGGAGCTTGAATATGAGTTACAATCCAATTGGTCGCACACTGCTTGTCCTATCAGCGTGTTGCCCCAAAGCACCGTGGTCCATGTAGTCAGCATCAGCGGGTACGCCTCTGCCAGGGTCTTGAGCAAAAAATCAAAGTCGCATTGGCCATCCCTGGACACGTGTTTCGAGGTTGTTGCCTCTCGTCAGCAGGGAGTAGGAATGTATGAAGGGGTGCTGCATAGGCTGCCAAAAAATATCTTCAGGTTCGGTACCACTCGTGGCACGCAGGTGCGTAACCCGGCTCGTCAGCCCCACCAGCTCCAAGGAGCTTGAATATAAGTTACAATCCAATTGGTCACACACTGCTTGTCCTATCAGCGTGTTGCCCCAAAGCACCGTGGTCAATGTAGTCAGCATCAGCGGGTACGCCTCTGCCAGGGTCTTGAGCAAAAAATCAAAGTCGCGTTGGCCATCCCTGGACACGTGTTTCGAGGTTGTTGCCCCTCGTCAGCAGGGAGTAGGAATGTATGAAGGGGTGCTGCATAGGCTGCCAAAAAATATCTTCAGGTTCGGTACCACTCCTGGCACGCAGGTGCGTAACCCGGCTCGTCAGCCCCACCAGCTCCAAGGAGCTTGAATATAAGTTACAATCCAATTGGTCGCACACTGCTTGTCCTATCAGCGTGTTGCCCCAAAGCACCGTGGTCCATGTAGTCAGCATCAGCGGGTACGCCTCTGCCAGGGTCTTGAGCAAAAAATCAAAGTCGCGTTGGCCATCCCTGGACACGTGTTTCGAGGTTGTTGCCTCTCGTCAGCAGGGAGTAGGAATGTATGAAGGGGTGCTGCATAGGCTGCCAAAAAATATCTTCAGGTTCGGTACCACTCGTGGCACGCAGGTGCGTAACCCGGCTCGTCAGCCCCACCAGCTCCAAGGAGCTTGAATATAAGTTACAATCCAATTGGTCGCACACTGCTTGTCCTATCAGCGTGTTGCCCCAAAGCACCGTGGTCCATGTAGTCAGCATCAGCGGGTACGCCTCTGCCAGGGTCTTGAGCAAAAAATCAAAGTCGCGTTGGCCATCCCTGGACACGTGTTTCGAGGTTGTTGCCTCTCGTCAGCAGGGAGTAGGAATGTATGAAGGGGTGCTGCATAGGCTGCCAAAAAATATCTTCAGGTTCGGTACCACTCGTGGCACGCAGGTGCGTAACCCGGCTCGTCAGCCCCACCAGCTCCAAGGAGCTTGAATATAAGTTACAATCCAATTGGTCGCACACTGCTTGTCCTATCAGCGTGTTGCCCCAAAGCACCGTGGTCCATGTAGTCAGCATCAGCGGGTACGCCTCTGCCAGGGTCTTGAGCAAAAAATCAAAGTCGCGTTGGCCATCCCTGGACACGTGGTTCGAGGTTGTTGCCTCTCGTCAGCAGGGAGTAGGAATGTATGAAGGGGTGCTGCATAGGCTGCCAAAAAATATCTTCAGGTTCGGTACCACTCGTGGCACGCAGGTGCGTAACACGGCTGGTCAGCCCCACCAGCTCCAAGGAGCTTGAATATAAGTTACAATCCAATTGGTCGCACACTGCTTGTCCTATCAGCGTGTTGCCCCAAAGCACCGTGGTCCATGTAGTCAGCATCAGCGGGTACGCCTCTGCCAGGGTCTTGAGCAAAAAATCAAAGTCGCGTTGGCCATCCCTGGACACGTGTTTCGAGGTTGTTGCCTCTCGTCAGCAGGGAGTAGGAATGTATGAAGGGGTGCTGCATAGGCTGCCAAAAAATATCTTCAGGTTCGGTACCACTCGTGGCACGCAGGTGCGTAACCCGGCTCGTCAGCCCCACCAGCTCCAAGGAGCTTGAATATAAGTTACAATCCAATTGGTCGCACACTGCTTGTCCTATCAGCGTGTTGCCCCAAAGCACCGTGGTCCATGTAGTCAGCATCAGCGGGTACGCCTCTGCCAGGGTCTTGAGCAAAAAATCAAAGTCGCGTTGGCCATCCCTGGACACGTGTTTTGAGGTTGTTGCCTCTCGTCAGCAGGGAGTAGGAATGTATGAAGGGGTGCTGCATAGGCTGCCAAAAAATATCTTCAGGTTCGGTACCACTCGTGGCACGCAGGTGCGTATCCCGGCTCGTCAGCCCCACCAGCTCCAAGGAGCTTGAATATAAGTTACAATCCAATTGGTCGCACACTGCTTGTCCTATCAGCATGTTGCCCCAAAGCACTGTGGTCCATGTAGTCAGCATCAGCGGGTACGCCTCTGCCAGGGTCTTGAGCAAAAAATCAAAGTCGCGTTGGCCATCCCTGGACACGTGTTTCGAGGTTGTTGCCTCTCATCAGCAGGGAGTAGGAATGTATGAAGGGGTGCTGCATAGGCTGCCAATAAATATCTTCAGGTTCGGTACCACTCGTGGCACGCAGGTGCGTAACCCGGCTCGTCAGCCCCACCAGCTCCAAGGAGCTTGAATATAAGTTACAATCCAATTGGTCGCATCCTGCTTGTCCTATCAGCGTGTTGCCCCAAAGCACCGTGGTCCATGTAGTCAGCATCAGCGGGTACGCCTCTGCCAGGGTCTTGAGCAAAAAATCAAAGTCGCGTTGGCCATCCCTGGACACGTGCTTCGAGGTTGTTGCCTCTCGTCAGCAGGGAGTAGGAATGTATGAAGGGGTGCTGCATAGGCTGCCAAAAAATATCTTCAGGTTCGGTACCACTCATGGCACGCAGGTGCGTAACCCGGCTCGTCAGCCCCACCAGCTCCAAGGAGCTTGAATATGAGTTACAATCCAATTGGTCGCACACTGCTTGTCCTATCAGCGTGTTGCCCCAAAGCACCGTGGTCCATGTAGTCAGCATCAGCGGGTACGCCTCTGCCAGGGTCTTGAGCAAAAAATCAAAGTCGCGTTGGCCATCCCTGGACACGTGTTTCGAGGTTGTTGCCTCTCGTCAGCAGGGAGTAGGAATGTATGAAGGGGTGCTGCATAGGCTGCCAAAAAATATCTTCAGGTTCGGTACCACTCGTGGCACGCAGGTGCGTAACCCGGCTCGTCAGCCCCACCAGCTCCAAGGAGCTTGAATATAAGTTACAATCCAATTGGTCGCACACTGCTTGTCCTATCAGCGTGTTGCCCCAAAGCACCGTGGTCCATGTAGTCAGCATCAGCGGGTACGCCTCTGCCAGGGTCTTGAGCAAAAAATCAAAGTCGCGTTGGCCATCCCTGGACACGTGTTTCGAGGTTGTTGCCTCTCGTCAGCAGGGAGTAGGAATGTATGAAGGGGTGCTGCTTAGGCTGCCAAAAAATATCTTCAGGTTCGGTACCACTCGTGGCACGCAGGTGCGTAACCCGGCTCGTCAGCCCCACCAGCTCCAAGGAGCTTGAATATAAGTTACAATCCAATTGGTCGCACACTGCTTGTCCTATCAGCGTGTTGCCCCAAAGCACCGTGGTCCATGTAGTCAGCATCAGCGGGTACGCCTCTGCCAGGGTCTTGAGCAAAAAATCAAAGTCGCGTTGGCCATCCCTGGACACGTGTTTCGAGGTTGTTGCCTCTCGTCAGCAGGGAGTAGGAATGTATGAAGGGGTGCTGCATAGGCTGCCAAAAAATATCTTCAGGTTCGGTACCACTCGTGGCACGCAGGTGCGTAACCCGGCTCGTCAGCCCCACCAGCTCCAAGGAGCTTGAATATAAGTTACAATCCAATTGGTCGCACACTGCTTGTCCTATCAGCGTGTTGCCCCAAAGCACCGTGGTCCATGTAGTCAGCATCAGCGGGTACGCCTCTGCCAGGGTCTTGAGCAAAAAATCAAAGTTGCGTTGGCCATCCCTGGACACGTGTTTCGAGGTTGTTGCCTCTCGTCAGCAGGGAGTAGGAATGTATGAAGTGGTGCTGCATAGGCTGCCAAAAAATATCTTCAGGTTCGGTACCACTCGTAGCACGCAGGTGCGTAACCCGGCTCGTCAGCCCCACCAGCTCCAAGGAGCTTGAATATAAGTTACAATCCAATTGGTCGCACACTGCTTGTCCTATCAGCGTGTTGCCCCAAAGCACCGTGGTCCATGTAGTCAGCATCAGCGGGTACGCCTCTGCCAGGGTCTTGAGCAAAAAAACAAAGTCGCGTTGGCCATCCCTGGACACGTGTTTCGAGGTTGTTGCCTCTCGTCAGCAGGGAGTAGGAATGTATGAAGGGGTGCTGCATAGGCTGCCAAAAAATATCTTCAGGTTCGGTACCACTCGTGGCACGCAGGTGCGTAACCCGGCTCGTCAGCCCCACCATCTCCAAGGAGCTTGAATATAAGTTACAATCCAATTGGTCGCACACTGCTTGTCCTATCAGCGTGTTGCCCCAAAGCACCGTGGTCCATGTAGTCAGCATCAGCGGGTACGCCTCTGCCAGGGTCTTGAGCAAAAAATCAAAGTCGCGTTGGCCATCCCTGGACACGTGTTTCGAGGTTGTTGCCTCTCGTCAGCAGGGAGTAGGAATGTATGAAGGGGTGCTGCATAGGCTGCCAAAAAATATCTTCAGGTTCGGTACCACTCGTGGCACGCAGGTGCGTAACCCGGCTCGTCAGCCCCACCAGCTCCAAGGAGCTTGAATATAAGTTACAATCCAATTGGTCGCACACTGCTTGTCCTATCAGCGTGTTGCCCCAAAGCACCGTGGTCCATGTAGTCAGCATCAGCGGGTACGCCTCTGCCAGGGTCTTGAGCAAAAAATCAAAGTCGCGTTGGCCATCCCTGGACACGTGTTTCGAGGTTGTTGCCTCTCGTCAGCAGGGAGTAGGAATGTATGAAGGGGTGCTGCATAGGCTGCCAAAAAATATCTTCAGGTTCGGTACTACTCGTGGCACGCAGGTGCGTAACCCGGCTCGTCAGCCCCACCAGCTCCAAGGAGCTTGAATATAAGTTACAATCCAATTGGTCGCACACTGCTTGTCCTATCAGCGTGTTGCCCCAAAGCACTGTGGTCCATGTAGTCAGCATCAGCGGGTAGGCCTCTGCCAGGGTCTTGAGCAAAAAATCAAAGTTGCGTTGGCCATCCCTGGACACGTGTTTCGAGGTTGTTGCCTCTCGTCAGCAGGGAGTAGGAATGTATGAAGGGGTGCTGCATAGGCTGCCAAAAAATATCTTCAGGTTCGGTACCACTCGTGGCACGCAGGTGAGTAACCCGGCTCGTCAGCCCCACCAGCTCCAAGGAGCTTGAATATAAGTTACACTCCAATTGGTCGCACACTGCTTGTCCTATCAGCGTGTTGCCCCAAAGCACTGTGGTCCATGTAGTCAGCATCAGCGGGTACGCCTCTGCCAGGGTCTTGAGCAAAAAATCAAAGTCGCGTTGGCCATCCCTGGACACGTGTTTCGAGGTTGTTGCCTCTCGTCAGCAGGGAGTAGGAATGTATGAAGGGGTGCTGCATAGGCTGCCAAAAAATATCTTCAGGTTCGGTACCACTCGTGGCACGCAGGTGCGTAACCCGGCTCGTCAGCCCCACCAGCTCCAAGGAGCTTGAATATAAGTTACAATCCAATTGGTCGCACACTGCTTGTCCTATCAGCGTGTTGCCCCAAAGCACCGTGGTCCATGTAGTCAGCATCAGCGGGTACGCCTCTGCCAGGGTCTTGAGCAAAAAATCAAAGTCGCATTGGCCATCCCTGGACACGTGTTTCGAGGTTGTTGCCTCTCGTCAGCAGGGAGTAGGAATGTATGAAGGGGTGCTGCATAGGCTGCCAAAAAATATCTTCAGGTTCGGTACCACTCGTGGCACGCAGGTGCGTAACCCGGCTCGTCAGCCCCACGAGCTCCAAGGAGCTCGAATATAAGTTACAATCCAATTGGTCACACACTGCTTGTCCTATCAGTGTGTTGCCCCAAAGCACCGTGGTCCATGTAGTCAGCATCAGCGGGTACGCCTCTGCCAGGGTCTTGAGCAAAAAATCAAAGTCGCGTTGGCCATCCCTGGACACGTGTTTCGAGGTTGTTGCCTCTCGTCAGCAGGGAGTAGGAATGTATGAAGAGGTGCTGCATAGGCTGCCAAAAAATATCTTCAGGTTCGGTACCACTCGTGGCACGCAGGTCCGTAACCCGGCTCGTCAGCCCCACCAGCTCCAAGGAGCTTGAATATAAGTTACAATCCAATTGGTCGCACACTGCTTGTCCTATCAGCGTGTTGCCCCAAAGCACCGTGGTCCATGTAGTCAGCATCAGCGGGTACGCCTCTGCCAGGGTCTTGAGCAAAAAATCAAAGTCGCGTTGGCCATCCCTGGACACGTGTTTCGAGGTTGTTGCCTCTCGTCAGCAGGGAGTAGGAATGTATGAAGGGGTGCTGCATAGGCTGCCAAAAAATATCTTCAGGTTCGGTACCACTCGTGGCACGCAGGTGCGTAACCCGGCTCGTCAGCCCCACCAGCTCCAAGGAGCTTGAATATAAGTTACAATCCAATTGGTCGCACACTGCTTGTCCTATCAGCGTGTTGCCCCAAAGCACCGTGGTCCATGTAGTCAGCATCAGCGGGTACGCCTCTGCCAGGGTCTTGAGCAAAAAATCAAAGTCGCGTTGGCCATCCCTGGACACGAGTTTCGAGGTTGTTGCCTCTCGTCAGCAGGGAGTAGGAATGTATGAAGGGGTGCTGCATAGGCTGCCAAAAAATATCTTCGGGTTCGGTACCACTCGTGGCACGCAGGTGCGTAACCCGGCTCGTCAGCCCCACCAGCTCCAAGGAGCTTGAATATAAGTTACAATCCAATTGGTCACACACTGCTTGTCCTATCAGCGTGTTGCCCCAAAGCACCGTGGTCCATGTAGTCAGCATCAGCGGGTACGCCTCTGCCAGGGTCTTGAGCAAAAGATCAAAGTTGCGTTGGCCATCCCTGGACACGTGGTTCGAGGTTGTTGCCTCTCGTCAGCAGGGAGTAGGAATGTATGAAGGGGTGCTGCATAGGATGCCAAAAAATATCTTCAGGTTCGGTACCACTCGTGGCACGCAGGTGCGAACACGGCTGGTCAGCCCCACCAGCTCCAAGGAGCTTGAATATAAGTTACAATCCAATTGGTCGCACACTGCTTGTCCTATCAGCGTGTTGCCCCAAAGCACCGTGGTCCATGTAGTCAGCATCAGCGGGTACGCCTCTGCCAGGGTCTTGAGCAAAAAATCAAAGTCGCGTTGGCCATCCCTGGACACGTGTTTCGAGGTTGTTGCCTCTCGTCAGCAGGGAGTAGGAATGTATGAAGGGGTGCTGCATAGGCTGCCAAAAAATATCTTCAGGTTCGGTACCACTCGTGGCACGCAGGTGCGTAACCCGGCTCGTCAGCCCCACCAACTCCAAGGAGCTTGAATATAAGTTACAATCCAATTGGTCGCACACTGCTTGTCCTATTAGCGTGTTGCCCCAAAGCACCGTGGTCCATGTAGTCATCATCAGCGGGTACGCCTCTGCCAGGGTCTTGAGCAAAAAATCAAAGTCGCGTTGGCCATCCCTGGACACGTGTTTCGAGGTTGTTGCCTCTCGTCAGCAGGGAGTAGGAATGTATGAAGGGGTGCTGCATAGGCTGCCAAAAAATATCTTCAGGTTCGGTACCACTCATGGCACGCAGGTGCGTAACCCGGCTCGTCAGCCCCACCAGCTCCAAGGAGCTTGAATATAAGTTACAATCCAATTGGTCGCACACTGTTTGTCCTATCAGCGTGTTGCCCCAAAGCACCGTGGTCCATGTAGTCAGCCCCTGCCAGGGTCTTGAGCAAAAAATCAAAGTCGCGTGGGCCATCCCTGGACACGTGTTTCGAGGTTGTTGCCTCTCGTCAGCAGGGAGTAGGAATGTATGAAGGGGTGCTGCATAGGCTGCCAAAAAATATCTTCAGGTTCGGTACCACTCGTGGCGCGCAGGTGCGTAACCCGGCTCGTCAGCCCCACCAGCTCCAAGGAGCTTGAATATAAGTTACAATCCAATTGGTCGCACACTGCTTGTCCTATCAGCGTGTTGCCCCAAAGCACCGTGGTCCATGTAGTCAGCATCAGCGGGTACGCCTCTGCCAGGGTCTTGAGCAAAAAATCAAAGTCGCGTTGGCCATCCCTGGACACGTGTTTCGAGGTTGTTGCCTCTCGTCAGCAGGGAGTAGGAATGTATGAAGGGGTGCTGCATAGGCTGCCAAAAAATATCTTCAGGTTCGGTACCACTCGTGGCCCGCAGGTGCGTAACCCGGCTCGTCAGCCCCACCAGCGCCTTGAATATAAGTTACAATCCAATTGGTCGCATACTGCTTGTCCTATCAGCGTGTTGCCCCAAAGCACCGTGGTCCATGTAGTCAGCATCAGCGGGTACGCCTCTGCCAGGGTCTTGAGCAAAAAATCAAAGTCGCGTTGGCCATCCCTGGACACGTGTTTCGAGGTTGTTGCCTCTCGTCAGCAGGGAGTAGGAATGTATGAAGGGGTGCTGCATAGGCTGCCAAAAAATATCTTCAGGTTCGGTACCTCTCGTGGCACGCAGGTGCGTAACCCGGCTCGTCAGCCCCACCAGCTCCAAGGAGCTTGAATATAAGTTACAATCCAATTGGTCGCATCCTGCTTGTCCTATCAGCGTGTTGCCCCAAAGCACCGTGGTCCATGTAGTCAGCATCAGCGGGTACGCCTCTGCCAGGGTCTTGAGCAAAAAATCAAATTCGCGTTGGCCATCCCTGGACACGTGTTTCGAGGTTGTTGCCTCTCGTCAGCAGGGAGTAGGAATGTATGAAGGGGTGCTGCATAGGCTGCCAAAAAATATCTTCAGGTTCGGTACCACTCGTGGCACGCAGGCGCGTAACCCGGCTCGTCAGCCCCACCAGCTCCAAGGGGCTTGAATATAAGTTACAATCCAATTGGTCGCACACTGCTTGTCCTATCAGCGTGTTGCCCCAAAGCACCGTGGTCCATGTAGTCAGCATCAGCGGGTACGCCTCTGCCAGGGTCTTGAGCAAAAAATCAAAGTCGCGTTGGCCATCCCTGGACACGTGTTTCGAGGTTGTTGCCTTTCGTCAGCAGGGAGTAGGAATGTATGAAGGGGTGCTGCATAGGCTGCCAAAAAATATCTTCAGGTTCGGTACCACTCGTGGCACGCAGGTGCGTAACCCGGCTCGTCAGCCCCACCAGCTCCAAGGAGCTTGAATATAAGTTACAATCCAATTGGTCGCACACTGCTTGTCCTATCAGCGTGTTGCCCCAAAGCACCGTGGTCCATGTAGTCAGCATCAGCGGGTACGCCTCTGCCAGGGTCTTGAGCAAAAAATCAAAGTCGCGTTGGCCATCCCTGGACACGTGTTTCGAGGTTGTTGCCTCTCGTCAGCAGGGAGTAGGAATGTATGAAGGGGTGCTGCATAAGCTGCCAAAAAATATCTTCAGGTTCGGTACTACTCGTGGCACGCAGGTGCGTAACCCGGCTCGTCAGCCCCACCAGCTCCAAGGAGCTTGAATATAAGTTACAATCCAATTGGTCGCACACTGCTTGTCCTATCAGCGTGTTGCCCCAAAGCACTGTGGTCCATGTAGTCACCATCAGCGGGTACGCCTCTGCCAGGGTCTTGAGCAAAAAATCAAAGTTGCGTTGGCCATCCCTGGACACATGTTTCGAGGTTGTTGCCTCTCGTCAGCAGGGAGTAGGAATGGTTGAAGGGGTGCTGCATAGGCTGCCAAAAAATATCTTCAGGTTCGGTACCACTCGTGGCACGCAGGTGCGTAACCCGGCTCGTCAGCCCCACCAGCTCCAAGGAGCTTGAATATAAGTTACAATCCAATTGGTCGCACACTGCTTGTCCTATCAGGGTGTTGCCCCAAAGCACCGTGGTCCATGTAGTCAGCATCAGCGGGTACGCCTCTGCCAGGGTGTTGAGCAAAAAATCAAAGTCGCGTTGGCCATCCCTGGACACGTGTTTCGAGGTTGTTGCCTCTCGTCAGCAGGGAGTAGGAATGTATGAAGGGGTGCTGCATAGGCTGCCAAAAAATATCTTCAGGTTCGGTACCACTCGTGGCACGCAGGTGCGTAACCCGGCTCGTCAGCCCCACCAGCTCCAAGGAGCTTGAATATAAGTTACAATCCAATTGGTCGCACACTGCTTGTCCTATCAGCGTGTTGCCCCAAAGCACCGTGGTCCATGTAGTCAGCATCAGCGGGTACGCCTCTGCCAAGGTCTTGAGCAAAAAATCAAAGTCGCGTTGGCCATCCCTGGACACGTGTTTCGAGGCTGTTGCCTCTCGCCAGCAGGGAGTAGGAATGTATGAAGGGGTGCTGCATAGGCTGCCAATAAATATCTTCAGGTTCGGTACCACTCGTGGCACGCAGGTGCGTAACCCGGCTCGTCAGCCCCACCAGCTCCAAGGAGCTTGAATATAAGTTACAATCCAATTGGTCGCATCCTGCTTGTCCTATCAGCGTGTTGCCCCAAAGCACCGTGGTCCATGTAGTCAGCATCAGCGGGTACGCCTCTGCCAGGGTCTTGAGCAAAAAATCAAAGTCGCGTTGGCCATCCCTGGATACGTGTTTCGAGGTTGTTGCCTCTCGTCAGCAGGGAGTAGGAATGTATGAAGGGGTGCTGCATAGGCTGCCAAAAAATATCTTCAGGTTCGGTACCACTCGTGGCACGCAGGTGCGTAACCCGGCTCGTCAGCCCCACCAGCTCCAAGGGGCTTGAATATAAGTTACAATCCAATTGGTCGCACACTGCTTGTCCTATCAGCGTGTTGCCCCAAAGCACCGTGGTCCATGTAGTCAGCATCAGCGGGTACGCCTCTGCCAGGGTCTTGAGCAAAAAATCAAAGTCGCGTTGGCCATCCCTGGACACGTGTTTCGAGGTTGTTGCCTCTCGTCAGCAGGGAGTAGGAATGTATGAAGGGGTGCTGCATAGGCTGCCAAAAAATATCTTCAGGTTCGGTACCACTCGTGGCACGCAGGTGCGTAACCCGGCTCGTCAGCCCCACCAGCTCCAAGGAGCTTGAATATAAGTTACAATCCAATTGGTCGCACACTGCTTGTCCTATCAGCGTGTTGCCCCAAAGCACCGTGGTCCATGTAGTCAGCATCAGCGGGTACGCCTCTGCCAGGGTCTTGAGCAAAAAATCAAAGTCGCGTTGGCCATCCCTGGACACGTGTTTCGAGGTTGTTGCCTCTCGTCAGCAGGGAGTAGGAATGTATGAAGGGGTGCTGCATAGGCTGCCAAAAAATATCTTCAGGTTCGGTACTACTCGTGGCACGCAGGTGCGTAACCCGGCTCGTCAGCCCCACCAGCTCCAAGGAGCTTGAATATAAGTTACAATCCAATTGGTCGCACACTGCTTGTCCTATCAGCGTGTTGCCCCAAAGCACTGTGGTCCATGTAGTCAGCATCAGCGGGTACGCCTCTGCCAGGGTCTTGAGCAAAAAATCAAAGTTGCGTTGGCCATCCCTGGACACGTGTTTCGAGGTTGTTGCCTCTCGTCAGCAGGGAGTAGGAATGTATGAAGGGGTGCTGCATAGGCTGCCAAAAAATATCTTCAGGTTCGGTACCACTCGTGGCACGCAGGTGCGTAACCCGGCTCGTCAGCCCCACCAGCTCCAAGGAGCTTGAATATAAGTTACAATCCAATTGGTCGCACACTGCTTGTCCTATCAGCGTGTTGCCCCAAAGCACCGTGGTCCATGTAGTCAGCATCAGCGGGTACGCCTCTGCCAGGGTCTTGAGCAAAAAATCAAAGTCGCGTTGGCCATCCCTGGACACGTGTTTCGAGGTTGTTGCCTCTCGTCAGCAGGGAGTAGGAATGTATGAAGGGGTGCTGCATAGGCTGCCAAAAAATATCTTCAGGTTCGGTACCACTCGTGGCACGCAGGTGCGTAACCCGGCTCGTCAGCCCCACCAGCTCCAAGGAGCTTGAATATGAGTTGCAATCCAATTGGTCGCACACTGCTTGTCCTATCAGCGTGTTGCCCCAAAGCACCATGGTCCATGTAGTCAGCATCAGCGGGTACGCCTCTGCCAGGGTCTTGAGCAAAAAATCAAAGTCGCGTTGGCCATCCCTGGACACGTGTTTCGAGGTTGTTGCCTCTCGTCAGCAGGGAGTAGGAATGTATGAAGGGGTGCTGCATAGGCTGCCAAAAAATATCTTCAGGTTCGGTACCACTCGTGGCACGCAGGTGCGTAACCCGGCTCGTCAGCCCCACCAGCTCCAAGGAGCTTGAATATAAGTTACAATCCAATTGGTCGCACACTGCTTGTCCTATCAGCGTGTTGCCCCAAAGCACCGTGGTCCATGTAGTCAGCATCAGCGGGTACGCCTCTGCCAGGGTCATGAGCAAAAAATTCAAAGTCGCGTTGGCCATCCCTGGACACGTGTTTCGAGGTTGTTGCCTCTCGTCAGCAGGGAGTAGGAATGTATGAAGGGGTGCTGCATAGGCTGCCAAAAAATATCTTCAGGTTCGGTACCACTCGTGGCACGCAGGTGCGTAACCCGGCTCGTCAGCCCCACCAGTTCCAAGGAGCTTGAATATAAGTTACAATCCAATTGGTCGCACACTGCTTGTCCTATTAGCGTGTTGCCCCAAAGCACCGTGGTCCATGTAGTCATCATCAGCGGGTACGCCTCTGCCAGGGTCTTGAGCAAAAAATCAAAGTCGCGTTGGCCATCCCTGGACACGTGTTTCGAGGTTGTTGCCTCTCGTCAGCAGGGAGTAGGAATGTATGAAGGGGTGCTGCATAGGCTGCCAAAAAATATCTTCAGGTTCGGTACCACTCATGGCACGCAGGTGCGTAACCCGGCTCGTCAGCCCCACCAGCTCCAAGGAGCTTGAATATAAGTTACAATCCAATTGGTCGCACACTGTTTGTCCTATCAGCGTGTTGCCCCAAAGCACCGTGGTCCATGTAGTCAGCATCAGCGGGTACGCCTCTGCCAGGGTCTTGAGCAAAAAATCAAAGTCGCGTGGGCCATCCCTGGACACGTGTTTCGAGGTTGTTGCCTCTCGTCAGCAGGGAGTAGGAATGTATGAAGGGGTGCTGCATAGGCTGCCAAAAAATATCTTCAGGTTCGGTACCACTCGTGGCGCGCAGGTGCGTAACCCGGCTCGTCAGCCCCACCAGCTCCAAGGAGCTTGAATATAAGTTACAATCCAATTGGTCGCACACTGCTTGTCCTATCAGCGTGTTGCCCCAAAGCACCGTGGTCCATGTAGTCAGCATCAGCGGGTACGCCTCTGCCAGGGTCTTGAGCAAAAAATCAAAGTCGCGTTGGCCATCCCTGGACACGTGTTTCGAGGTTGTTGCCTCTCGTCAGCAGGGAGTAGGAATGTATGAAGGGGTGCTGCATAGGCTGCCAAAAAATATCTTCAGGTTCGGTACCACTCGTGGCCCGCAGGTGCGTAACCCGGCTCGTCAGCCCCACCAGCGCCTTGAATATAAGTTACAATCCAATTGGTCGCATACTGCTTGTCCTATCAGCGTGTTGCCCCAAAGCACTGTGGTCCATGTAGTCAGCATCAGCGGGTACGCCTCTGCCAGGGTCTTGAGCAAAAAATCAAAGTCGCGTTGGCCATCCCTGGACACGTGTTTCGAGGTTGTTGCCTCTCGTCAGCAGGGAGTAGGAATGTATGAAGGGGTGCTGCATAGGCTGCCAAAAAATATCTTCAGGTTCGGTACCTCTCGTGGCACGCAGGTGCGTAACCCGGCTCGTCAGCCCCACCAGCTCCAAGGAGCTTGAATATAAGTTACAATCCAATTGGTCGCATCCTGCTTGTCCTATCAGCGTGTTGCCCCAAAGCACCGTGGTCCATGTAGTCAGCATCAGCGGGTACGCCTCTGCCAGGGTCTTGAGCAAAAAATCAAATTCGCGTTGGCCATCCCTGGACACGTGTTTCGAGGTTGTTGCCTCTCGTCAGCAGGGAGTAGGAATGTATGAAGGGGTGCTGCATAGGCTGCCAAAAAATATCTTCAGGTTCGGTACCACTCGTGGCACGCAGGCGCGTAACCCGGCTCGTCAGCCCCACCAGCTCCAAGGGGCTTGAATATAAGTTACAATCCAATTGGTCGCACACTGCTTGTCCTATCAGCGTGTTGCCCCAAAGCACCGTGGTCCATGTAGTCAGCATCAGCGGGTACGCCTCTGCCAGGGTCTTGAGCAAAAAATCAAAGTCGCGTTGGCCATCCCTGGACACGTGTTTCGAGGTTGTTGCCTTTCGTCAGCAGGGAGTAGGAATGTATGAAGGGGTGCTGCATAGGCTGCCAAAAAATATCTTCAGGTTCGGTACCACTCGTGGCACGCAGGTGCGTAACCCGGCTCGTCAGCCCCACCAGCTCCAAGGAGCTTGAATATAAGTTACAATCCAATTGGTCGCACACTGCTTGTCCTATCAGCGTGTTGCCCCAAAGCACCGTGGTCCATGTAGTCAGCATCAGCGGGTACGCCTCTGCCAGGGTCTTGAGCAAAAAATCAAAGTCGCGTTGGCCATCCCTGGACACGTGTTTCGAGGTTGTTGCCTCTCGTCAGCAGGGAGTAGGAATGTATGAAGGGGTGCTGCATAAGCTGCCAAAAAATATCTTCAGGTTCGGTACTACTCGTGGCACGCAGGTGCGTAACCCGGCTCGTCAGCCCCACCAGCTCCAAGGAGCTTGAATATAAGTTACAATCCAATTGGTCGCACACTGCTTGTCCTATCAGCGTGTTGCCCCAAAGCACTGTGGTCCATGTAGTCACCATCAGCGGGTACGCCTCTGCCAGGGTCTTGAGCAAAAAATCAAAGTTGCGTTGGCCATCCCTGGACACATGTTTCGAGGTTGTTGCCTCTCGTCAGCAGGGAGTAGGAATGGTTGAAGGGGTGCTGCATAGGCTGCCAAAAAATATCTTCAGGTTCGGTACCACTCGTGGCACGCAGGTGCGTAACCCGGCTCGTCAGCCCCACCAGCTCCAAGGAGCTTGAATATAAGTTACAATCCAATTGGTCGCACACTGCTTGTCCTATCAGGGTGTTGCCCCAAAGCACCGTGGTCCATGTAGTCAGCATCAGCGGGTACGCCTCTGCCAGGGTGTTGAGCAAAAAATCAAAGTCGCGTTGGCCATCCCTGGACACGTGTTTCGAGGTTGTTGCCTCTCGTCAGCAGGGAGTAGGAATGTATGAAGGGGTGCTGCATAGGCTGCCAAAAAATATCTTCAGGTTCGGTACCACTCGTGGCACGCAGGTGCGTAACCCGGCTCGTCAGCCCCACCAGCTCCAAGGAGCTTGAATATAAGTTACAATCCAATTGGTCGCACACTGCTTGTCCTATCAGCGTGTTGCCCCAAAGCACCGTGGTCCATGTAGTCAGCATCAGCGGGTACGCCTCTGCCAAGGTCTTGAGCAAAAAATCAAAGTCGCGTTGGCCATCCCTGGACACGTGTTTCGAGGCTGTTGCCTCTCGCCAGCAGGGAGTAGGAATGTATGAAGGGGTGCTGCATAGGCTGCCAATAAATATCTTCAGGTTCGGTACCACTCGTGGCACGCAGGTGCGTAACCCGGCTCGTCAGCCCCACCAGCTCCAAGGAGCTTGAATATAAGTTACAATCCAATTGGTCGCATCCTGCTTGTCCTATCAGCGTGTTGCCCCAAAGCACCGTGGTCCATGTAGTCAGCATCAGCGGGTACGCCTCTGCCAGGGTCTTGAGCAAAAAATCAAAGTCGCGTTGGCCATCCCTGGATACGTGTTTCGAGGTTGTTGCCTCTCGTCAGCAGGGAGTAGGAATGTATGAAGGGGTGCTGCATAGGCTGCCAAAAAATATCTTCAGGTTCGGTACCACTCGTGGCACGCAGGTGCGTAACCCGCCTCGTCAGCCCCACCAGCTCCAAGGGGCTTGAATATAAGTTACAATCCAATTGGTCGCACACTGCTTGTCCTATCAGCGTGTTGCCCCAAAGCACCGTGGTCCATGTAGTCAGCATCAGCGGGTACGCCTCTGCCAGGGTCTTGAGCAAAAAATCAAAGTCGCGTTGGCCATCCCTGGACACGTGTTTCGAGGTTGTTGCCTCTCGTCAGCAGGGAGTAGGAATGTATGAAGGGGTGCTGCATAGGCTGCCAAAAAATATCTTCAGGTTCGGTACCACTCGTGGCACGCAGGTGCGTAACCCGGCTCGTCAGCCCCACCAGCTCCAAGGAGCTTGAATATAAGTTACAATCCAATTGGTCGCACACTGCTTGTCCTATCAGCGTGTTGCCCCAAAGCACCGTGGTCCATGTAGTCAGCATCAGCGGGTACGCCTCTGCCAGGGTCTTGAGCAAAAAATCAAAGTCGCGTTGGCCATCCCTGGACACGTGTTTCGAGGTTGTTGCCTCTCGTCAGCAGGGAGTAGGAATGTATGAAGGGGTGCTGCATAGGCTGCCAAAAAATATCTTCAGGTTCGGTACTACTCGTGGCACGCAGGTGCGTAACCCGGCTCGTCAGCCCCACCAGCTCCAAGGAGCTTGAATATAAGTTACAATCCAATTGGTCGCACACTGCTTGTCCTATCAGCGTGTTGCCCCAAAGCACTGTGGTCCATGTAGTCAGCATCAGCGGGTACGCCTCTGCCAGGGTCTTGAGCAAAAAATCAAAGTTGCGTTGGCCATCCCTGGACACGTGTTTCGAGGTTGTTGCCTCTCGTCAGCAGGGAGTAGGAATGTATGAAGGGGTGCTGCATAGGCTGCCAAAAAATATCTTCAGGTTCGGTACCACTCGTGGCACGCAGGTGCGTAACCCGGCTCGTCAGCCCCACCAGCTCCAAGGAGCTTGAATATAAGTTACAATCCAATTGGTCGCACACTGCTTGTCCTATCAGCGTGTTGCCCCAAAGCACCGTGGTCCATGTAGTCAGCATCAGCGGGTACGCCTCTGCCAGGGTCTTGAGCAAAAAATCAAAGTCGCGTTGGCCATCCCTGGACACGTGTTTCGAGGTTGTTGCCTCTCGTCAGCAGGGAGTAGGAATGTATGAAGGGGTGCTGCATAGGCTGCCAAAAAATATCTTCAGGTTCGGTACCACTCGTGGCACGCAGGTGCGTAACCCGGCTCGTCAGCCCCACCAGCTCCAAGGAGCTTGAATATGAGTTGCAATCCAATTGGTCGCACACTGCTTGTCCTATCAGCGTGTTGCCCCAAAGCACCATGGTCCATGTAGTCAGCATCAGCGGGTACGCCTCTGCCAGGGTCTTGAGCAAAAAATCAAAGTCGCGTTGGCCATCCCTGGACACGTGTTTCGAGGTTGTTGCCTCTCGTCAGCAGGGAGTAGGAATGTATGAAGGGGTGCTGCATAGGCTGCCAAAAAATATCTTCAGGTTCGGTACCACTCGTGGCACGCAGGTGCGTAACCCGGCTCGTCAGCCCCACCAGCTCCAAGGAGCTTGAATATAAGTTACAATCCAATTGGTCGCACACTGCTTGTCCTATCAGCGTGTTGCCCCAAAGCACCGTGGTCCATGTAGTCAGCATCAGCGGGTACGCCTCTGCCAGGGTCATGAGCAAAAAATCAAAGTCGCGTTGGCCATCCCTGGACACGTGTTTCGAGGTTGTTGCCTCTCGTCAGCAGGGAGTAGGAATGTATGAAGGGGTGCTGCATAGGCTGCCAAAAAATATCTTCAGGTTCGGTACCACTCGTGGCACGCAGGTGCGTAACCCGGCTCGTCAGCCCCACCAGTTCCAAGGAGCTTGAATATAAGTTACAATCCAATTGGTCGCACACTGCTTTTCCTATCAGCGTGTTGCCCCAAAGCACCGTGGTCCATGTAGTCAGCATCAGCGGGTACGCCTCTGCCAGGGTCTTGAGCAAAAAATCAAAGTCGCGTTGGCCATCCCTGGACACGTGTTTCGAGGTTGTTGCCTCTCGTCAGCAGGGAGTAGGAATGTATGAAGGGGTGCTGCATAGGCTGCCAAAAAATATCTTCAGGTTCGGTACCACTCGTGGCACGCAGGTGCGTAACCCGGCTCGTCAGCCCCACCAGCTCCAAGGAGCTTGAATATAAGTTACAATCCAATTGGTCGCACACTGCTTGTCCTATCAGCGTGTTGCCCCAAAGCACCGTGGTCCATGTAGTCAGCATCAGCGGGTACGCCTCTGCCAGGGTCTTGAGCAAAAAATCAAAGTCGCATTGGCCATCCCTGGACACGTGTTTCGAGGTTGTTGCCTCTCGTCAGCAGGGAGTAGGAATGTATGAAGGGGTGCTGCATAGGCTGCCAAAAAATATCTTCAGGTTCGGTACCACTCGTGGCACGCAGGTGCGTAACCCGGCTCGTCAGCCCCACCAGCTCCAAGGAGCTTGAATATAAGTTACAATCCAATTGGTCACACACTGCTTGTCCTATCAGCGTGTTGCCCCAAAGCACCGTGGTCAATGTAGTCAGCATCAGCGGGTACGCCTCTGCCAGGGTCTTGAGCAAAAAATCAAAGTCGCGTTGGCCATCCCTGGACACGTGTTTCGAGGTTGTTGCCCCTCGTCAGCAGGGAGTAGGAATGTATGAAGGGGTGCTGCATAGGCTGCCAAAAAATATCTTCAGGTTCGGTACCACTCCTGGCACGCAGGTGCGTAACCCGGCTCGTCAGCCCCACCAGCTCCAAGGAGCTTGAATATAAGTTACAATCCAATTGGTCGCACACTGCTTGTCCTATCAGCGTGTTGCCCCAAAGCACCGTGGTCCATGTAGTCAGCATCAGCGGGTACGCCTCTGCCAGGGTCTTGAGCAAAAAATCAAAGTCGCGTTGGCCATCCCTGGACACGTGTTTCGAGGTTGTTGCCTCTCGTCAGCAGGGAGTAGGAATGTATGAAGGGGTGCTGCATAGGCTGCCAAAAAATATCTTCAGGTTCGGTACCACTCGTGGCACGCAGGTGCGTAACCCGGCTCGTCAGCCCCACCAGCTCCAAGGAGCTTGAATATAAGTTACAATCCAATTGGTCGCACACTGCTTGTCCTATCAGCGTGTTGCCCCAAAGCACCGTGGTCCATGTAGTCAGCATCAGCGGGTACGCCTCTGCCAGGGTCTTGAGCAAAAAATCAAAGTCGCGTTGGCCATCCCTG
This sequence comes from Lissotriton vulgaris, assembly GCF_964263255.1. Lineage (NCBI taxonomy): Eukaryota > Metazoa > Chordata > Amphibia > Caudata > Salamandridae > Lissotriton > Lissotriton vulgaris. The sequence goes on from NW_028251278.1 coordinate 194,421, forward strand.
GACACGTGTTTCGAGGTTGTTGCCTCTCGTCAGCAGGGAGTAGGAATGTATGAAGGGGTGCTGCATAGGCTGCCAAAAAATATCTTCAGGTTCGGTACCACTCGTGGCACGCAGGTGCGTAACCCGGCTCGTCAGCCCCACCAGCTCCAAGGAGCTTGAATATAAGTTACAATCCAATTGGTCGCACACTGCTTGTCCTATCAGCGTGTTGCCCCAAAGCACCGTGGTCCATGTAGTCAGCATCAGCGGGTACGCCTCTGCCAGGGTCTTGAGCAAAAAATCAAAGTCGCGTTGGCCATCCCTGGACACGTGGTTCGAGGTTGTTGCCTCTCGTCAGCAGGGAGTAGGAATGTATGAAGGGGTGCTGCATAGGCTGCCAAAAAATATCTTCAGGTTCGGTACCACTCGTGGCACGCAGGTGCGTAACACGGCTGGTCAGCCCCACCAGCTCCAAGGAGCTTGAATATAAGTTACAATCCAATTGGTCGCACACTGCTTGTCCTATCAGCGTGTTGCCCCAAAGCACCGTGGTCCATGTAGTCAGCATCAGCGGGTACGCCTCTGCCAGGGTCTTGAGCAAAAAATCAAAGTCGCGTTGGCCATCCCTGGACACGTGTTTCGAGGTTGTTGCCTCTCGTCAGCAGGGAGTAGGAATGTATGAAGGGGTGCTGCATAGGCTGCCAAAAAATATCTTCAGGTTCGGTACCACTCGTGGCACGCAGGTGCGTAACCCGGCTCGTCAGCCCCACCAGCTCCAAGGAGCTTGAATATAAGTTACAATCCAATTGGTCGCACACTGCTTGTCCTATCAGCGTGTTGCCCCAAAGCACCGTGGTCCATGTAGTCAGCATCAGCGGGTACGCCTCTGCCAGGGTCTTGAGCAAAAAATCAAAGTCGCGTTGGCCATCCCTGGACATGTGTTTTGAGGTTGTTGCCTCTCGTCAGCAGGGAGTAGGAATGTATGAAGGGGTGCTGCATAGGCTGCCAAAAAATATCTTCAGGTTCGGTACCACTCGTGGCACGCAGGTGCGTATCCCGGCTCGTCAGCCCCACCAGCTCCAAGGAGCTTGAATATAAGTTACAATCCAATTGGTCGCACACTGCTTGTCCTATCAGCATGTAGCCCCAAAGCACTGTGGTCCATGTAGTCAGCATCAGCGGGTACGCCTCTGCCAGGGTCTTGAGCAAAAAATCAAAGTCGCGTTGGCCATCCCTGGACACGTGTTTCGAGGTTGTTGCCTCTCATCAGCAGGGAGTAGGAATGTATGAAGGGGTGCTGCATAGGCTGCCAATAAATATCTTCAGGTTCGGTACCACTCGTGGCACGCAGGTGCGTAACCCGGCTCGTCAGCCCCACCAGCTCCAAGGAGCTTGAATATAAGTTACAATCCAATTGGTCGCATCCTGCTTGTCCTATCAGCGTGTTGCCCCAAAGCACCGTGGTCCATGTAGTCAGCATCAGCGGGTACGCCTCTGCCAGGGTCTTGAGCAAAAAATCAAAGTCGCGTTGGCCATCCCTGGACACGTGCTTCGAGGTTGTTGCCTCTCGTCAGCAGGGAGTAGGAATGTATGAAGGGGTGCTGCATAGGCTGCCAAAAAATATCTTCAGGTTCGGTACCACTCATGGCACGCAGGTGCGTAACCCGGCTCGTCAGCCCCACCAGCTCCAAGGAGCTTGAATATGAGTTACAATCCAATTGGTCGCACACTGCTTGTCCTATCAGCGTGTTGCCCCAAAGCACCGTGGTCCATGTAGTCAGCATCAGCGGGTACGCCTCTGCCAGGGTCTTGAGCAAAAAATCAAAGTCGCGTTGGCCATCCCTGGACACGTGTTTCGAGGTTGTTGCCTCTCGTCAGCAGGGAGTAGGAATGTATGAAGGGGTGCTGCATAGGCTGCCAAAAAATATCTTCAGGTTCGGTACCACTCGTGGCACGCAGGTGCGTAACCCGGCTCGTCAGCCCCACCAGCTCCAAGGAGCTTGAATATAAGTTACAATCCAATTGGTCGCACACTGCTTGTCCTATCAGCGTGTTGCCCCAAAGCACCGTGGTCCATGTAGTCAGCATCAGCGGGTACGCCTCTGCCAGGGTCTTGAGCAAAAAATCAAAGTCGCGTTGGCCATCCCTGGACACGTGTTTCGAGGTTGTTGCCTCTCGTCAGCAGGGAGTAGGAATGTATGAAGGGGTGCTGCTTAGGCTGCCAAAAAATATCTTCAGGTTCGGTACCACTCGTGGCACGCAGGTGCGTAACCCGGCTCGTCAGCCCCACCAGCTCCAAGGAGCTTGAATATAAGTTACAATCCAATTGGTCGCACACTGCTTGTCCTATCAGCGTGTTGCCCCAAAGCACCGTGGTCCATGTAGTCAGCATCAGCGGGTACGCCTCTGCCAGGGTCTTGAGCAAAAAATCAAAGTCGCGTTGGCCATCCCTGGACACGTGTTTCGAGGTTGTTGCCTCTCGTCAGCAGGGAGTAGGAATGTATGAAGGGGTGCTGCATAGGCTGCCAAAAAATATCTTCAGGTTCGGTACCACTCGTGGCACGCAGGTGCGTAACCCGGCTCGTCAGCCCCACCAGCTCCAAGGAGCTTGAATATAAGTTACAATCCAATTGGTCGCACACTGCTTGTCCTATCAGCGTGTTGCCCCAAAGCACCGTGGTCCATGTAGTCAGCATCAGCGGGTACGCCTCTGCTAGGGTCTTGAGCAAAAAATCAAAGTCGCATTGGCCATCCCTGGACACGTGTTTCGAGGTTGTTGCCTCTCGTCAGCAGGGAGTAGGAATGTATGAAGGGGTGCTGCATAGGCTGCCAAAGAATATCTTCAGGTTCGGTACCACTCGTGGCACGCAGGTGCGTAACCCGGCTCGTCAGCCCCACCAGCTCCAAGGAGCTTGAATATAAGTTACAATCCAATTGGTCACACACTGCTTGTCCTATCAGCGTGTTGCCCCAAAGCACTGTGGTCCATGTAGTCAGCATCAGCGGGTACGCCTCTGCCAGGGTCTTGAGCAAAAAATCAAAGTCGCGTTGGCCATCCCTGGACACGTGTTTCGAGGTTGTTGCCTCTCGTCAGCAGGGAGTAGGAATGTATGAAGGGGTGCTGCATAGACTGCCAAAAAATATCTTCAGGTTCGGTACCACTCGTGGCACGCAGGTGCGTAACCCGGCTCGTCAGCCCCACCAGCTCCAAGGAGCTTGAATATAAGTTACACTCCAATTGGTCGCACACTGCTTGTCCTATCAGCGTGTTGCCCCAAAGCACCGTGGTCCATGTAGTCAGCATCAGCGGGTACGCCTCTGCCAGGGTCTTGAGCAAAAAATCAAAGTCGCGTTGGCCATCCCTGGACACGTGTTTCGAGGTTGTTGCCTCTCGTCAGCAGGGAGTAGGAATGTATGAAGGGGTGCTGCATAGGCTGCCAAAAAATATCTTCAGGTTCGGTACCACTCGTGGCACGCAGGTGCGTAACCCGGCTCGTCAGCCCCACCAGCTCCAAGGAGCTTGAATATAAGTTACAATCCAATTGGTCGCACACTGCTTGTCCTATCAGCGTGTTGCCCCAAAGCACCGTGGTCCATGTAGTCAGCATCAGCGGGTACGCCTCTGCCAGGGTCTTGAGCAAAAAATCAAAGTCGCGTTGGCCATCCCTGGACACGTGTTTCGAGGTTGTTGCCTCTCGTCAGCAGGGAGTAGGAATGTATGAAGGGGTGCTGCATAGGCTGCCAAAAAATATCTTCAGATTCGGTACCACTCGTGGCACGCAGGTGCGTAACCCGGCTCGTCAGCCCCACCAGCTCCAAGGAGCTTGAATATAAGTTACAATCCAATTGGTCGCACACTGCTTGTCCTATCAGCGTGTTGCCCCAAAGCACCGTGGTCCATGTAGTCAGCATCAGCGGGTACGCCTCTGCCAGGGTCTTGAGCAAAAAATCAAAGTCGCGTTGGCCATCCCTGGACACGTGGTTCGAGGTTGTTGCCTCTCGTCAGCAGGGAGTAGGAATGTATGAAGGGGTGCTGCATAGGCTGCCAAAAAATATCTTCAGGTTCGGTACCACTCGTGGCACGCAGGTTCGTAACACGGCTGGTCAGCCCCACCAGCTCCAAGGAGCTTGAATATAAGTTACAATCCAATTGGTCGCACACTGCTTGTCCTATCAGCGTGTTGCCCCAAAGCACTGTGGTCCATGTAGTCAGCATCAGCGGGTACGCCTCTGCCAGGGTCTTGAGCAAAAAATCAAAGTCGCGTTGGCCATCCCTGGACACGTGTTTTGAGGTTGTTGCCTCTCGTCAGCAGGGAGTAGGAATGTATGAAGGGGTGCTGCATAGGCTGCCAAAAAATATCTTCAGGTTCGGTACCACTCGTGGCACGCAGGTGCGTAACCCGGCTCGTCAGCCCCACCAGCTCCAAGGAGCTTGAATATAAGTTACAATCCAATTGGTCGCACACTGCTTGTCCTATCAGCGTGTTGCCCCAAAGCACCGTGGTCCATGTAGTCAGCATCAGCGGGTACGCCTCTGCCAGGGTCTTGAGCAAAAAATCAAAGTCGCGTTGGCCATCCCTGGACACGTGTTTCGAGGTTGTTGCCTCTCGTCAGCAGGGAGTAGGAATGTATGAAGGGGTGCTGCATAGGCTGCCAAAAAATATCTTCAGGTTCGGTACCACTCGTGGCACGCAGGTGCGTAACCCGGCTCGTCAGCCCCACCAGCTCCAAGGAGCTTGAATATAAGTTACAATCCAATTGGTCGCACACTGCTTGTCCTATCAGCGTGTTGCCCCAAAGCACCGTGGTCCATGTAGTCAGCCCCTGCCAGGGTCTTGAGCAAAAAATCAAAGTCGCGTGGGCCATCCCTGGACACGTGTTTCGAGGTTGTTGCCTCTCGTCAGCAGGGAGTAGGAATGTATGAAGGGGTGCTGCATAGGCTGCCAAAAAATATCTTCAGGTTCGGTACCACTCGTGGCACGCAGGTGCGTAACCCGGCTCGTCAGCCCCACCAGCTCCAAGGAGCTTGAATATAAGTTACAATCCAATTGGTCGCACACTGCTTGTCCTATCAGCGTGTTGCCCCAAAGCACCGTGGTCCATGTAGTCAGCATCAGCGGGTACGCCTCTGCCTGGGTCTTGAGCAAAAAATCAAAGTCGCGTTGGCCATCCCTGGACACGTGTTTTGAGGTTGTTGCCTCTCGTCAGCAGGGAGTAGGAATGTATGAAGGGGTGCTGCATAGGCTGCCAAAAAATATCTTCAGGTTCGGTACCACTCGTGGCCCGCAGGTGCGTAACCCGGCTCGTCAGCCCCACCAGCTCCAAGGAGCTTGAATATAAGTTACAATCCAATTGGTCGCACACTGCTTGTCCTATCAGCGTGTTGCCCCAAAGCACCGTGGTCCATGTAGTCAGCATCAGCGGGTACGCCTCTGCCAGGGTCTTGAGCAAAAAATCAAAGTCGCGTTGGCCATCCCTGGACACGTGTTTCGAGGTTGTTGCCTCTCGTCAGCAGGGAGTAGGAATGTATGAAGGGGTGCTGCATAGGCTGCCAAAAAATATCTTCAGGTTCGGTACCACTCGTGGCACGCAGGTGCGTAACCCGGCTCGTCAGCCCCACCAGCTCCAAGGAGCTTGAATATAAGTTACAATCCAATTGGTCGCATCCTGCTTGTCCTATCAGCGTGTTGCCCCAAAGCACCGTGGTCCATGTAGTCAGCATCAGCGGGTACGCCTCTGCCAGGGTCTTGAGTAAAAAATCAAAGTCGCGTTGGCCATCCCTGGACACGTGTTTCGAGGTTGTTGCCTCTCGTCAGCAGGGAGTAGGAATGTAGGAAGGGGTGCTGCATAGGCTGCCAAAAAATATCTTCAGGTTCGGTACCACTCGTGGCACGCAGGTGCGTAACCCGGCTCGTCAGCCCCACCAGCTCCAAGGAGCTTGAATATAAGTTACAATCCAATTGGTCGCACACTGCTTGTCCTATCAGCGTGTTGCCCCAAAGCACCGCTGTCCATGTAGTCAGCATCAGCGGGTACGCCTCTGCCAGGGTCTTGAGCAAAAAATCAAAGTCGCGTTGGCCATCCCTGGACACGTGTTTCGAGGTTGTTGCCTCTCGTCAGCAGGGAGTAGGAATGTATGAAGGGGTGCTGCATAGGCTGCCAAAAAATATCTTCAGGTTCGGTACCATTTGTGGCACGCAGGTGCGTAACCCGGCTCGTCAGCCCCACCAGCTCCAAGGAGCTTGAATATAAGTTACAATCCAATTGGTCGCACACTGCTTGTCCTATCAGCGTGTTGCCCCAAAGCACCGTGGTCCATGTAGTCAGCATCAGCGGGTACGCCTCTGCCAGGGTCTTGAGCAAAAAATCAAAGTCGCGCTGGCCATCCCTGGACACGTGTTTCGAGGTTGTTGCCTCTCGTCAGCAGGGAGTAGGAATGTATGAAGGGGTGCTGCATAGGCTGCCAAAAAATATCATCAGGTTCGATACCACTCTTGGCACGCAGGTGCGTAACCCGGCTTGTCAGCCCCACCAGCTCCAAGGAGCTTGAATATAAGTTACAATCCAATTGGTCGCACACTGCTTGTCCTATCAGCGTGTTGCCCCAAAGCACCGTGGTCCATGTAGTCAGCATCAGCGGGTACGCCTCTGCCAGGGTCTTGAGCAAAAAATCAAAGTCGCATTGGCCATCCCTGGACACGTGTTTCGAGGTTGTTGCCTCTCGTCAGCAGGGAGTAGGAATGTATGAAGGGGTGCTGCATAGGCTGCCAAAAAATATCTTCAGGTTCGGTACCACTCGTGGCACGCAGGTGCGTAACCCGGCTCGTCAGCCCCACAAGCTCCAAGGAGCTTGAATATAAGATACAATCCAATTGGTCACACACTGCTTGTCCTATCAGCGTGTTGCCCCAAAGCACCGTGGTCCATGTAGTCAGCATCAGCGGGTACGCCTCTGCCAGGGTCTTGAGCAAAAAATCAAAGTCGCGTTGGCCATCCCTGGACACGTGTTTCGAGGTTGTTGCCTCTCGTCAGCAGGGAGTAGGAATGTATGAAGGGGTGCTGCATAGGCTGCCAAAAAATATCTTCAGGTTCGGTACCACTCGTGGCACGCAGGTGTGTAACCCGGCTCGTCAGCCCCACCAGCTCCAAGGAGCTTGAATATAAGTTACAATCCAATTGGTCGCACACTGCTTGTCCTATCAGCGTGTTGCCCCAAAGCACCGTGGTCCATGTAGTCAGCATCAGCGGGTACGCCTCTGCCAGGGTCTTGAGCAAAAAATCAAAGTCACGTTGGCCATCCCTGGACACGTGTTTCGAGGTTGTTGCCTCTCGTCAGCAGGGAGTAGGAATGTATGAAGGGGTGCTGCATAGGCTGCCAAAAAATATCTTCAGGTTCGGTACCACTCGTGGCACGCAGGTGCGTAACCCGGCTCGTCAGCCCCACCAGCTCCAAGGAGCTTGAATATAAGTTACAATCCAATTGGTCGCACACTGCTTGTCCTATCAGCGTGTTGCCCCAAAGCACCGTGGTCCATGTAGTCAGCATCAGCGGGTACGCCTCTGCCAGGGTCTTGAGCAAAAAATCAAAGTCGCGTTGGCCATCCCTGGACACGTGTTTCGAGGTTGTTGCCTCTCGTCAGCAGGGAGTAGGAATGTATGAAGGGGTGCTGCATAGGCTGCCAAAAAATATCTTCAGGTTCGGTACCACTCGTGGCACGCAGGTGCGTAACCCGGCTCGTCAGCCCCACCAGCTCCAAGGAGCTTGAATATAAGTTACAATCCAATTGGTCGCACACTGCTTGTCCTATCAGCGTGTTGCCCCAAAGCACCGTGGTCCATGTAGTCAGCATCAGCGGGTACGCCTCTGCCAAGGTCTTGAGCAAAAAATCAAAGTCGCGTTGGCCATCCCTGGACACGTGTTTCGAGGTTGTTGCCTCTCGTCAGCAGGGAGTAGAAATGTATGAAGGGTTGCTGCATAGGCTGCCAAAAAATATCTTCAGGTTCGATACCACTCGTGGCACGCAGGTGCGTAACCCGGCTCGTCAGCCCCACCAGCTCCAAGGAGCTTGAATATAAGTTACAATCCAATTGGTCGCACACTGCTTGTCCTATCAGCGTGTTGCCCCAAAGCACCGTGGTCCATGTAGTCAGCATCAGCGGGTACGCCTCTGCCAGGGTCTTGAGCAAAAAATCAAAGTCGCATTGGCCATCCCTGGACACGTGTTTCGAGGTTGTTGCCTCTCGTCAGCAGGGAGTAGGAATGTATGAAGGGGTGCTGCATAGGCTGCCAAAAAATATCTTCAGGTTCGGTACCACTCGTGGCACGCAGGTGCGTAACCCGGCTCGTCAGCCCCACCAGCTCCAAGGAGCTTGAATATAAGTTACAATCCAATTGGTCACACACTGCTTGTCCTATCAGCGTGTTGCCCCAAAGCACCGTGGTCCATGTAGTCAGCATCAGCGGGTACGCCTCTGCCAGGGTCTTGAGCAAAAAATCAAAGTCGCGTTGGCCATCCCTGGACACGTGTTTCGAGGTTGTTGCCTCTCGTCAGCAGGGAGTAGGAATGTATGAAGGGGTGCTGCATAGGCTGCCAAAAAATATCTTCAGGTTCGGTACCACTCGTGGCACGCAGGTGCGTAACCCGGCTCGTCAGCCCCACCAGCTCCAAGGAGCTTGAATATAAGTTACAATCCAATTGGTCGCACACTGCTTGTCCTATCAGCGTGTTGCCCCAAAGCACCGTGGTCCATGTAGTCAGCATCAGCGGGTACGCCTCTGCCAGGGTCTTGAGCAAAAAATCAAAGTCGCGTTGGCCATCCCTGGACACGTGTGTCGAGGTTGTTGCCTCTCGTCAGCAGGGAGTAGGAATGTATGAAGGGGTGCTGCATAGGCTGCCAAAAAATATCTTCAGATTCGGTACCACTCGTGGCACGCAGGTGCGTAACCCGGCTCGTCAGCCCCACCAGCTCCAAGGAGCTTGAATATAAGTTACAATCCGATTGGTCGCACACTGCTTGTCCTATCAGCGTGTTGCCCCAAAGCACCGTGGTCCATATAGTCAGCCCCTGCCAGGGTCTTGAGCAAAAAATCAAAGTCGCGTGGGCCATCCCTGGACACGTGTTTCGAGGTTGTTGCCTCTCGTCAGCAGGGAGTAGGAATGTATGAAGGGGTGCTGCATAGGCTGCCAAAAAATATCTTCAGGTTCGGTACCACTCGTGGCACGCAGGTGCGTAACCTGGCTCGTCAGCCCCACCAGCTCCAAGGAGCTTGAATATAAGTTACAATCCAATTGGTCGCACACTGCTTGTCCTATCAGCGTGTTGCCCCAAAGCACCGTGGTCCATGTAGTCAGCATCAGCGGGTACGCCTCTGCCAGGGTCTTGAGCAAAAAATCAACGTCGCGTTGGCCATCCCTGGACACGTGTTTCGAGGTTGTTGCCTCTCGTCAGCAGGGAGTAGGAATGTATGAAGGGGTGCTGCATAGGCTGCCAAAAAATATCTTCAGGTTCGGTACCACTCGTGGCCCGCAGGTGCGTAACCCGCCTCGTCAGCCCCACCAGCTCCAAGGAGCTTGAATATAAGTTACAATCCAATTGGTCACACACTGCTTGTCCTATCAGCGTGTTGCCCCAAAGCACCGTGGTCCATGTAGTCAGCATCAGCGGGTACGCCTCTGCCAGGGTCTTGAGCAAAAAATCAAAGTCGTGTTGGCCATCCCTGGACACGTGTTTCGAGGTTGTTGCCTCTCGTCAGCAGGGAGTAGGAATGTATGAAGGGGTGCTGCATAGGCTGCCAAAAAATATCTTCAGGTTCGGTACCACTCGTGGCACGCAGGTGCGTAACCCGGCTCGTCAGCCCCACCAGCTCCAAGGAGCTTGAATATAAGTTACAATCCAATTGGTCGCATCCTGCTTGTCCTATCAGCGTGTTGCCCCAAAGCACCGTGGTCCATGTAGTCAGCATCAGCGGGTACGCCTCTGCCAGGGTCTTGAGCAAAAAATCAAAGTCGCGTTGGCCATCCCTGGACACGTGTTTCGAGGTTGTTGCCTCTCGTCAGCAGGGAGTAGGAATGTATGAAGGGGTGCTGCATAGGCTGCCAAAAAATATCTTCAGGTTCGGTACCACTCGTGGCACGCAGGTGCGTAACCCGGCTCGTCAGCCCCACCAGCTCCAAGGGGCTTGAATATAAGTTACAATCCAATTGGTCGCACACTGCTAGTCCTATCAGCGTGTTGCCCCAAAGCACCGTGGTCCATGTAGTCAGCATCAGCGGGTACGCCTCTGCCAGGGTCTTGAGCAAAAAATCAAAGTCGCGTTGGCCATCCCTGGACACGTGTTTCGAGGTTGTTGCCTCTCGTCAGCAGGGAGTAGGAATGTATGAAGGGGTGCTGCATAGGCTGCCAAAAAATATCTTCAGGTTCGGTACCACTCGTGGCACGCAGGTGCGTAACCCGGCTCGTCAGCCCCACCAGCTCCAAGGAGCTTGAATATAAGTTACAATCCAATTGGTCGCACACTGCTTGTCCTATCAGCGTGTTGCCCCAAAGCACCGTGGTCCATGTAGTCAGCATCAGCGGGTACGCCTCTGCCAGGGTCTTGAGCAAAAAATCAAAGTCGCGTTGGCCATCCCTGGACACGTGTTTCGAGGTTGTTGCCTCTCGTCAGCAGGGAGTAGGAATGTATGAAGGGGTGCTGCATAGGCTGCCAAAAAATATCTTCAGGTTCGGTACTACTCGTGGCACGCAGGTGCGTAACCCGGCTCGTCAGCCCCACCAGCTCCAAGGAGCTTGAATATAAGTTACAATCCAATTGGTCGCACACTGCTTGTCCTATCAGCGTGTTGCCCCAAAGCACCGTGGTCCATGTAGTCAGCATCAGCGGGTACGCCTCTGCCAGGGTCTTGAGCAAAAAATCAAAGTCGCGTTGGCCATCCCTGGACACGTGTTTCGAGGTTGTTGCCTCTCGTCAGCATGGAGTAGGAATGTATGAAGGGGTGCTGCATAGGCTGCCAAAAAATATCTTCAGGTTCGGTACCACTCGTGGCACGCAGGTGCGTAACCCGGCTCGTCAGCCCCACCAGCTCCAAGGAGCTTGAATATAAGTTACAATCCAATTGGTCGCACACTGCTTGTCCTATCAGCGTGTTGCCCCAAAGCACCGTGGTCCATGTAGTCAGCATCAGCGGGTACGCCTCTGCCAGGGTCTTGAGCAAAAAATCAAAGTCGCGTTGGCCATCCCTGGACACGTGTTTCGAGGTTGTTGCCTCTCGTCAGCAGGGAGTAGGAATGTATGAAGGGGTGCTGCATAGGCTGCCAAAAAATATCTTCAGGTTCGGTACCACTCGTGGCACGCAGGTGCGTAACCCGGCTCGTCAGCCCCACCAGCTCCAAGGAGCTTGAATATAAGTTACAATCCAATTGGTCGCACACTGCTTGTCCTATCAGCGTGTTGCCCCAAAGCACCGTGGTCCATGTAGTCAGCATCAGCTGGTACGCCTCTGCCAGGGTCTTGAGCAAAAAATCAAAGTCGCGTTGGCCATCCCTGGACATGTGGTTCGAGGTTGTTGCCTCTCGTCAGCAGGGAGTAGGAATGTATGAAGGGGTGCTGCATAGGCTGCCAAAAAATATCTTCAGGTTCGGTACCACTCGTGGCACGCAGGTGCGTAACACGGCTGGTCAGCCCCACCAGCTCCAAGGAGCTTGAATATAAGTTACAATCCAATTGGTCGCACACTGCTTGTCCTATCAGCGTGTTGCCCCAAAGCACCGTGGTCCATGTAGTCAGCATCAGCGGGTACGCCTCTGCCAGGGTCTTGAGCAAAAAATCAAAGTCGCGTTGGCCATCCCTGGACACGTGTTTCGAGGTTGTTGCCTCTCGTCAGCAGGGAGTAGGAATGTATGAAGGGGTGCTGCATAGGCTGCCAAAAAATATCTTCAGGTTCGGTACCACTCGTGGCACGCAGGTGCGTAACCCGGCTCGTCAGCCCAACCAGCTCCAAGGAGCTTGAATATAAGTTACAATCCAATTGGTCGCACACTGCTTGTCCTATCAGCGTGTTGCCCCAAAGCACCGTGGTCCATGTAGTCAGCATCAGCGGGTACGCCTCTGCCAGGGTCTTGAGCAAAAAATCAAAGTCGCGTTGGCCATCCCTGGACACGTGTTTCGAGGTTGTTGCCTCTCGTCAGCAGGGAGTAGGAATGTATGAAGGGGTGCTGCATAGGCTGCCAAAAAATATCTTCAGGTTCGGTACCACTCGTGGCACGCAGGTGCGTAACCCGGCTCGTCAGCCCCACCAGCTCCAAGGAGCTTGAATATAAGTTACAATCCAATTGGTCGCACACTGCTTGTCCTATCAGCGTGTTGCCCCAAAGCACCGTGGTCCATGTAGTCAGCATCAGCGGGTACGCCTCTGCCAGGGTCTTGAGCAAAAAATCAAAGTTGCGTTGGCCATCCCTGGACACGTGTTTCGAGGTTGTTGCCTCTCGTCAGCAGGGAGTAGGAATGTATGAAAGGGTGCTGCATAGGCTGCCAAAAAATATCTTCAGGTTCGTTACCACTCGTGGGTCGCAGGTGCGTAACCCGGCTCGTCAGCCCCACCAGCTCCAAGGAGCTTGAATATAAGTTACAATTCAATTGGTCGCACACTGCTTGTCCTATCAGCGTGTTGCCCCAAAGCACCGTGGTCCATGTAGTCAGCCCCTGCCAGGGTCTTGAGCAAAAAATCAAAGTCGCGTGGGCCATCCCTGGACACGTGTTTCGAGGTTGTTGCCTCTCGTCAGCAGGGAGTAGGAATGTATGAAGGGGTGCTGCATAGGCTGGCAAAAAATATCTTCAGGTTCGGTACCACTCGTGGCACGCAGGTGCGTAACCCGGCTCGTCAGCCCCACCAGCTCCAAGGAGCTTGAATATAAGTTACAATCCAATTGGTCGCACACTGCTTGTCCTATCAGCGTGTTGCCCCAAAGCACCGTGGTCCATGTAGTCAGCATCAGCGGGTACGCCTCTGCCAGGGTCTTGAGCAAAAAATCAAAGTCGCGTTGGCCATCCCTGGACACGTGTTTCGAGGTTGTTGCCTCTCGTCAGCAGGGAGTAGGAATGTATGAAGGGGTGCTGCATAGGCTGCCAAAAAATATCTTCAGGTTCGGTACCACTCGTGGCCCGCAGGTGCGTAACCCGGCTCGTCAGCCCCACCAGCTCCAAGGAGCTTGAATATAAGTTACAATCCAATTGGTCGCACACTGCTTGTCCTATCAGCGTGTTGCCCCAAAGCACCGTAGTCCATGTAGTCAGCATCAGCGGGTACGCCTCTGCCAGGGTCTTGAGCAAAAAATCAGTCGCGTTGGTCATCCCTGGACACGTGTTTCGAGGTTGTTGCCTCTCGTCAGCAGGGAGTAGGAATGTATGAAGGGGTGCTGCATAGGCTGCCAAAAAATATCTTCAGGTTCGGTACCACTCGTGGCACGCAGGTGCGTAACCCGGCTCATCAGCCCCACCAGCTCCAAGGAGCTTGAATATAAGTTACAATCCAATTGGTCGCACACTGCTTGTCCTATCAGCGTGTTGCCCCAAAGCACCGTGGTCCATGTAGTCAGCATCAGCGGGTACGCCTCTGCCAGGGTCTTGAGCAAAAAATCAAAGTCGCGTTGGCCATCCCTGGACACGTGTTTCGAGGTTGTTGCCTCTCGTCAGCAGGGAGTAGGAATGTATGAAGGGGTGCTGCATAGGCTGCCAAAAAATATCTTCAGGTTCGGTACTACTCGTGGCACGCAGGTGCGTAACCCGGCTCGTCAGCCCCACCAGCTCCAAGGAGCTTGAATATAAGTTACAATCCAATTGGTCGCACATTGCTTGTCCTATCAGCGTGTTGCCCCAAAGCACCGTGGTCCATGTAGTCAGCATCAGCGGGTACGCCTCTGCCAGGGTCTTGAGCAAAAAATCAAAGTCGCGTTGGCCATCCCTGGACACGTGTTTCGAGGTTGTTGCCTCTCGTCAGCAGGGAGTAGGAATGTATGAAGGGGTGCTGCATAGGCTGCCAAAAAATATCTTCAGGTTCGGTACCACTCGTGGCACGCAGGTGCATAACCCGGCTCGTCAGCCCCACCAGCTCCAAGGAGCTTGAATATAAGTGACAATCCAATTGATCGCACACTGCTTGTCCTATCAGCGTGTTGCCCCAAAGCACCGTGGTCCATGTAGTCAGCATCAGCGGGTACTCCTCTGCCAGGGTCTTGAGTAAAAAATCAAAGTCGCGTTGGCCATCCCTGGACACGTGTTTCGAGGTTGTTGCCTCTCGTCAGCAGGGAGTAGGAATGTATGAAGGGGTGCTGCATAGGCTGCCAAAAAATATCTTCAGGTTCGGTACCACTCGTGGCACGCAGGTGCGTAACCCGGCTCGTCAGCCCCACCAGCTCCAAGGAGCTTGAATATAAGTTACAATCCAATTGGTCGCACACTGCTTGTCCTATCAGCGTGTTGCCCCAAAGCACTGTGGTCCATGTAGTCAGCATCAGCGGGTACGCCTCTGCCAGGGTCTTGAGCAAAAAATCAAAGTCGCGTTGGCCATCCCTGGACACGTGTTTCGAGGTTGTTGCCTCTCGTCAGCAGGGAGTAGGAATGTATGAAGGGGTGCTGCATAGGCTGCCAAAAAATATCTTCAGGTTCGGTACCACTCGTGGCACGCAGGTGCGTAACCCGGCTCGTCAGCCCAACCAGCTCCAAGGAGCTTGAATATAAGTTACAATCCAATTGGTCGCACACTGCTTGTCCTATCAGCGTGTTGCCCCAAAGCACCGTGGTCCATGTAGTCAGCATCAGCGGGTACGCCTCTGCCAGGGTCTTGAGCAAAAAATCAAAGTCGCGTTGGCCATCCCTGGACACGTGTTTCGAGGTTGTTGCCTCTCGTCAGCAGGGAGTAGGAATGTATGAAGGGGTGCTGCATAGGCTGCCAAAAAATATCTTCAGGTTCGGTACCACTCGTGGCACGCAGGTGCGTAACCCGGCTCGTCAGCCCCACCAGCTCCAAGGAGCTTGAATATAAGTTACAATCCAATTGGTCGCACACTGCTTGTCCTATCAGCGTGTTGCCCCAAAGCACCGTGGTCCATGTAGTCAGCATCAGCGGGTACGCCTCTGCCAGGGTCTTGAGCAAAAAATCAAAGTCGCGTTGGCCATCCCTGGACACGTGTTTCGAGGTTGTTGCCTCTCGTCAGCAGGGAGTAGGAATGTATGAAGGGGTGCTGCATAGGCTGCCAAAAAATATCTTCAGGTTCGGTACTACTCGTGGCACGCAGGTGCGTAACCCGGCTCGTCAGCCCCACCAGCTCCAAGGAGCTTGAATATAAGTTACAATCCAATTGGTCGCACACTGCTTGTCCTATCAGCGTGTTGCCCCAAAGCACTGTGGTCCATGTAGTCAGCATCAGCGGGTACGCCTCTGCCAGGGTCTTGAGCAAAAAATCAAAGTCGCGTTGGCCATCCCTGGACACGTGTTTCAAGGTTGTTGCCTCTCGTCAGCAGGGAGTAGGAATGTATGAAGGGGTGCTGCATAGGCTGCCAAAAAATATCTTCAGGTTCGGTACCACTCGTGGCACGCAGGTGCGTAACCCGGCTCGTCAGCCCCACCAGCTCCAAGGAGCTTGAATATAAGTTACAATCCAATTGGTCGCACACTGCTTGTCCTATCAGCGTGTTGCCCCAATGCACCGTGGTCCATGCAGTCAGCATCAGCGGGTACGCCTCTGCCAGGGTCTTGAGCAAAAAATCAAAGTCGCGTTGGCCATATCTGGACACGTGTTTCGAGGTTGTTGCCTCTCGTCAGCAGGGAGTAGGAATGTATGAAGGGGTGCTGCATAGGCTGCCAAAAAATATCTTCAGGTTCGATACAACTCGTGGCACGCAGGTGCGTAACCCGGCTCGTCAGCCCCACCAGCTCCAAGGAGCTTGAATATAAGTTACAATCCAATTGGTCGCACACTGCTTGTCCTATCAGCGTGTTGCCCCAAAGCACCGTGGTCCATGTAGTCAGCATCAGCGGGTACGCCTCTGCCAGGGTCTTGAGCAAAAAATCAAAGTCGCATTGGCCATCCCTGGACACGTGTTTCGAGGTTGTTGCCTCTCGTCAGCAGGGAGTAGGAATGTATGAAGGGGTGCTGCATAGGCTGCCAAAAAATATCTTCAGGTTCGGTACCACTCGTGGCACGCAGGTGCGTAACCCGGCTCGTCAGCCCCACCAGCTCCAAGGAGCTTGAATATAAGTTACAATCCAATTGGTCACACACTGCTTGTCCTATCAGCGTGTTGCCCCAAAGCACCGTGGTCCATGTAGTCAGCATCAGCGGGTACGCCTCTGCCAGGGTCTTGAGCAAAAAATCAAAGTCGCGTTGGCCATCCCTGGACACGTGTTTCGAGGTTGTTGCCTCTCGTCAGCAGGGAGTAGGAATGTATGAAGGGGTGCTGCATAGGCTGCCAAAAAATATCTTCAGGTTCGGTACCACTCGTGGCACGCAGGTGCGTAACCCGGCTCGTCAGCCCCACCAGCTCCAAGGAGCTTGAATATAAGTTACAATCCAATTGGTCGCACACTGCTTGTCCTATCAGCGTGTTGCCCCAAAGCACCGTGGTCCATGTAGTCAGCATCAGCGGGTACGCCTCTGCCAGGGTCTTGAGCAAAAAATCAAAGTCGCGTTGGCCATCCCTGGACACGTGTTTCGAGGTTGTTGCCTCTCGTCAGCAGGGAGTAGGAATGTATGAAGGGGTGCTGCATAGGCTGCCAAAAAATATCTTCAGGTTCGGTACCACTCGTGGCACGCAGGTGCGTAACCCGGCTCGTCAGCCCCACAAGCTCCAAGGAGCTTGAATATAAGTTACAATCCAATTGGTCGCACACTGCTTGTCCTATCAGCGTGTTGCCCCAAAGCACCGTGGTCCATGTAGTCAGCATCAGCGGGTACGCCTCTGCCAGGGTCTTGAGCAAAAAATCAAAGTCGCGTTGGCCATCCCTGGACACGTGTTTCGAGGTTGTTGCCTCTCGTCAGCAGGGAGTAGGAATGTATGAAGGGGTGCTGCATAGGCTGCCAAAAAATATCTTCAGGTTCGGTACCACTCGTGGCACGCAGGTGCGTAACCCGGCTCGTCTGCCCCACCAGCTCCAAGGAGCTTGAATATAAGTTACAATCCAATTGGTCGCACACTGCTTGTCCTATCAGCGTGTTGCCCCAAAGCACCGTGGTCCATGTAGTCAGCATCAGCGGGTACGCCTCTGCCAGGGTCTAGAGCAAAAAGTCAAAGTCGCGTTGGCCATCCCTGGACACGTGTTTCGAGGTTGTTGCCTCTCGTCAGCATGGAGTAGGAATGTATGAAGGGGTGCTGCATAGGCTGCCAAAAAATATCTTCAGGTTCGGTACCACTCGTGGCACGCAGGTGCGTAACCCGGCTCGTCAGCCCCACCAGCTCCAAGGAGCTTGAATATAAGTTACAATCCAATTGGTCGCACACTGCTTGTCCTATCAGCGTGTTGCCCCAAAGCACCGTGGTCCATGTAGTCAGCATCAGCGGGTACGCCTCTGCCAGGGTCTTGAGCAAAAAATCAAAGTCACGTTGGCCATCCCTGGACACGTGTTTCGAGGTTGTTGCCTCTCGTCAGCAGGGAGTAGGAATGTATGAAGGGGTGCTGCATAGGCTGCCAAAAAATATCTTCAGGTTCGGTACCACTCGTGGCACGCAGGTGCGTAACCCGGCTCGTCAGCCCCACCAGCTCCAAGGAACTTGAATATAAGTTACAATCCAATTGGTCGCACACTGCTTGTCCTATCAGCGTGTTGCCCCAAAGCAAAGTGGTCCATGTAGTCAGCATCAGCGGGTACGCCTCTGCCAGGGTCTTGAGCAAAAAGTCAAAGTCGCGTTGGCCATCCCTGGACACGTGTTTCGAGGTTGTTGCCTCTCGTCAGCATGGAGTAGGAATGTATGAAGGGGTGCTGCATAGGCTGCCAAAAAATATCTTCAGGTTCGGTACCACTCGTGGCACGCAGGTGCGTAACCCGGCTCGTCAGCCCCACCAGCTCCAAGGAGCTTGAATATAAGTTACAATCCAATTGGTCGCACACTGCTTGTCCTATCAGCGTGTTGCCCCAAAGCACCGTGGTCCATGTAGTCAGCATCAGCGGGTACGCCTCTGCCAGGGTCTTGAGCAAAAAAATCACAGTCGCGTTGGCCATCCCTGGACACGTGTTTCGAGGTTGTTGCCTCTCGTCAGCAGGGAGTAGGAATGTATGAAGGGGTGCTGCATAGGCTGCCAAAAAATATCTTCAGGTTCGGTACCACTCGTGGCACGCAGGTGCGTAACCCGGCTCGTCAGCCCCACCAGCTCCAAGGAGCTTGAATATAAGTTACAATCCAATTGGTCGCACACTGCTTGTCCTATCAGCGTGTTGCCCCAAAGCACTGTGGTCCATGTAGTCAGCATCAGCGGGTACGCCTCTGCCAGGGTCTTGAGCAAAAAATCAAAGTCGCGTTGGCCATCCCTGGACACGTGTTTCGAGGTTGTTGCCTCTCGTCAGCAGGGAGTAGGAATGTATGAAGGGGTGCTGCATAGGCTGCCAAAAAATATCTTCAGGTTCGGTACCACTCGTGGCACGCAGGTGCGTAACCCGGCTCGTCAGCCCCACCAGCTCCAAGGAGCTTGAATATAAGTTACAATCCAATTGGTCGCACACTGCTTGTCCTATCAGCGTGTTGCCCCAAAGCACCGTGGTCCATGTAGTCAGCATCAGCGGGTACGCCTCTGCCAGGGTCTTGAGCAAAAAATCAAAGTTGCGTTGGCCATCCCTGGACACGTGTTTCGAGGTTGTTGCCTCTCGTCAGCAGGGAGTAGGAATGTATGAAGGGGTGCTGCATAGGCTGCCAAAAAATATCTTCAGGTTCGGTACCACTCGTGGCTCGCAGGTGCGTAACCCGGCTCGTCAGCCCCACCAGTTCCAAGGAGCTTGAATATAAGTTACAATCCAATTGGTCGCACACTGCTTGTCCTATCAGCGTGTTGCCCCAAAGCGCCGTGGTCCATGTAGTCAGCCCCTGCCAGGGTCTTGAGCAAAAAATCAAAGTCGCGTGGGCCATCCCTGGACACGTGTTTCGAGGTTGTTGCCTCTCGTCAGCAGGGAGTAGGAATGTATGAAGGGGTGCTGCATAGGCTGGCAAAAAATATCTTCAGGTTCGGTACCACTCGTGGCACGCAGGTGCGTAACCCGGCTCGTCAGCCCCACCAGCTCCAAGGAGCTTGAATATAAGTTACAATCCAATTGGTCGCACACTGCTTGTCCTATCAGCGTGTTGCCCCAAAGCACTGTGGTCAATGTAGTCAGCATCAGCGGGTACGCCTCTGCCAGGGTCTTGAGCAAAAAATCAAAGTCGCGTTGGCCATCCCTGGATACGTGTTTCGAGGTTGTTGCCTCTCGTCAGCAGGGAGTAGGAATGTATGAAGGGGTGCTGCATAGGCTGCCAAAAAATATCTTCAGGTTCGGTACCACTCGTGGCCCGCAGGTGCGTAATCCGGCTCGTCAGCCCCACCAGCTCCAAGGAGCTTGAATATAAGTTACAATCCAATTGGTCGCACACTGCTTGTCCTATCAGCGTGTTGCCCCAAAGCACCGTAGTCCATGTAGTCAGCATCAGCGGGTACGCCTCTGCCAGGGTCTTGAGCAAAAAATCAGTCGCGCTGGTCATCCCTGGACACGTGTTTCGAGGTTGTTGCCTCCTGTCAGCAGGGAGTAGGAATGTATGAAGGGGTGCTGCATAGGCTGCCAAAAAATATCTTCAGGTTCGGTACTACTCGTGGCACGCAGGTGCGTAACCCGGCTCATCAGCCCCACCAGCTCCAAGGAGCTTGAATATAAGTTACAATCCAATTGGTCGCACACTGCTTGTCCTATCAGCGTGTTGCCCCAAAGCACCGTGGTCCATGTAGTCAGCATCAGCGGGTACGCCTCTGCCAGGGTCTTGAGCAAAAAATCAAAGTCGCGTTGGCCATCCCTGGACACGTGTTTCGAGGTTGTTGCCTCTCGTCAGCAGGGAGTAGGAATGTATGAAGGGGTGCTGCATAGGCTGCCAAAAAATATCTTCAGGTTCGGTACCACTCGTGGCACGCAGGTGCGTAACCCGGCTCGTCAGCCCCACCAGCTCCAAGGAGCTTGAATATAAGTTACAATCCAATTGGTCGCACACTGCTTGTCCTATCAGCGTGTTGCCCCAAAGCACCGTGGTCCATGTAGTCAGCATCAGCGGGTACGCCTCTGCCAGGGTCTTGAGCAAAAAATCAAAGTCGCGTTGGCCATCCCTGGACACGTGTTTCGAGGTTGTTGCCTCTCGTCAGCAGGGAGTAGGAATGTACGAAGGGGTGCTGCATAGGCTGCCAAAAAATATCTTCAGGTTCGGTACCACTCGTGGCACGCAGGTGCGTAACCCGGCTCGTCAGCCCCACCAGCTCCAAGGAGCTTGAATATAAGTTACAATCCAATTGGTCGCACACTGCTTGTCCTATCAGCGTGTTGCCCCAAAGCACCGTGGTCCATGTAGTCAGCATCAGCGGGTACGCCTCTGCCAGGGTCTTGAGCAAAAAATCAAAGTCGCGTTGGCCATCCCTGGACACGTGTTTCGAGGTTGTTGCCTCTCGTCAGCAGGGAGTAGGAATGTATGAAGGGGTGCTGCATAGGCTGCCAAAAAATATCTTCAGGTTCGGTACCACTCGTGGCACGCAGGTGCGTAACCCGGCTCGTCAGCCCCACCAGCTCCAAGGAGCTTGAATATAAGTTACAATCCAATTGGTCGCACACTGCTTGTCCTATCAGCGTGTTGCCCCAAAGCACCGTGGTCCATGTAGTCAGCATCAGCGGGTACGCCTCTGCCAGGGTCTTGAGCAAAAAATCAAAGTCGCGTTGGCCATCCCTGGACACGTGTTTCGAGGTTGTTGCCTCTCGTCAGCAGGGAGTAGGAATGTATGAAGGGGTGCTGCATAGGCTGCCAAAAAATATCTTCAGGTTCGGTACCACTCGTGGCACGCAGGTGCGTAACCCGGCTCGTCAGCCCCACAAGCTCCAAGGAGCTTGAATATAAGTTACAATCCAATTGGTCGCACACTGCTTGTCCTATCAGCGTGTTGCCCCAAAGCACCGTGGTCCATGTAGTCAGCATCAGCGGGTACGCCTCTGCCAGGGTCTTGAGCAAAAAATCAAAGTCGCGTTGGCCATCCCTGGACACGTGTTTCGAGGTTGTTGCCTCTCGTCAGCAGGGAGTAGGAATGTATGAAGGGGTGCTGCATAGGCTGCCAAAAAATATCTTCAGGTTCGGTACCACTCGTGGCACGCAGGTGCGTAACCCGGCTCGTCTGCCCCACCAGCTCCAAGGAGCTTGAATATAAGTTACAATCCAATTGGTCGCACACTGCTTGTCCTATCAGCGTGTTGCCCCAAAGCACTGTGGTCCATGTAGTCAGCATCAGCGGGTACGCCTCTGCCAGGGTCTTGAGCAAAAAATCAAAGTCGCGTTGGCCATCCCTGGACACGTGTTTCAAGGTTGTTGCCTCTCGTCAGCAGGGAGTAGGAATGTATGAAGGGGTGCTGCATAGGCTGCCAAAAAATATCTTCAGGTTCGGTACCACTCGTGGCACGCAGGTGCGTAACCCGGCTCGTCAGCCCCACCAGCTCCAAGGAGCTTGAATATAAGTTACAATCCAATTGGTCGCACACTGCTTGTCCTATCAGCGTGTTGCCCCAATGCACCGTGGTCCATGCAGTCAGCATCAGCGGGTACGCCTCTGCCAGGGTCTTGAGCAAAAAATCAAAGTCGCGTTGGCCATATCTGGACACGTGTTTCGAGGTTGTTGCCTCTCGTCAGCAGGGAGTAGGAATGTATGAAGGGGTGCTGCATAGGCTGCCAAAAAATATCTTCAGGTTCGGTACCACTCGTGGCACGCAGGTGCGTAACCCGGCTCGTCAGCCCCACCAGCTCCAAGGAGCTTGAATATAAGTTACAATCCAATTGGTCACACACTGCTTGTCCTATCAGCGTGTTGCCCCAAAGCACCGTGGTCCATGTAGTCAGCATCAGCGGGTACGCCTCTGCCAGGGTCTTGAGCAAAAAATCAAAGTCGCGTTGGCCATCCCTGGACACGTGTTTCGAGGTTGTTGCCTCTCGTCAGCAGGGAGTAGGAATGTATGAAGGGGTGCTGCATAGGCTGCCAAAAAATATCTTCAGGTTCGGTACCACTCGTGGCACGCAGGTGCGTAACCCGGCTCGTCAGCCCCACCAGCTCCAAGGAGCTTGAATATAAGTTACAATCCAATTGATCGCACACTGCTTGTCCTATCAGCGTGTTGCCCCAAAGCACCGTGGTCCATGTAGTCAGCATCAGCGGGTACGCCTCTGCCAGGGTCTTGAGCAAAAAATCAAAGTCGCGTTGGCCATCCCTGGACACGTGTTTCGAGGTTGTTGCCTCTCGTCAGCAGGGAGTAGGAATGTATGAAGGGGTGCTGCATAGGCTGCCAAAAAATATCTTCAGGTTCGGTACCACTCGTGGCACGCAGGTGCGTAACCCGGCTCGTCAGCCCCACCAGCTCCAAGGAACTTGAATATAAGTTACAATCCAATTGGTCGCACACTGCTTGTCCTATCAGCGTGTTGCCCCAAAGCAAAGTGGTCCATGTAGTCAGCATCAGCGGGTACGCCTCTGCCAGGGTCTTGAGCAAAAAGTCAAAGTCGCGTTGGCCATCCCTGGACACGTGTTTCGAGGTTGTTGCCTCTCGTCAGCATGGAGTAGGAATGTATGAAGGGGTGCTGCATAGGCTGCCAAAAAATATCTTCAGGTTCGGTACCACTCGTGGCACGCAGGTGCGTAACCCGGCTCGTCAGCCCCACCAGCTCCAAGGAGCTTGAATATAAGTTACAATCCAATTGGTCGCACACTGCTTGTCCTATCAGCGTGTTGCCCCAAAGCACCGTGGTCCATGTAGTCAGCATCAGCGGGTACGCCTCTGCCAGGGTCTTGAGCAAAAAAATCACAGTCGCGTTGGCCATCCCTGGACACGTGTTTCGAGGTTGTTGCCTCTCGTCAGCAGGGAGTAGGAATGTATGAAGGGGTGCTGCATAGGCTGCCAAAAAATATCTTCAGGTTCGGTACCACTCGTGGCACGCAGGTGCGTAACCCGGCTCGTCAGCCCCACCAGCTCCAAGGAGCTTGAATATAAGTTACAATCCAATTGGTCGCACACTGCTTGTCCTATCAGCGTGTTGCCCCAAAGCACTGTGGTCCATGTAGTCAGCATCAGCGGGTACGCCTCTGCCAGGGTCTTGAGCAAAAAATCAAAGTCGCGTTGGCCATCCCTGGACACGTGTTTCGAGGTTGTTGCCTCTCGTCAGCAGGGAGTAGGAATGTATGAAGGGGTGCTGCATAGGCTGCCAAAAAATATCTTCAGGTTCGGTACCACTCGTGGCACGCAGGTGCGTAACCCGGCTCGTCAGCCCCACCAGCTCCAAGGAGCTTGAATATAAGTTACAATCCAATTGGTCGCACACTGCTTGTCCTATCAGCGTGTTGCCCCAAAGCACCGTGGTCCATGTAGTCAGCATCAGCGGGTACGCCTCTGCCAGGGTCTTGAGCAAAAAATCAAAGTTGCGTTGGCCATCCCTGGACACGTGTTTCGAGGTTGTTGCCTCTCGTCAGCAGGGAGTAGGAATGTATGAAGGGGTGCTGCATAGGCTGCCAAAAAATATCTTCAGGTTCGGTACCACTCGTGGCTCGCAGGTGCGTAACCCGGCTCGTCAGCCCCACCAGTTCCAAGGAGCTTGAAT
The DNA here is from genome assembly GCF_964263255.1 of Lissotriton vulgaris. Lineage (NCBI taxonomy): Eukaryota > Metazoa > Chordata > Amphibia > Caudata > Salamandridae > Lissotriton > Lissotriton vulgaris. The sequence continues at coordinate 218,236 of NW_028251278.1, forward strand.
ATAAGTTACAATCCAATTGGTCGCACACTGCTTGTCCTATCAGCGTGTTGCCCCAAAGCGCCGTGGTCCATGTAGTCAGCCCCTGCCAGGGTCTTGAGCAAAAAATCAAAGTCGCGTGGGCCATCCCTGGACACGTGTTTCGAGGTTGTTGCCTCTCGTCAGCAGGGAGTAGGAATGTATGAAGGGGTGCTGCATAGGCTGGCAAAAAATATCTTCAGGTTCGGTACCACTCGTGGCACGCAGGTGCGTAACCCGGCTCGTCAGCCCCACCAGCTCCAAGGAGCTTGAATATAAGTTACAATCCAATTGGTCGCACACTGCTTGTCCTATCAGCGTGTTGCCCCAAAGCACTGTGGTCAATGTAGTCAGCATCAGCGGGTACGCCTCTGCCAGGGTCTTGAGCAAAAAATCAAAGTCGCGTTGGCCATCCCTGGATACGTGTTTCGAGGTTGTTGCCTCTCGTCAGCAGGGAGTAGGAATGTATGAAGGGGTGCTGCATAGGCTGCCAAAAAATATCTTCAGGTTCGGTACCACTCGTGGCCCGCAGGTGCGTAATCCGGCTCGTCAGCCCCACCAGCTCCAAGGAGCTTGAATATAAGTTACAATCCAATTGGTCGCACACTGCTTGTCCTATCAGCGTGTTGCCCCAAAGCACCGTAGTCCATGTAGTCAGCATCAGCGGGTACGCCTCTGCCAGGGTCTTGAGCAAAAAATCAGTCGCGCTGGTCATCCCTGGACACGTGTTTCGAGGTTGTTGCCTCCTGTCAGCAGGGAGTAGGAATGTATGAAGGGGTGCTGCATAGGCTGCCAAAAAATATCTTCAGGTTCGGTACTACTCGTGGCACGCAGGTGCGTAACCCGGCTCATCAGCCCCACCAGCTCCAAGGAGCTTGAATATAAGTTACAATCCAATTGGTCGCACACTGCTTGTCCTATCAGCGTGTTGCCCCAAAGCACCGTGGTCCATGTAGTCAGCATCAGCGGGTACGCCTCTGCCAGGGTCTTGAGCAAAAAATCAAAGTCGCGTTGGCCATCCCTGGACACGTGTTTCGAGGTTGTTGCCTCTCGTCAGCAGGGAGTAGGAATGTATGAAGGGGTGCTGCATAGGCTGCCAAAAAATATCTTCAGGTTCGGTACCACTCGTGGCACGCAGGTGCGTAACCCGGCTCGTCAGCCCCACCAGCTCCAAGGAGCTTGAATATAAGTTACAATCCAATTGGTCGCACACTGCTTGTCCTATCAGCGTGTTGCCCCAAAGCACCGTGGTCCATGTAGTCAGCATCAGCGGGTACGCCTCTGCCAGGGTCTTGAGCAAAAAATCAAAGTCGCGTTGGCCATCCCTGGACACGTGTTTCGAGGTTGTTGCCTCTCGTCAGCAGGGAGTAGGAATGTACGAAGGGGTGCTGCATAGGCTGCCAAAAAATATCTTCAGGTTCGGTACCACTCGTGGCACGCAGGTGCGTAACCCGGCTCGTCAGCCCCACCAGCTCCAAGGAGCTTGAATATAAGTTACAATCCAATTGGTCGCACACTGCTTGTCCTATCAGCGTGTTGCCCCAAAGCACCGTGGTCCATGTAGTCAGCATCAGCGGGTACGCCTCTGCCAGGGTCTTGAGCAAAAAATCAAAGTCGCGTTGGCCATCCCTGGACACGTGTTTCGAGGTTGTTGCCTCTCGTCAGCAGGGAGTAGGAATGTATGAAGGGGTGCTGCATAGGCTGCCAAAAAATATCTTCAGGTTCGGTACCACTCGTGGCACGCAGGTGCGTAACCCGGCTCGTCAGCCCCACCAGCTCCAAGGAGCTTGAATATAAGTTACAATCCAATTGGTCGCACACTGCTTGTCCTATCAGCGTGTTGCCCCAAAGCACCGTGGTCCATGTAGTCAGCATCAGCGGGTACGCCTCTGCCAGGGTCTTGAGCAAAAAATCAAAGTCGCGTTGGCCATCCCTGGACACGTGTTTCGAGGTTGTTGCCTCTCGTCAGCAGGGAGTAGGAATGTATGAAGGGGTGCTGCATAGGCTGCCAAAAAATATCTTCAGGTTCGGTACCACTCGTGGCACGCAGGTGCGTAACCCGGCTCGTCAGCCCCACAAGCTCCAAGGAGCTTGAATATAAGTTACAATCCAATTGGTCGCACACTGCTTGTCCTATCAGCGTGTTGCCCCAAAGCACCGTGGTCCATGTAGTCAGCATCAGCGGGTACGCCTCTGCCAGGGTCTTGAGCAAAAAATCAAAGTCGCGTTGGCCATCCCTGGACACGTGTTTCGAGGTTGTTGCCTCTCGTCAGCAGGGAGTAGGAATGTATGAAGGGGTGCTGCATAGGCTGCCAAAAAATATCTTCAGGTTCGGTACCACTCGTGGCACGCAGGTGCGTAACCCGGCTCGTCTGCCCCACCAGCTCCAAGGAGCTTGAATATAAGTTACAATCCAATTGGTCGCACACTGCTTGTCCTATCAGCGTGTTGCCCCAAAGCACTGTGGTCCATGTAGTCAGCATCAGCGGGTACGCCTCTGCCAGGGTCTTGAGCAAAAAATCAAAGTCGCGTTGGCCATCCCTGGACACGTGTTTCAAGGTTGTTGCCTCTCGTCAGCAGGGAGTAGGAATGTATGAAGGGGTGCTGCATAGGCTGCCAAAAAATATCTTCAGGTTCGGTACCACTCGTGGCACGCAGGTGCGTAACCCGGCTCGTCAGCCCCACCAGCTCCAAGGAGCTTGAATATAAGTTACAATCCAATTGGTCGCACACTGCTTGTCCTATCAGCGTGTTGCCCCAATGCACCGTGGTCCATGCAGTCAGCATCAGCGGGTACGCCTCTGCCAGGGTCTTGAGCAAAAAATCAAAGTCGCGTTGGCCATATCTGGACACGTGTTTCGAGGTTGTTGCCTCTCGTCAGCAGGGAGTAGGAATGTATGAAGGGGTGCTGCATAGGCTGCCAAAAAATATCTTCAGGTTCGGTACCACTCGTGGCACGCAGGTGCGTAACCCGGCTCGTCAGCCCCACCAGCTCCAAGGAGCTTGAATATAAGTTACAATCCAATTGGTCACACACTGCTTGTCCTATCAGCGTGTTGCCCCAAAGCACCGTGGTCCATGTAGTCAGCATCAGCGGGTACGCCTCTGCCAGGGTCTTGAGCAAAAAATCAAAGTCGCGTTGGCCATCCCTGGACACGTGTTTCGAGGTTGTTGCCTCTCGTCAGCAGGGAGTAGGAATGTATGAAGGGGTGCTGCATAGGCTGCCAAAAAATATCTTCAGGTTCGGTACCACTCGTGGCACGCAGGTGCGTAACCCGGCTCGTCAGCCCCACCAGCTCCAAGGAGCTTGAATATAAGTTACAATCCAATTGATCGCACACTGCTTGTCCTATCAGCGTGTTGCCCCAAAGCACCGTGGTCCATGTAGTCAGCATCAGCGGGTACGCCTCTGCCAGGGTCTTGAGCAAAAAATCAAAGTCGCGTTGGCCATCCCTGGACACGTGTTTCGAGGTTGTTGCCTCTCGTCAGCAGGGAGTAGGAATGTATGAAGGGGTGCTGCATAGGCTGCCAAAAAATATCTTCAGGTTCGGTACCACTCGTGGCACGCAGGTGCGTAACCCGGCTCGTCAGCCCCACAAGCTCCAAGGAGCTTGAATATAAGTTACAATCCAATTGGTCGCACACTGCTTGTCCTATCAGCGTGTTGCCCCAAAGCACCGTGGTCCATGTAGTCAGCATCAGCGGGTACGCCTCTGCCAGGGTCTTGAGCAAAAAATCAAAGTCGCGTTGGCCATCCCTGGACACGTGTTTCGAGGTTGTTGCCTCTCGTCAGCAGGGAGTAGGAATGTATGAAGGGGTGCTGCATAGGCTGCCAAAAAATATCTTCAGGTTCGGTACCACTCGTGGCACGCAGGTGCGTAACCCGGCTCGTCTGCCCCACCAGCTCCAAGGAGCTTGAATATAAGTTACAATCCAATTGGTCGCACACTGCTTGTCCTATCAGCGTGTTGCCCCAAAGCACTGTGGTCCATGTAGTCAGCATCAGCGGGTACGCCTCTGCCAGGGTCTTGAGCAAAAAATCAAAGTCGCGTTGGCCATCCCTGGACACGTGTTTCAAGGTTGTTGCCTCTCGTCAGCAGGGAGTAGGAATGTATGAAGGGGTGCTGCATAGGCTGCCAAAAAATATCTTCAGGTTCGGTACCACTCGTGGCACGCAGGTGCGTAACCCGGCTCGTCAGCCCCACCAGCTCCAAGGAGCTTGAATATAAGTTACAATCCAATTGGTCGCACACTGCTTGTCCTATCAGCGTGTTGCCCCAATGCACCGTGGTCCATGCAGTCAGCATCAGCGGGTACGCCTCTGCCAGGGTCTTGAGCAAAAAATCAAAGTCGCGTTGGCCATATCTGGACACGTGTTTCGAGGTTGTTGCCTCTCGTCAGCAGGGAGTAGGAATGTATGAAGGGGTGCTGCATAGGCTGCCAAAAAATATCTTCAGGTTCGATACAACTCGTGGCACGCAGGTGCGTAACCCGGCTCGTCAGCCCCACCAGCTCCAAGGAGCTTGAATATAAGTTACAATCCAATTGGTCGCACACTGCTTGTCCTATCAGCGTGTTGCCCCAAAGCACCGTGGTCCATGTAGTCAGCATCAGCGGGTACGCCTCTGCCAGGGTCTTGAGCAAAAAATCAAAGTCGCATTGGCCATCCCTGGACACGTGTTTCGAGGTTGTTGCCTCTCGTCAGCAGGGAGTAGGAATGTATGAAGGGGTGCTGCATAGGCTGCCAAAAAATATCTTCAGGTTCGGTACCACTCGTGGCACGCAGGTGCGTAACCCGGCTCGTCAGCCCCACCAGCTCCAAGGAGCTTGAATATAAGTTACAATCCAATTGGTCACACACTGCTTGTCCTATCAGCGTGTTGCCCCAAAGCACCGTGGTCCATGTAGTCAGCATCAGCGGGTACGCCTCTGCCAGGGTCTTGAGCAAAAAATCAAAGTCGCGTTGGCCATCCCTGGACACGTGTTTCGAGGTTGTTGCCTCTCGTCAGCAGGGAGTAGGAATGTATGAAGGGGTGCTGCATAGGCTGCCAAAAAATATCTTCAGGTTCGGTACCACTCGTGGCACGCAGGTGCGTAACCCGGCTCGTCAGCCCCACCAGCTCCAAGGAGCTTGAATATAAGTTACAATCCAATTGGTCGCACACTGCTTGTCCTATCAGCGTGTTGCCCCAAAGCACCGTGGTCCATGTAGTCAGCATCAGCGGGTACGCCTCTGCCAGGGTCTTGAGCAAAAAATCAAAGTCGCGTTGGCCATCCCTGGACACGTGTTTCGAGGTTGTTGCCTCTCGTCAGCAGGGAGTAGGAATGTATGAAGGGGTGCTGCATAGGCTGCCAAAAAATATCTTCAGGTTCGGTACCACTCGTGGCACGCAGGTGCGTAACCCGGCTCGTCAGCCCCACAAGCTCCAAGGAGCTTGAATATAAGTTACAATCCAATTGGTCGCACACTGCTTGTCCTATCAGCGTGTTGCCCCAAAGCACCGTGGTCCATGTAGTCAGCATCAGCGGGTACGCCTCTGCCAGGGTCTTGAGCAAAAAATCAAAGTCGCGTTGGCCATCCCTGGACACGTGTTTCGAGGTTGTTGCCTCTCGTCAGCAGGGAGTAGGAATGTATGAAGGGGTGCTGCATAGGCTGCCAAAAAATATCTTCAGGTTCGGTACCACTCGTGGCACGCAGGTGCGTAACCCGGCTCGTCTGCCCCACCAGCTCCAAGGAGCTTGAATATAAGTTACAATCCAATTGGTCGCACACTGCTTGTCCTATCAGCGTGTTGCCCCAAAGCACCGTGGTCCATGTAGTCAGCATCAGCGGGTACGCCTCTGCCAGGGTCTAGAGCAAAAAGTCAAAGTCGCGTTGGCCATCCCTGGACACGTGTTTCGAGGTTGTTGCCTCTCGTCAGCATGGAGTAGGAATGTATGAAGGGGTGCTGCATAGGCTGCCAAAAAATATCTTCAGGTTCGGTACCACTCGTGGCACGCAGGTGCGTAACCCGGCTCGTCAGCCCCACCAGCTCCAAGGAGCTTGAATATAAGTTACAATCCAATTGGTCGCACACTGCTTGTCCTATCAGCGTGTTGCCCCAAAGCACCGTGGTCCATGTAGTCAGCATCAGCGGGTACGCCTCTGCCAGGGTCTTGAGCAAAAAATCAAAGTCACGTTGGCCATCCCTGGACACGTGTTTCGAGGTTGTTGCCTCTCGTCAGCAGGGAGTAGGAATGTATGAAGGGGTGCTGCATAGGCTGCCAAAAAATATCTTCAGGTTCGGTACCACTCGTGGCACGCAGGTGCGTAACCCGGCTCGTCAGCCCCACCAGCTCCAAGGAACTTGAATATAAGTTACAATCCAATTGGTCGCACACTGCTTGTCCTATCAGCGTGTTGCCCCAAAGCAAAGTGGTCCATGTAGTCAGCATCAGCGGGTACGCCTCTGCCAGGGTCTTGAGCAAAAAGTCAAAGTCGCGTGGCCATCCCTGGACACGTGTTTCGAGGTTGTTGCCTCTCGTCAGCATGGAGTAGGAATGTATGAAGGGGTGCTGCATAGGCTGCCAAAAAATATCTTCAGGTTCGGTACCACTCGTGGCACGCAGGTGCGTAACCCGGCTCGTCAGCCCCACCAGCTCCAAGGAGCTTGAATATAAGTTACAATCCAATTGGTCGCACACTGCTTGTCCTATCAGCGTGTTGCCCCAAAGCACCGTGGTCCATGTAGTCAGCATCAGCGGGTACGCCTCTGCCAGGGTCTTGAGCAAAAAAATCACAGTCGCGTTGGCCATCCCTGGACACGTGTTTCGAGGTTGTTGCCTCTCGTCAGCAGGGAGTAGGAATGTATGAAGGGGTGCTGCATAGGCTGCCAAAAAATATCTTCAGGTTCGGTACCACTCGTGGCACGCAGGTGCGTAACCCGGCTCGTCAGCCCCACCAGCTCCAAGGAGCTTGAATATAAGTTACAATCCAATTGGTCGCACACTGCTTGTCCTATCAGCGTGTTGCCCCAAAGCACTGTGGTCCATGTAGTCAGCATCAGCGGGTACGCCTCTGCCAGGGTCTTGAGCAAAAAATCAAAGTCGCGTTGGCCATCCCTGGACACGTGTTTCGAGGTTGTTGCCTCTCGTCAGCAGGGAGTAGGAATGTATGAAGGGGTGCTGCATAGGCAGCCAAAAAATATCTTCAGGTTCGGTACCACTCGTGGCACGCAGGTGCGTAACCCGGCTCGTCAGCCCCACCAGCTCCAAGGAACTTGAATATAAGTTACAATCCAATTGGTCGCACACTGCTTGTCCTATCAGCGTGTTGCCCCAAAGCAAAGTGGTCCATGTAGTCAGCATCAGCGGGTACGCCTCTGCCAGGGTCTTGAGCAAAAAGTCAAAGTCGCGTGGCCATCCCTGGACACGTGTTTCGAGGTTGTTGCCTCTCGTCAGCATGGAGTAGGAATGTATGAAGGGGTGCTGCATAGGCTGCCAAAAAATATCTTCAGGTTCGGTACCACTCGTGGCACGCAGGTGCGTAACCCGGCTCGTCAGCCCCACCAGCTCCAAGGAGCTTGAATATAAGTTACAATCCAATTGGTCGCACACTGCTTGTCCTATCAGCGTGTTGCCCCAAAGCACCGTGGTCCATGTAGTCAGCATCAGCGGGTACGCCTCTGCCAGGGTCTTGAGCAAAAAAATCACAGTCGCGTTGGCCATCCCTGGACACGTGTTTCGAGGTTGTTGCCTCTCGTCAGCAGGGAGTAGGAATGTATGAAGGGGTGCTGCATAGGCTGCCAAAAAATATCTTCAGGTTCGGTACCACTCGTGGCACGCAGGTGCGTAACCCGGCTCGTCAGCCCCACCAGCTCCAAGGAGCTTGAATATAAGTTACAATCCAATTGGTCGCACACTGCTTGTCCTATCAGCGTGTTGCCCCAAAGCACTGTGGTCCATGTAGTCAGCATCAGCGGGTACGCCTCTGCCAGGGTCTTGAGCAAAAAATCAAAGTCGCGTTGGCCATCCCTGGACACGTGTTTCGAGGTTGTTGCCTCTCGTCAGCAGGGAGTAGGAATGTATGAAGGGGTGCTGCATAGGCAGCCAAAAAATATCTTCAGGTTCGGTACCACTCGTGGCACGCAGGTGCGTAACCCGGCTCGTCAGCCCCACCAGCTCCAAGGAGCTTGAATATAAGTTACAATCCAATTGGTCGCACACTGCTTGTCCTATCAGCGTGTTGCCCCAAAGCACCGTGGTCCATGTAGTCAGCATCAGCGGGTACGCCTCTGCCAGGGTCTTGAGCAAAAAATCAAAGTTGCGTTGGCCATCCCTGGACACGTGTTTCGAGGTTGTTGCCTCTCGTCAGCAGGGAGTAGGAATGTATGAAGGGGTGCTGCATAGGCTGCCAAAAAATATCTTCAGGTTCGGTACCACTCGTGGCTCGCAGGTGCGTAACCCGGCTCGTCAGCCCCACCAGTTCCAAGGAGCTTGAATATAAGTTACAATCCAATTGGTCGCACACTGCTTGTCCTATCAGCGTGTTGCCCCAAAGCGCCGTGATCCATGTAGTCAGCCCCTGCCAGGGTCTTGAGCAAAAAATCAAAGTCGCGTGGGCCATCCCTGGACACGTGTTTCGAGGTTGTTGCCTCTCGTCAGCAGGGAGTAGGAATGTATGAAGGGGTGCTGCATAGGCTGGCAAAAAATATCTTCAGGTTCGGTACCACTCGTGGCACGCAGGTGCGTAACCCGGCTCGTCAGCCCCACCAGCTCCAAGGAGCTTGAATATAAGTTACAATCCAATTGGTCGCACACTGCTTGTCCTATCAGCGTGTTGCCCCAAAGCACTGTGGTCAATGTAGTCAGCATCAGCGGGTACGCCTCTGCCAGGGTCTTGAGCAAAAAATCAAAGTCGCGTTGGCCATCCCTGGACACGTGTTTCGAGGTTGTTGCCTCTCGTCAGCAGGGAGTAGGAATGTATGAAGGGGTGCTGCATAGGCTGCCAAAAAATATCTTCAGGTTCGGTACCACTCGTGGCCCGCAGGTGCGTAATCCGGCTCGTCAGCCCCACCAGCTCCAAGGAGCTTGAATATAAGTTACAATCCAATTGGTCGCACACTGCTTGTCCTATCAGCGTGTTGCCCCAAAGCACCGTAGTCCATGTAGTCAGCATCAGCGGGTACGCCTCTGCCAGGGTCTTGAGCAAAAAATCAGTCGCGCTGGTCATCCCTGGACACGTGTTTCGAGGTTGTTGCCTCCTGTCAGCAGGGAGTAGGAATGTATGAAGGGGTGCTGCATAGGCTGCCAAAAAATATCTTCAGGTTCGGTACTACTCGTGGCACGCAGGTGCGTAACCCGGCTCATCAGCCCCACCAGCTCCAAGGAGCTTGAATATAAGTTACAATCCAATTGGTCGCACACTGCTTGTCCTATCAGCGTGTTGCCCCAAAGCACCGTGGTCCATGTAGTCAGCATCAGCGGGTACGCCTCTGCCAGGGTCTTGAGCAAAAAATCAAAGTCGCGTTGGCCATCCCTGGACACGTGTTTCGAGGTTGTTGCCTCTCGTCAGCAGGGAGTAGGAATGTATGAAGGGGTGCTGCATAGGCTGCCCAAAAATATCTTCAGGTTCGGTACCACTCGTGGCACGCAGGTGCGTAACCCGGCTCGTCAGCCCCACCAGCTCCAAGGAGCTTGAATATAAGTTACAATCCAATTGGTCGCACACTGCTTGTCCTATCAGCGTGTTGCCCCAAAGCACCGTGGTCCATGTAGTCAGCATCAGCGGGTACGCCTCTGCCAGGGTCTTGAGCAAAAAATCAAAGTCGCGTTGGCCATCCCTGGACACGTGTTTCGAGGTTGTTGCCTCTCGTCAGCAGGGAGTAGGAATGTACGAAGGGGTGCTGCATAGGCTGCCAAAAAATATCTTCAGGTTCGGTACCACTCGTGGCACGCAGGTGCGTAACCCGGCTCGTCAGCCCCACCAGCTCCAAGGAGCTTGAATATAAGTTACAATCCAATTGGTCGCACACTGCTTGTCCTATCAGCGTGTTGCCCCAAAGCACCGTGGTCCATGTAGTCAGCATCAGCGGGTACGCCTCTGCCAGGGTCTTGAGCAAAAAATCAAAGTCACGTTGGCCATCCCTGGACACGTGTTTCGAGGTTGTTGCCTCTCGTCAGCAGGGAGTAGGAATGTATGAAGGGGTGCTGCATAGGCTGCCAAAAAATATCTTCAGGTTCGGTACCACTCGTGGCACGCAGGTGCGTAACCCGGCTCGTCAGCCCCACCAGCTCCAAGGAACTTGAATATAAGTTACAATCCAATTGGTCGCACACTGCTTGTCCTATCAGCGTGTTGCCCCAAAGCAAAGTGGTCCATGTAGTCAGCATCAGCGGGTACGCCTCTGCCAGGGTCTTGAGCAAAAAGTCAAAGTCGCGTTGGCCATCCCTGGACACGTGTTTTGAGGTTGTTGCCTCTCGTCAGCATGGAGTAGGAATGTATGAAGGGGTGCTGCATAGGCTGCCAAAAAATATCTTCAGGTTCGGTACCACTCGTGGCACGCAGGTGCGTAACCCGGCTCGTCAGCCCCACCAGCTCCAAGGAGCTTGAATATAAGTTACAATCCAATTGGTCGCACACTGCTTGTCCTATCAGCGTGTTGCCCCAAAGCACCGTGGTCCATGTAGTCAGCATCAGCGGGTACGCCTCTGCCAGGGTCTTGAGCAAAAAAATCACAGTCGCGTTGGCCATCCCTGGACACGTGTTTCGAGGTTGTTGCCTCTCGTCAGCAGGGAGTAGGAATGTATGAAGGGGTGCTGCGTAGGCTGCCAAAAAATATCTTCAGGTTCGGTACCACTCGTGGCACGCAGGTGCGTAACCCGGCTCGTCAGCCCCACCAGCTCCAAGGAGCTTGAATATAAGTTACAATCCAATTGGTCGCACACTGCTTGTCCTATCAGCGTGTTGCCCCAAAGCACTGTGGTCCATGTAGTCAGCATCAGCGGGTACGCCTCTGCCAGGGTCTTGAGCAAAAAATCAAAGTCGCGTTGGCCATCCCTGGACACGTGTTTCGAGGTTGTTGCCTCTCGTCAGCAGGGAGTAGGAATGTATGAAGGGGTGCTGCATAGGCTGCCAAAAAATATCTTCAGGTTCGGTACCACTCGTGGCACGCAGGTGCGTAACCCGGCTCGTCAGCCCCACCAGCTCCAAGGAGCTTGAATATAAGTTACAATCCAATTGGTCGCACACTGCTTGTCCTATCAGCGTGTTGCCCCAAAGCACCGTGGTCCATGTAGTCAGCATCAGCGGGTACGCCTCTGCCAGGGTCTTGAGCAAAAAATCAAAGTTGCGTTGGCCATCCCTGGACACGTGTTTCGAGGTTGTTGCCTCTCGTCAGCAGGGAGTAGGAATGTATGAAGGGGTGCTGCATAGGCTGCCAAAAAATATCTTCAGGTTCGGTACCACTCGTGGCTCGCAGGTGCGTAACCCGGCTCGTCAGCCCCACCAGTTCCAAGGAGCTTGAATATAAGTTACAATCCAATTGGTCGCACACTGCTTGTCCTATCAGCGTGTTGCCCCAAAGCGCCGTGGTCCATGTAGTCAGCCCCTGCCAGGGTCTTGAGCAAAAAATCAAAGTCGCGTGGGCCATCCCTGGACACGTGTTTCGAGGTTGTTGCCTCTCGTCAGCAGGGAGTAGGAATGTATGAAGGGGTGCTGCATAGGCTGGCAAAAAATATCTTCAGGTTCGGTACCACTCGTGGCACGCAGGTGCGTAACCCGGCTCGTCAGCCCCACCAGCTCCAAGGAGCTTGAATATAAGTTACAATCCAATTGGTCGCACACTGCTTGTCCTATCAGCGTGTTGCCCCAAAGCACTGTGGTCAATGTAGTCAGCATCAGCGGGTACGCCTCTGCCAGGGTCTTGAGCAAAAAATCAAAGTCGCGTTGGCCATCCCTGGACACGTGTTTCGAGGTTGTTGCCTCTCGTCAGCAGGGAGTAGGAATGTATGAAGGGGTGCTGCATAGGCTGCCAAAAAATATCTTCAGGTTCGGTACCACTCGTGGCCCGCAGGTGCGTAATCCGGCTCGTCAGCCCCACCAGCTCCAAGGAGCTTGAATATAAGTTACAATCCAATTGGTCGCACACTGCTTGTCCTATCAGCGTGTTGCCCCAAAGCACCGTAGTCCATGTAGTCAGCATCAGCGGGTACGCCTCTGCCAGGGTCTTGAGCAAAAAATCAGTCGCGCTGGTCATCCCTGGACACGTGTTTCGAGGTTGTTGCCTCCTGTCAGCAGGGAGTAGGAATGTATGAAGGGGTGCTGCATAGGCTGCCAAAAAATATCTTCAGGTTCGGTACCACTCGTGGCACGCAGGTGCGTAACCCGGCTCATCAGCCCCACCAGCTCCAAGGAGCTTGAATATAAGTTACAATCCAATTGGTCGCACACTGCTTGTCCTATCAGCGTGTTGCCCCAAAGCACCGTGGTCCATGTAGTCAGCATCAGCGGGTACGCCTCTGCCAGGGTCTTGAGCAAAAAATCAAAGTCGCGTTGGCCATCCCTGGACACGTGTTTCGAGGTTGTTGCCTCTCGTCAGCAGGGAGTAGGAATGTATGAAGGGGTGCTGCATAGGCTGCCAAAAAATATCTTCAGGTTCGGTACTACTCGTGGCACGCAGGTGCGTAACCCGGCTCGTCAGCCCCACCAGCTCCAAGGAGCTTGAATATAAGTTACAATCCAATTGGTCGCACACTGCTTGTCCTATCAGCGTATTGCCCCAAAGCACCGTGGTCCATGTAGTCAGCATCAGCGGGTACGCCTCTGCCAGGGTCTTGAGCAAAAAATCAAAGTCGCGTTGGCCATCCCTGGACACGTGTTTCGAGGTTGTTGCCTCTCGTCAGCAGGGAGTAGGAATGTATGAAGGGGTGCTGCATAGGCTGCCAAAAAATATCTTCAGGTTCGGTACCACTCGTGGCACGCAGGTGCATAACCCGGCTCGTCAGCCCCACCAGCTCCAAGGAGCTTGAATATAAGTTACAATCCAATTGATCGCACACTGCTTGTCCTATCAGCGTGTTGCCCCAAAGCACCGTGGTCCATGTAGTAAGCATCAGCGGGTACTCCTCTGCCAGGGTCTTGAGTAAAAAATCAAAGTCGCGTTGGCCATCCCTGGACACGTGTTTCGAGGTTGTTGCCTCTCGTCAGCAGGGAGTAGGAATGTATGAAGGGGTGCTGCATAGGCTGCCAAAAAATATCTTCAGGTTCGGTACCACTCGTGGCACGCAGGTGCGTAACCCGGCTCGTCAGCCCCACCAGCTCCAAGGAGCTTGAATATAAGTTACAATCCAATTGGTCGCACACTGCTTGTCCTATCAGCGTGTTGCCCCAAAGCACTGTGGTCCATGTAGTCAGCATCAGCGGGTACGCCTCTGCCAGGGTCTTGAGCAAAAAATCAAAGTCGCGTTGGCCATCCCTGGACACGTGTTTCAAGGTTGTTGCCTCTCGTCAGCAGGGAGTAGGAATGTATGAAGGGGTGCTGCATAGGCTGCCAAAAAATATCTTCAGGTTCGGTACCACTCGTGGCACGCAGGTGCGTAACCCGGCTCGTCAGCCCCACCAGCTCCAAGGAGCTTGAATATAAGTTACAATCCAATTGGTCGCACACTGCTTGTCCTATCAGCGTGTTGCCCCAATGCACCGTGGTCCATGCAGTCAGCATCAGCGGGTACGCCTCTGCCAGGGTCTTGAGCAAAAAATCAAAGTCGCGTTGGCCATCCCTGGACACGTGTTTCGAGGTTGTTGCCTCTCGTCAGCAGGGAGTAGGAATGTATGAAGGGGTGCTGCATAGGCTGCCAAAAAATATCTTCAGGTTCGATACAACTCGTGGCACGCAGGTGCGTAACCCGGCTCGTCAGCCCCACCAGCTCCAAGGAGCTTGAATATAAGTTACAATCCAATTGGTCGCACACTGCTTGTCCTATCAGCGTGTTGCCCCAAAGCACCGTGGTCCATGTAGTCAGCATCAGCGGGTACGCCTCTGCCAGGGTCTTGAGCAAAAAATCAAAGTCGCATTGGCCATCCCTGGACACGTGTTTCGAGGTTGTTGCCTCTCGTCAGCAGGGAGTAGGAATGTATGAAGGGGTGCTGCATAGGCTGCCAAAAAATATCTTCAGGTTCGGTACCACTCGTGGCACGCAGGTGCGTAACCCGGCTCGTCAGCCCCACCAGCTCCAAGGAGCTTGAATATAAGTTACAATCCAATTGGTCACACACTGCTTGTCCTATCAGCGTGTTGCCCCAAAGCACCGTGGTCCATGTAGTCAGCATCAGCGGGTACGCCTCTGCCAGGGTCTTGAGCAAAAAATCAAAGTCGCGTTGGCCATCCCTGGACACGTGTTTCGAGGTTGTTGCCTCTCGTCAGCAGGGAGTAGGAATGTATGAAGGGGTGCTGCATAGGCTGCCAAAAAATATCTTCAGGTTCGGTACCACTCGTGGCACGCAGGTGCGTAACCCGGCTCGTCAGCCCCACCAGCTCCAAGGAGCTTGAATATAAGTTACAATCCAATTGGTCGCACACTGCTTGTCCTATCAGCGTGTTGCCCCAAAGCACCGTGGTCCATGTAGTCAGCATCAGCGGGTACGCCTCTGCCAGGGTCTTGAGCAAAAAATCAAAGTCGCGTTGGCCATCCCTGGACACGTGTTTCGAGGTTGTTGCCTCTCGTCAGCAGGGAGTAGGAATGTATGAAGGGGTGCTGCATAGGCTGCCAAAAAATATCTTCAGGTTCGGTACCACTCGTGGCACGCAGGTGCGTAACCCGGCTCGTCAGCCCCACCAGCTCCAAGGAGCTTGAATATAAGTTACAATCCAATTGGTCGCACACTGCTTGTCCTATCAGCGTGTTGCCCCAAAGCACCGTGGTCCATGTAGTTAGCATCAGCGGGTACGCCTCTGCCAGGGTCTTGAGCAAAAAATCAAAGTCGCGTTGGCCATCCCTGGACACGTGTTTCGAGGTTGTTGCCTCTCGTCAGCAGGGAGTAGGAATGTATGAAGGGGTGCTGCATAGGCTGCCAAAAAATATCTTCAGGTTCGGTACCACTCGTGGCACGCAGGTGCGTAACCCGGCTCGTCAGCCCCACCAGCTCCAAGGAGCTTGAATATAAGTTACAATCCAATTGGTCGCACACTGCTTGTCCTATCAGCGTGTTGCCCCAAAGCACTGTGGTCCATGTAGTCAGCATCAGCGGGTACGCCTCTGCCAGGGTCTTGAGCAAAAAATCAAAGTCGCGTTGGCCATCCCTGGACACGTGTTTCAAGGTTGTTGCCTCTCGTCAGCAGGGAGTAGGAATGTATGAAGGGGTGCTGCATAGGCTGCCAAAAAATATCTTCAGGTTCGGTACCACTCGTGGCACGCAGGTGCGTAACCCGGCTCGTCAGCCCCACCAGCTCCAAGGAGCTTGAATATAAGTTACAATCCAATTGGTCGCACACTGCTTGTCCTATCAGCGTGTTGCCCCAATGCACCGTGGTCCATGCAGTCAGCATCAGCGGGTACGCCTCTGCCAGGGTCTTGAGCAAAAAATCAAAGTCGCGTTGGCCATCCCTGGACACGTGTTTCGAGGTTGTTGCCTCTCGTCAGCAGGGAGTAGGAATGTATGAAGGGGTGCTGCATAGGCTGCCAAAAAATATCTTCAGGTTCGATACAACTCGTGGCACGCAGGTGCGTAACCCGGCTCGTCAGCCCCACCAGCTCCAAGGAGCTTGAATATAAGTTACAATCCAATTGGTCGCACACTGCTTGTCCTATCAGCGTGTTGCCCCAAAGCACCGTGGTCCATGTAGTCAGCATCAGCGGGTACGCCTCTGCCAGGGTCTTGAGCAAAAAATCAAAGTCGCATTGGCCATCCCTGGACACGTGTTTCGAGGTTGTTGCCTCTCGTCAGCAGGGAGTAGGAATGTATGAAGGGGTGCTGCATAGGCTGCCAAAAAATATCTTCAGGTTCGGTACCACTCGTGGCACGCAGGTGCGTAACCCGGCTCGTCAGCCCCACCAGCTCCAAGGAGCTTGAATATAAGTTACAATCCAATTGGTCACACACTGCTTGTCCTATCAGCGTGTTGCCCCAAAGCACCGTGGTCCATGTAGTCAGCATCAGCGGGTACGCCTCTGCCAGGGTCTTGAGCAAAAAATCAAAGTCGCGTTGGCCATCCCTGGACACGTGTTTCGAGGTTGTTGCCTCTCGTCAGCAGGGAGTAGGAATGTATGAAGGGGTGCTGCATAGGCTGCCAAAAAATATCTTCAGGTTCGGTACCACTCGTGGCACGCAGGTGCGTAACCCGGCTCGTCAGCCCCACCAGCTCCAAGGAGCTTGAATATAAGTTACAATCCAATTGGTCGCACACTGCTTGTCCTATCAGCGTGTTGCCCCAAAGCACCGTGGTCCATGTAGTCAGCATCAGCGGGTACGCCTCTGCCAGGGTCTTGAGCAAAAAATCAAAGTCGCGTTGGCCATCCCTGGACACGTGTTTCGAGGTTGTTGCCTCTCGTCAGCAGGGAGTAGGAATGTATGAAGGGGTGCTGCATAGGCTGCCAAAAAATATCTTCAGGTTCGGTACCACTCGTGGCACGCAGGTGCGTAACCCGGCTCGTCAGCCCCACCAGCTCCAAGGAGCTTGAATATAAGTTACAATCCAATTGGTCGCACACTGCTTGTCCTATCAGCGTGTTGCCCCAAAGCACCGTGGTCCATGTAGTTAGCATCAGCGGGTACGCCTCTGCCAGGGTCTTGAGCAAAAAATCAAAGTCGCGTTGGCCATCCCTGGACACGTGTTTCGAGGTTGTTGCCTCTCGTCAGCAGGGAGTAGGAATGTATGAAGGGGTGCTGCATAGGCTGCCAAAAAATATCTTCAGGTTCGGTACCACTCGTGGCACGCAGGTGCGTAACCCGGCTCGTCAGCCCCACCAGCTCCAAGGAGCTTGAATATAAGTTACAATCCAATTGGTCGCACACTGCTTGTCCTATCAGCGTGTTGCCCCAAAGCACTGTGGTCCATGTAGTCAGCATCAGCGGGTACGCCTCTGCCAGGGTCTTGAGCAAAAATACAAAGTCGCGTTGGCCATCCCTGGACACGTGTTTCAAGGTTGTTGCCTCTCGTCAGCAGGGAGTAGGAATGTATGAAGGGGTGCTGCATAGGCTGCCAAAAAATATCTTCAGGTTCGGTACCACTCGTGGCACGCAGGTGCGTAACCCGGCTCGTCAGCCCCACCAGCTCCAAGGAGCTTGAATATAAGTTACAATCCAATTGGTCGCACACTGCTTGTCCTATCAGCGTGTTGCCCCAATGCACCGTGGTCCATGCAGTCAGCATCAGCGGGTACGCCTCTGCCAGGGTCTTGAGCAAAAAATCAAAGTCGCGTTGGCCATCCCTGGACACGTGTTTCGAGGTTGTTGCCTCTCGTCAGCAGGGATTAGGAATGTATGAAGGGGTGCTGCATAGGCTGCCAAAAAATATCTTCAGGTTCGATACAACTCGTGGCACGCAGGTGCGTAACCCGGCTCGTCAGCCCCACCAGCTCCAAGGAGCTTGAATATAAGTTACAATCCAATTGGTCGCACACTGCTTGTCCTATCAGCGTGTTGCCCCAAAGCACCGTGGTCCATGTAGTCAGCATCAGCGGGTACGCCTCTGCCAGGGTCTTGAGCAAAAAATCAAAGTCGCATTGGCCATCCCTGGACACGTGTTTCGAGGTTGTTGCCTCTCGTCAGCAGGGAGTAGGAATGTATGAAGGGGTGCTGCATAGGCTGCCAAAAAATATCTTCAGGTTCGGTACCACTCGTGGCACGCAGGTGCGTAACCCGGCTCGTCAGCCCCACCAGCTCCAAGGAGCTTGAATATAAGTTACAATCCAATTGGTCACACACTGCTTGTCCTATCAGCGTGTTGCCCCAAAGCGCCGTGGTCCATGTAGTCAGCCCCTGCCAGGGTCTTGAGCAAAAAATCAAAGTCGCGTGGGCCATCCCTGGACACGTGTTTCGAGGTTGTTGCCTCTCGTCAGCAGGGAGTAGGAATGTATGAAGGGGTGCTGCATAGGCTGGCAAAAAATATCTTCAGGTTCGGTACCACTCGTGGCACGCAGGTGCGTAACCCGGCTCGTCAGCCCCACCAGCTCCAAGGAGCTTGAATATAAGTTACAATCCAATTGGTCGCACACTGCTTGTCCTATCAGCGTGTTGCCCCAAAGCACTGTGGTCAATGTAGTCAGCATCAGCGGGTACGCCTCTGCCAGGGTCTTGAGCAAAAAATCAAAGTCGCGTTGGCCATCCCTGGACACGTGTTTCGAGGTTGTTGCCTCTCGTCAGCAGGGAGTAGGAATGTATGAAGGGGTGCTGCATAGGCTGCCAAAAAATATCTTCAGGTTCGGTACCACTCGTGGCCCGCAGGTGCGTAATCCGGCTCGTCAGCCCCACCAGCTCCAAGGAGCTTGAATATAAGTTACAATCCAATTGGTCGCACACTGCTTGTCCTATCAGCGTGTTGCCCCAAAGCACCGTAGTCCATGTAGTCAGCATCAGCGGGTACGCCTCTGCCAGGGTCTTAAGCAAAAAATCAGTCGCGCTGGTCATCCCTGGACACGTGTTTTGAGGTTGTTGCCTCCTGTCAGCAGGGAGTAGGAATGTATGAAGGGGTGCTGCATAGGCTGCCAAAAAATATCTTCAGGTTCGGTACCACTCGTGGCACGCAGGTGCGTAACCCGGCTCATCAGCCCCACCAGCTCCAAGGAGCTTGAATATAAGTTACAATCCAATTGGTCGCACACTGCTTGTCCTATCAGCGTGTTGCCCCAAAGCACCGTGGTCCATGTAGTCAGCATCAGCGGGTACGCCTCTGCCAGGGTCTTGAGCAAAAAATCAAAGTCGCGTTGGCCATCCCTGGACACGTGTTTCGAGGTTGTTGCCTCTCGTCAGCAGGGAGTAGGAATGTATGAAGGGGTGCTGCATAGGCTGCCAAAAAATATCTTCAGGTTCGGTACTACTCGTGGCACGCAGGTGCGTAACCCGGCTCGTCAGCCCCACCAGCTCCAAGGAGCTTGAATATAAGTTACAATCCAATTGGTCGCACACTGCTTGTCCTATCAGCGTATTGCCCCAAAGCACCGTGGTCCATGTAGTCAGCATCAGCGGGTACGCCTCTGCCAGGGTCTTGAGCAAAAAATCAAAGTCGCGTTGGCCATCCCTGGACACGTGTTTCGAGGTTGTTGCCTCTCGTCAGCAGGGAGTAGGAATGTATGAAGGGGTGCTGCATAGGCTGCCAAAAAATATCTTCAGGTTCGGTACCACTCGTGGCACGCAGGTGCATAACCCGGCTCGTCAGCCCCACCAGCTCCAAGGAGCTTGAATATAAGTTACAATCCAATTGATCGCACACTGCTTGTCCTATCAGCGTGTTGCCCCAAAGCACCGTGGTCCATGTAGTAAGCATCAGCGGGTACTCCTCTGCCAGGGTCTTGAGTAAAAAATCAAAGTCGCGTTGGCCATCCCTGGACACGTGTTTCGAGGTTGTTGCCTCTCGTGAGCAGGGAGTAGGAATGTATGAAGGGGTGCTGCATAGGCTGCCAAAAAATATCTTCAGGTTCGGTACCACTCGTGGCACGCAGGTGCGTAACCCGGCTCGTCAGCCCCACCAGCTCCAAGGAGCTTGAATATAAGTTACAATCCAATTGGTCGCACACTGCTTGTCCTATCAGCGTGTTGCCCCAAAGCACTGTGGTCCATGTAGTCAGCATCAGCGGGTACGCCTCTGCCAGGGTCTTGAGCAAAAAATCAAAGTCGCGTTGGCCATCCCTGGACACGTGTTTCAAGGTTGTTGCCTCTCGTCAGCAGGGAGTAGGAATGTATGAAGGGGTGCTGCATAGGCTGCCAAAAAATATCTTCAGGTTCGGTACCACTCGTGGCACGCAGGTGCGTAACCCGGCTCGTCAGCCCCACCAGCTCCAAGGAGCTTGAATATAAGTTACAATCCAATTGGTCGCACACTGCTTGTCCTATCAGCGTGTTGCCCCAATGCACCGTGGTCCATGCAGTCAGCATCAGCGGGTACGCCTCTGCCAGGGTCTTGAGCAAAAAATCAAAGTCGCGTTGGCCATCCCTGGACACGTGTTTCGAGGTTGTTGCCTCTCGTCAGCAGGGAGTAGGAATGTATGAAGGGGTGCTGCATAGGCTGCCAAAAAATATCTTCCGGTTCGATACAACTCGTGGCACGCAGGTGCGTAACCCGGCTCGTCAGCCCCACCAGCTCCAAGGAGCTTGAATATAAGTTACAATCCAATTGGTCGCACACTGCTTGTCCTATCAGCGTGTTGCCCCAAAGCACCGTGGTCCATGTAGTCAGCATCAGCGGGTACGCCTCTGCCAGGGTCTTGAGCAAAAAATCAAAGTCGCATTGGCCATCCCTGGACACGTGTTTCGAGGTTGTTGCCTCTCGTCAGCAGGGAGTAGGAATGTATGAAGGGGTGCTGCATAGGCTGCCAAAAAATATCTTCAGGTTCGGTACCACTCGTGGCACGCAGGTGCGTAACCCGGCTCGTCAGCCCCACCAGCTCCAAGGAGCTTGATATAAGTTACAATCCAATTGGTCACACACTGCTTGTCCTATCAGCGTGTTGCCCCAAAGCACCGTGGTCCATGTAGTCAGCATCAGCGGGTACACCTCTGCCAGGGTCTTGAGCAAAAAATCAAAGTCGCGTTGGCCATCCCTGGACACGTGTTTCGAGGTTGTTGCCTCTCGTCAGCAGGGAGTAGGAATGTATGAAGGGGTGCTGCATAGGCTGCCAAAAAATATCTTCAGGTTCGGTACCACTCGTGGCACGCAGGTGCGTAACCCGGCTCGTCAGCCCCACCAGCTCCAAGGAGCTTGAATATAAGTTACAATCCAATTGGTCGCACACTGCTTGTCCTATCAGCGTGTTGCCCCAAAGCACCGTGGTCCATGTAGTCAGCATCAGCGGGTACGCCTCTGCCAGGGTCTTGAGCAAAAAATCAAAGTCGCGTTGGCCATCCCTGGACACGTGTTTCGAGGTTGTTGCCTCTCGTCAGCAGGGAGTAGGAATGTATGAAGGGGTGCTGCATAGGCTGCCAAAAAATATCTTCAGGTTCGGTACCACTCGTGGCACGCAGGTGCGTAACCCGGCTCGTCAGCCCCACCAGCTCCAAGGAGCTTGAATATAAGTTACAATCCAATTGGTCGCACACTGCTTGTCCTATCAGCGTGTTGCCCCAAAGCACTGTGGTCCATGTAGTCAGCATCAGCGGGTACGCCTCTGCCAGGGTCTTGAGCAAAAATACAAAGTCGCGTTGGCCATCCCTGGACACGTGTTTCAAGGTTGTTGCCTCTCGTCAGCAGGGAGTAGGAATGTATGAAGGGGTGCTGCATAGGCTGCCAAAAAATATCTTCAGGTTCGGTACCACTCGTGGCACGCAGGTGCGTAACCCGGCTCGTCAGCCCCACCAGCTCCAAGGAGCTTGAATATAAGTTACAATCCAATTGGTCGCACACTGCTTGTCCTATCAGCGTGTTGCCCCAATGCACCGTGGTCCATGCAGTCAGCATCAGCGGGTACGCCTCTGCCAGGGTCTTGAGCAAAAAATCAAAGTCGCGTTGGCCATCCCTGGACACGTGTTTCGAGGTTGTTGCCTCTCGTCAGCAGGGAGTAGGAATGTATGAAGGGGTGCTGCATAGGCTGCCAAAAAATATCTTCAGGTTCGGTACCACTCGTGGCACGCAGGTGCGTAACCCGGCTCGTCAGCCCCACCAGCTCCAAGGAGCTTGAATATAAGTTACAATCCAATTGGTCACACACTGCTTGTCCTATCAGCGTGTTGCCCCAAAGCACCGTGGTCCATGTAGTCAGCATCAGCGGGTACGCCTCTGCCAGGGTCTTGAGCAAAAAATCAAAGTCGCGTTGGCCATCCCTGGACACGTGTTTCGAGGTTGTTGCCTCTCGTCAGCAGGGAGTAGGAATGTATGAAGGGGTGCTGCATAGGCTGCCAAAAAATATCTTCAGGTTCGGTACCACTCGTGGCACGCAGGTGCGTAACCCGGCTCGTCAGCCCCACCAGCTCCCAGGAGCTTGAATATAAGTTACAATCCAATTGGTCGCACACTGCTTGTCCTATCAGCGTGTTGCCCCAAAGCACCGTGGTCCATGTAGTCAGCATCAGCGGGTACGCCTCTGCCAGGGTCTTGAGCAAAAAATCAAAGTCGCGTTGGCCATCCCTGGACACGTGTTTCGAGGTTGTTGCCTCTCGTCAGCAGGGAGTAGGAATGTATGAAGGGGTGCTGCATAGGCTGCCAAAAAATATCTTCAGGTTCGGTACCACTTGTGGCACGCAGGTGCGTAACCCGGCTCATCAGCCCCACCAGCTCCAAGGAGCTTGAATATAAGTTACAATCCAATTGGTCGCACACTGCTTGTCCTATCAGCGTGTTGCCCCAAAGCACCGTGGTCCATGTAGTTAGCATCAGCGGGTACGCCTCTGCCAGGGTCTTGAGCAAAAAATCAAAGTCGCGTTGGCCATCCCTGGACACGTGTTTCGAGGTTGTTGCCTCTCGTCAGCAGGGAGTAGGAATGTATGAAGGGGTGCTGCATAGGCTGCCAAAAAATATCTTCAGGTTCGGTACCACTCGTGGCACGCAGGTGCGTAACCCGGCTCGTCAGCCCCACCAGCTCCAAGGAGCTTGAATATAAGTTACATTCCAATTGGTCGCACACTGCTTGTCCTATCAGCGTGTTGCCCCAAAGCACCGTGGTCCATGTAGTCAGCATCAGCGGGTACGCCTCTGCCAGGGTCTTGAGCCAAAAAATCAAAGTCACGTTGGCCATCCCTGGACACGTGTTTCGAGGTTGTTGCCTCTCGTCAGCAGGGAGTAGGAATGTATGAAGGGGTGCTGCATAGGCTGCCAAAAAATATCTTCAGGTTCGGTACCACTCGTGGCACGCAGGTGCGTAACCCGGCTCGTCAGCCCCACCAGCTCCAAGGAACTTGAATATAAGTTACAATCCAATTGGTCGCACACTGCTTGTCCTATCAGCGTGTTGCCCCAAAGCAAAGTGGTCCATGTAGTCAGCATCAGCGGGTACGCCTCTGCCAGGGTCTTGAGCAAAAAGTCAAAGTCGCGTTGGCCATCCCTGGACACGTGTTTCGAGAATGTTGCCTCTCGTCAGCATGGAGTAGGAATGTATGAAGGGGTGCTGCATAGGCTGCCAAAAAATATCTTCAGGTTCGGTACCACTCGTGGCACGCAGGTGCGTAACCCGGCTCGTCAGCCCCACCAGCTCCAAGGAGCTTGAATATAAGTTACAATCCAATTGGTCGCACACTGCTTGTCCTATCAGCGTGTTGCCCCAAAGCACCGTGGTCCATGTAGTCAGCATCAGCGGGTACGCCTCTGCCAGGGTCTTGAGCAAAAAAATCACAGTCGCGTTGGCCATCCCTGGACACGTGTTTCGAGGTTGTTGCCTCTCGTCAGCAGGGAGTAGGAATGTATGAAGGGGTGCTGCATAGGCTGCCAAAAAATATCTTCAGGTTCGGTACCACTCGTGGCACGCAGGTGCGTAACCCGGCTCGTCAGCCCCACCAGCTCCAAGGAGCTTGAATATAAGCTACAATCCAATTGGTCGCACACTGCTTGTCCTATCAGCGTGTTGCCCCAAAGCACTGTGGTCCATGTAGTCAGCATCAGCGGGTACGCCTCTGCCAGGGTCTTGAGCAAAAAATCAAAGTCGCGTTGGCCATCCCTGGACACGTGTTTCAAGGTTGTTGCCTCTCGTCAGCAGGGAGTAGGAATGTATGAAGGGGTGCTGCATAGGCTGCCAAAAAATATCTTCAGGTTCGGTACCACTCGTGGCACGCAGGTGCGTAACCCGGCTCGTCAGCCCCACCAGCTCCAAGGAGCTTGAATATAAGTTACAATCCAATTGGTCGCACACTGCTTGTCCTATCAGCGTGTTGCCCCAATGCACCGTGGTCCATGCAGTCAGCATCAGCGGGTACGCCTCTGCCAGGGTCTTGAGCAAAAAATCAAAGTCGCGTTGGCCATCCCTGGACACGTGTTTCGAGGTTGTTGCCTCTCGTCAGCAGGGAGTAGGAATGTATGAAGGGGTGCTGCATAGGCTGCCAAAAAATATCTTCAGGTTCGATACAACTCGTGGCACGCAGGTGCGTAACCCGGCTCGTCAGCCCCACCAGCTCCAAGGAGCTTGAATATAAGTTACAATCCAATTGGTCGCACACTGCTTGTCCTATCAGCGTGTTGCCCCAAAGCACCGTGGTCCATGTAGTCAGCATCAGCGGGTACGCCTCTGCCAGGGTCTTGAGCAAAAAATCAAAGTCGCATTGGCCATCCCTGGACACGTGTTTCGAGGTTGTTGCCTCTCGTCAGCAGGGAGTAGGAATGTATGAAGGGGTGCTGCATAGGCTGCCAAAAAATATCTTCAGGTTCGGTACCACTCGTGGCACGCAGGTGCGTAACCCGGCTCGTCAGCCCCACCAGCTCCACGGAGCTTGAATATAAGTTACAATCCAATTGGTCACACACTGCTTGTCCTATCAGCGTGTTGCCCCAAAGCACCGTGGTCCATGTAGTCAGCATCAGCGGGTACGCCTCTGCCAGGGTCTTGAGCAAAAAATCAAAGTCGCGTTGGCCATCCCTGGACACGTGTTTCGAGGTTGTTGCCTCTCGTCAGCAGGGAGTAGGAATGTATGAAGGGGTGCTGCATAGGCTGCCAAAAAATATCTTCAGGTTCGGTACCACTCGTGGCACGCAGGTGCGTAACCCGGCTCGTCAGCCCCACCAGCTCCAAGGAGCTTGAATATAAGTTACAATCCAATTGGTCGCACACTGCTTGTCCTATCAGCGTGTTGCCCCAAAGCACCGTGGTCCATGTAGTCAGCATCAGCGGGTACGCCTCTGCCAGGGTCTTGAGCAAAAAATCAAAGTCGCGTTGGCCATCCCTGGACACGTGTTTCGAGGTTGTTGCCTCTCGTCAGCAGGGAGTAGGAATGTATGAAGGGGTGCTGCATAGGCTGCCAAAAAATATCTTCAGGTTCGGTACCACTCGTGGCACGCAGGTGCGTAACCCGGCTCGTCAGCCCCACCAGCTCCAAGGAGCTTGAATATAAGTTACAATCCAATTGGTCGCACACTGCTTGTCCTATCAGCGTGTTGCCCCAAAGCACCGTGGTCCATGTAGTTAGCATCAGCGGGTACGCCTCTGCCAGGGTCTTGAGCAAAAAATCAAAGTCGCGTTGGCCATCCCTGGACACGTGTTTCGAGGTTGTTGCCTCTCGTCAGCAGGGAGTAGGAATGTATGAAGGGGTGCTGCATAGGCTGCCAAAAAATATCTTCAGGTTCGGTACCACTCGTGGCACGCAGGTGCGTAACCCGGCTCGTCAGCCCCACCAGCTCCAAGGAGCTTGAATATAAGTTACATTCCAATTGGTCGCACACTGCTTGTCCTATCAGCGTGTTGCCCCAAAGCACCGTGGTCCATGTAGTCAGCATCAGCGGGTACGCCTCTGCCAGGGTCTTGAGCAAAAAATCAAAGTCACGTTGGCCATCCCTGGACACGTGTTTCGAGGTTGTTGCCTCTCGTCAGCAGGGAGTAGGAATGTATGAAGGGGTGCTGCATAGGCTGCCAAAAAATATCTTCAGGTTCGGTACCACTCGTGGCACGCAGGTGCGTAACCCGGCTCGTCAGCCCCACCAGCTCCAAGGAACTTGAATATAAGTTACAATCCAATTGGTCGCACCCTGCTTGTCCTATCAGCGTGTTGCCCCAAAGCAAAGTGGTCCATGTAGTCAGCATCAGCGGGTACGCCTCTGCCAGGGTCTTGAGCAAAAAGTCAAAGTCGCGTTGGCCATCCCTGGACACGTGTTTCGAGGTTGTTGCCTCTCGTCAGCATGGAGTAGGAATGTATGAAGGGGTGCTGCATAGGCTGCCAAAAAATATCTTCAGGTTCGGTACCACTCGTGGCACGCAGGTGCGTAACCCGGCTCGTCAGCCCCACCAGCTCCAAGGAGCTTGAATATAAGTTACAATCCAATTGGTCGCACACTGCTTGTCCTATCAGCGTGTTGCCCCAAAGCACCATGGTCCATGTAGTCAGCATCAGCGGGTACGCCTCTGCCAGGGTCTTGAGCAAAAAAATCACAGTCGCGTTGGCCATCCCTGGACACGTGTTTCGAGGTTGTTGCCTCTCGTCAGCAGGGAGTAGGAATGTATGAAGGGGTGCTGCATAGGCTGCCAAAAAATATCTTCAGGTTCGGTACCACTCGTGGCACGCAGGTGCGTAACCCGGCTCGTCAGCCCCACCAGCTCCAAGGAGCTTGAATATAAGTTACAATCCAATTGGTCGCACACTGCTTGTCCTATCAGCGTGTTGCCCCAAAGCACTGTGGTCCATGTAGTCAGCATCAGCGGGTACGCCTCTGCCAGGGTCTTGAGCAAAAAATCAAAGTCGCGTTGGCCATCCCTGGACACGTGTTTCGAGGTTGTTGCCTCTCGTCAGCAGGGAGTAGGAATGTATGAAGGGGTGCTGCATAGGCTGCCAAAAAATATCTTCAGGTTCGGTACCACTCGTGGCACGCAGGTGCGTAACCCGGCTCGTCAGCCCCACCAGCTCCAAGGAGCTTGAATATAAGTTACAATCCAATTGGTCGCACACTGCTTGTCCTATCAGCGTGTTGCCCCAAAGCACTGTGGTCCATGTAGTCAGCATCAGCGGGTACGCCTCTGCCAGGGTCTTGAGCAAAAAATCAAAGTTGCGTTGGCCATCCCTGGACACGTGTTTCGAGGTTGTTGCCTCTCGTCAGCAGGGAGTAGGAATGTATGAAGGGGTGCTGCATAGGCTGCCAAAAAATATCTTCAGGTTCGGTACCACTCGTGGCTCGCAGGTGCCTAACCCGGCTCGTCAGCCCCACCAGTTCCAAGGAGCTTGAATATAAGTTACAATCCAATTGGTCGCACACTGCTTGTCCTATCAGCGTGTTGCCCCAAAGCGCCGTGGTCCATGTAGTCAGCCCCTGCCAGGGTCTTGAGCAAAAAATCAAAGTCGCGTGGGCCATCCCTGGACACGTGTTTCGAGGTTGTTGCCTCTCGTCAGCAGGGAGTAGGAATGTATGAAGGGGTGCTGCATAGGCTGGCAAAAAATATCTTCAGGTTCGGTACCACTCGTGGCACGCAGGTGCGTAACCCGGCTCGTCAGCCCCACCAGCTCCAAGGAGCTTGAATATAAGTTACAATCCAATTGGTCGCACACTGCTTGTCCTATCAGCGTGTTGCCCCAAAGCACTGTGGTCAATGTAGTCAGCATCAGCGGGTACGCCTCTGCCAGGGTCTTGAGCAAAAAATCAAAGTCGCGTTGGCCATCCCTGGACACGTGTTTCGAGGTTGTTGCCTCTCGTCAGCAGGGAGTAGGAATGTATGAAGGGGTGCTGCATAGGCTGCCAAAAAATATCTTCAGGTTCGGTACCACTCGTGGCCCGCAGGTGCGTAACCCGGCTCGTCAGCCCCACCAGCTCCAAGGAGCTTGAATATAAGTTACAATCCAATTGGTCGCACACTGCTTGTCCTATCAGCGTGTTGCCCCAAAGCACCGTAGTCCATGTAGTCAGCATCAGCGGGTACGCCTCTGCCAGGGTCTTGAGCAAAAAATCAGTCGCGTTGGTCATCCCTGGACACGTGTTTCGAGGTTGTTGCCTCCTGTCAGCAGGGAGTAGGAATGTATGAAGGGGTGCTGCATAGGCTGCCAAAAAATATCTTCAGGTTCGGTACCACTCGTGGCACGCAGGTGCGTAACCCGGCTCATCAGCCCCACCAGCTCCAAGGAGCTTGAATATAAGTTACAATCCAATTGGTCGCACACTGCTTGTCCTATCAGCGTGTTGCCCCAAAGCACCGTGGTCCATGTAGTCAGCATCAGCGGGTACGCCTCTGCCAGGGTCTTGAGCAAAAAATCAAAGTCGCGTTGGCCATCCCTGGACACGTGTTTCGAGGTTGTTGCCTCTCGTCAGCAGGGAGTAGGAATGTATGAAGGGGTGCTGCATAGGCTGCCAAAAAATATCTTCAGGTTCGGTACTACTCGTGGCACGCAGGTGCGTAACCCGGCTCGTCAGCCCCACCAGCTCCAAGGAGCTTGAATATAAGTTACAATCCAATTGGTCGCACACTGCTTGTCCTATCAGCGTATTGCCCCAAAGCACCGTGGTCCATGTAGTCAGCATCAGCGGGTACGCCTCTGCCAGGGTCTTGAGCAAAAAATCAAAGTCGCGTTGGCCATCCCTGGACACGTGTTTCGAGGTTGTTGCCTCTCGTCAGCAGGGAGTAGGAATGTATGAAGGGGTGCTGCATAGGCTGCCAAAAAATATCTTCAGGTTCGGTACCACTCGTGGCACGCAGGTGCATAACCCGGCTCGTCAGCCCCACCAGCTCCAAGGAGCTTGAATATAAGTTACAATCCAATTGATCGCACACTGCTTGTCCTATCAGCGTGTTGCCCCAAAGAACCGTGGTCCATGTAGTCAGCATCAGCGGGTACTCCTCTGCCAGGGTCTTGAGTAAAAAATCAAAGTCGCGTTGGCCATCCCTGGACACGTGTTTCGAGGTTGTTGCCTCTCGTCAGCAGGGAGTAGGAATGTATGAAGGGGTGCTGCATAGGCTGCCAAAAAATATCTTCAGGTTCGGTACCACTCGTGGCACGCAGGTGCGTAACCCGGCTCGTCAGCCCCACCAGCTCCAAGGAGCTTGAATATAAGTTACAATCCAATTGGTCGCACACTGCTTGTCCTATCAGCGTGTTGCCCCAAAGCACTGTGGTCCATGTAGTCAGCATCAGCGGGTACGCCTCTGCCAGGGTCTTGAGCAAAAAATCAAAGTCGCGTTGGCCATCCCTGGACACATGTTTCAAGGTTGTTGCCTCTCGTCAGCAGGGAGTAGGAATGTATGAAGGGGTGCTGCATAGGCTGCCAAAAAATATCTTCAGGTTCGGTACCACTCGTGGCACGCAGGTGCGTAACCCGGCTCGTCAGCCCCACCAGCTCCAAGGAGCTTGAATATAAGTTACAATCCAATTGGTCGCACACTGCTTGTCCTATCAGCGTGTTGCCCCAATGCACCGTGGTCCATGCAGTCAGCATCAGCGGGTACGCCTCTGCCAGGGTCTTGAGCAAAAAATCAAAGTCGCGTTGGCCATCCCTGGACACGTGTTTCGAGGTTGTTGCCTCTCGTCAGCAGGGAGTAGGAATGTATGAAGGGGTGCTGCATAGGCTGCCAAAAAATATCTTCAGGTTCGATACAACTCATGGCACGCAGGTGCGTAACCCGGCTCGTCAGCCCCACCAGCTCCAAGGAGCTTGAATATAAGTTACAATCCAATTGGTCGCACACTGCTTGTCCTATCAGCGTGTTGCCCCAAAGCACCGTGGTCCATGTAGTCAGCATCAGCGGGTACGCCTCTGCCAGGGTCTTGAGCAAAAAATCAAAGTCGCATTGGCCATCCCTGGACACGTGTTTCGAGGTTGTTGCCTCTCGTCAGCAGGGAGTAGGAATGTATGAAGGGGTGCTGCATAGGCTGCCAAAAAATATCTTCAGGTTCGGTACCACTCGTGGCACGCAGGTGCGTAACCCGGCTCGTCAGCCCCACCAGCTCCAAGGAGCTTGAATATAAGTTACAATCCAATTGGTCACACACTGCTTGTCCTATCAGCGTGTTGCCCCAAAGCACCGTGGTCCATGTAGTCAGCATCAGCGGGTACGCCTCTGCCAGGGTCTTGAGCAAAAAATCAAAGTCGCGTTGGCCATCCCTGGACACGTGTTTCGAGGTTGTTGCCTCTCGTCAGCAGGGAGTAGGAATGTATGAAGGGGTGCTGCATAGGCTGCCAAAAAATATCTTCAGGTTCGGTACCACTCGTGGCACGCAGGTGCGTAACCCGGCTCGTCAGCCCCACCAGCTCCAAGGAGCTTGAATATAAGTTACAATCCAATTGGTCGCACACTGCTTGTCCTATCAGCGTGTTGCCCCAAAGCACCGTGGTCCATGTAGTTAGCATCAGCGGGTACGCCTCTGCCAGGGTCTTGAGCAAAAAATCAAAGTCGCGTTGGCCATCCCTGGACACGTGTTTCGAGGTTGTTGCCTCTCGTCAGCAGGGAGTAGGAATGTATGAAGGGGTGCTGCATAGGCTGCCAAAAAATATCTTCAGGTTCGGTACCACTCGTGGCACGCAGGTGCGTAACCCGGCTCGTCAGCCCCACCAGCTCCAAGGAGCTTGAATATAAGTTACAATCCAATTGGTCGCACACTGCTTGTCCTATCAGCGTGTTGCCCCAAAGCACTGTGGTCCATGTAGTCAGCATCAGCGGGTACGCCTCTGCCAGGGTCTTGAGCAAAAAATCAAAGTCGCGTTGGCCATCCCTGGACACGTGTTTCAAGGTTGTTGCCTCTCGTCAGCAGGGAGTAGGAATGTATGAAGGGGTGCTGCATAGGCTGCCAAAAAATATCTTCAGGTTCGGTACCACTCGTGGCACGCAGGTGCGTAACCCGGCTCGTCAGCCCCACCAGCTCCAAGGAGCTTGAATATAAGTTACAATCCAATTGGTCGCACACTGCTTGTCCTATCAGCGTGTTGCCCCAATGCACCGTGGTCCATGCAGTCAGCATCAGCGGGTACGCCTCTGCCAGGGTCTTGAGCAAAAAATCAAAGTCGCGTTGGCCATCCCTGGACACGTGTTTCTAGGTTGTTGCCTCTCGTCAGCAGGGAGTAGGAATGTATGAAGGGGTGCTGCATAGGCTGCCAAAAAATATCTTCAGGTTCGATACAACTCGTGGCACGCAGGTGCGTAACCCGGCTCGTCAGCCCCACCAGCTCCAAGGAGCTTGAATATAAGTTACAATCCAATTGGTCGCACACTGCTTGTCCTATCAGCGTGTTGCCCCAAAGCACCGTGGTCCATGTAGTCAGCATCAGCGGGTACGCCTCTGCCAGGGTCTTGAGCAAAAAATCAAAGTCGCATTGGCCATCCCTGGACACGTGTTTCGAGGTTGTTGCCTCTCGTCAGCAGGGAGTAGGAATGTATGAAGGGGTGCTGCATAGGCTGCCAAAAAATATCTTCAGGTTCGGTACCACTCGTGGCACGCAGGTGCGTAACCCGGCTCGTCAGCCCCACCAGCTCCAAGGAGATTGAATATAAGTTACAATCCAATTGGTCACACACTGCTTGTCCTATCAGCGTGTTGCCCCAAAGCACCGTGGTCCATGTAGTCAGCATCAGCGGGTACGCCTCTGCCAGGGTCTTGAGCAAAAAATCAAAGTCGCGTTGGCCATCCCTGGACACGTGTTTCGAGGTTGTTGCCTCTCGTCAGCAGGGAGTAGGAATGTATGAAGGGGTGCTGCATAGGCTGCCAAAAAATATCTTCAGGTTCGGTACCACTCGTGGCACGCAGGTGCGTAACCCGGCTCGTCAGCCCCACCAGCTCCAAGGAGCTTGAATATAAGTTACAATCCAATTGGTCGCACACTGCTTGTCCTATCAGCGTGTTGCCCCAAAGCACCGTGGTCCATGTAGTCAGCATCAGCGGGTACGCCTCTGCCAGGGTCTTGAGCAAAAAATCAAAGTCGCGTTGGCCATCCCTGGACACGTGTTTCGAGGTTGTTGCCTCTCGTCAGCAGGGAGTAGGAATGTATGAAGGGGTGCTGCATAGGCTGCCAAAAAATATCTTCAGGTTCGGTACCACTCGTGGCACGCAGGTGCGTAACCCGGCTCGTCAGCCCCACCAGCTCCAAGGAGCTTGAATATAAGTTACAATCCAATTGGTCGCACACTGCTTGTCCTATCAGCGTATTGCCCCAAAGCACCGTGGTCCATGTAGTCAGCATCAGCGGGTACGCCTCTGCCAGGGTCTTGAGCAAAAAATCAAAGTCGCGTTGGCCATCCCTGGACACGTGTTTCGAGGTTGTTGCCTCTCGTCAGCAGGGAGTAGGAATGTATGAAGGGGTGCTGCATAGGCTGCCAAAAAATATCTTCAGGTTCGGTACCACTCGTGGCACGCAGGTGCATAACCCGGCTCGTCAGCCCCACCAGCTCCAAGGAGCTTGAATATAAGTTACAATCCAATTGATCGCACACTGCTTGTCCTATCAGCGTGTTGCCCCAAAGCACCGTGGTCCATGTAGTAAGCATCAGCGGGTACTCCTCTGCCAGGGTCTTGAGTAAAAAATCAAAGTCGCGTTGGCCATCCCTGGACACGTGTTTCGAGGTTGTTGCCTCTCGTAAGCAGGGAGTAGGAATGTATGAAGGGGTGCTGCATAGGCTGCCAAAAAATATCTTCAGGTTCGGTACCACTCGTGGCACGCAGGTGCGTAACCCGGCTCGTCAGCCCCACCAGCTCCAAGGAGCTTGAATATAAGTTACAATCCAATTGGTCGCACACTGCTTGTCCTATCAGCGTGTTGCCCCAAAGCACTGTGGTCCATGTAGTCAGCATCAGCGGGTACGCCTCTGCCAGGGTCTTGAGCAAAAAATCAAAGTCGCGTTGGCCATCCCTGGACACGTGTTTCAAGGTTGTTGCCTCTCGTCAGCAGGGAGTAGGAATGTATGAAGGGGTGCTGTATAGGCTGCCAAAAAATATCTTCAGGTTCGGTACCACTCGTGGCACGCAGGTGCGTAACCCGGCTCGTCAGCCCCACCAGCTCCAAGGAGCTTGAATATAAGTTACAATCCAATTGGTCGCACACTGCTTGTCCTATCAGCGTGTTGCCCCAATGCACCGTGGTCCATGCAGTCAGCATCAGCGGGTACGCCTCTGCCAGGGTCTTGAGCAAAAAATCAAAGTCGCGTTGGCCATCCCTGGACACGTGTTTCGAGGTTGTTGCCTCTCGTCAGCAGGGAGTAGGAATGTATGAAGGGGTGCTGCATAGGCTGCCAAAAAATATCTTCAGGTTCGATACAACTCGTGGCACGCAGGTGCGTAACCCGGCTCGTCAGCCCCACCAGCTCCAAGGAGCTTGAATATAAGTTACAATCCAATTGGTCGCACACTGCTTGTCCTATCAGCGTGTTGCCCCAAAGCACCGTGGTCCATGTAGTCAGCATCAGCGGGTACGCCTCTGCCAGGGTCTTGAGCAAAAAATCAAAGTCGCATTGGCCATCCCTGGACACGTGTTTCGAGGTTGTTGCCTCTCGTCAGCAGGGAGTAGGAATGTATGAAGGGGTGCTGCATAGGCTGCCAAAAAATATCTTCAGGTTCGGTACCACTCGTGGCACGCAGGTGCGTAACCCGGCTCGTCAGCCCCACCAGCTCCAAGGAGCTTGAATATAAGTTACAATCCAATTGGTCACACACTGCTTGTCCTATCAGCGTGTTGCCCCAAAGCACCGTGGTCCATGTAGTCAGCATCAGCGGGTACGCCTCTGCCAGGGTCTTGAGCAAAAAATCAAAGTCACGTTGGCCATCCCTGGACACGTGTTTCGAGGTTGTTGCCTCTCGTCAGCAGGGAGTAGGAATGTATGAAGGGGTGCTGCATAGGCTGCCAAAAAATATCTTCAGGTTCGGTACCACTCGTGGCACGCAGGTGCGTAACCCGGCTCGTCAGCCCCACCAGCTCCAAGGAGCTTGAATATAAGTTACAATCCAATTGG
Organism: Lissotriton vulgaris; assembly: GCF_964263255.1. Classification (NCBI taxonomy): domain Eukaryota; kingdom Metazoa; phylum Chordata; class Amphibia; order Caudata; family Salamandridae; genus Lissotriton; species Lissotriton vulgaris. The sequence goes on from NW_028251278.1 coordinate 251,923, forward strand.
TCGCACACTGCTTGTCCTATCAGCGTGTTGCCCCAAAGCACCGTGGTCCATGTAGTCAGCATCAGCGGGTACGCCTCTGCCAGGGTCTTGAGCAAAAAATCAAAGTCGCGTTGGCCATCCCTGGACACGTGTTTCGAGGTTGTTGCCTCTCGTCAGCAGGGAGTAGGAATGTATGAAGGGGTGCTGCCTAGGCTGCCAAAAAATATCTTCAGGTTCGGTACCACTCGTGGCACGCAGGTGCGTAACCCGGCTCGTCAGCCCCACCAGCTCCAAGGAGCTTGAATATAAGTTACAATCCAATTGGTCGCACACTGCTTGTCCTATCAGCGTGTTGCCCCAAAGCACCGTGGTCCATGTAGTTAGCATCAGCGGGTACGCCTCTGCCAGGGTCTTGAGCAAAAAATCAAAGTCGCGTTGGCCATCCCTGGACACGTGTTTCGAGGTTGTTGCCTCTCGTCAGCAGGGAGTAGGAATGTATGAAGGGGTGCTGCATAGGCTGCCAAAAAATATCTTCAGGTTCGGTACCACTCGTGGCACGCAGGTGCGTAACCCGGCTCGTCAGCCCCACCAGCTCCAAGGAGCTTGAATATAAGTTACAATCCAATTGGTCGCACACTGCTTGTCCTATCAGCGTGTTGCCCCAAAGCACTGTGGTCCATGTAGTCAGCATCAGCGGGTACGCCTCTGCCAGGGTCTTGAGCAAAAATACAAAGTCGCGTTGGCCATCCCTGGACACGTGTTTCAAGGTTGTTGCCTCTCGTCAGCAGGGAGTAGGAATGTATGAAGGGGTGCTGCATAGGCTGCCAAAAAATATCTTCAGGTTCGGTACCACTCGTGGCACGCAGGTGCGTAACCCGGCTCGTCAGCCCCACCAGCTCCAAGGAGCTTGAATATAAGTTACAATCCAATTGGTCGCACACTGCTTGTCCTATCAGCGTGTTGCCCCAATGCACCGTGGTCCATGCAGTCAGCATCAGCGGGTACGCCTCTGCCAGGGTCTTGAGCAAAAAATCAAAGTCGCGTTGGCCATCCCTGGACACGTGTTTCGAGGTTGTTGCCTCTCGTCAGCAGGGAGTAGGAATGTATGAAGGGGTGCTGCATAGGCTGCCAAAAAATATCTTCAGGTTCGATACAACTCGTGGCACGCAGGTGCGTAACCCAGCTTGTCAGCCCCACCAGCTCCAAGGAGCTTGAATATAAGTTACAATCCAATTGGTCGCACACTGCTTGTCCTATCAGCGTGTTGCCCCAAAGCACCGTGGTCCATGTAGTCAGCATCAGCGGGTACGCCTCTGCCAGGGTCTTGAGCAAAAAATCAAAGTCGCATTGGCCATCCCTGGACACGTGTTTCGAGGTTGTTGCCTCTCGTCAGCAGGGAGTAGGAATGTATGAAGGGGTGCTGCATAGGCTGCCAAAAAATATCTTCAGGTTCGGTACCACTCGTGGCACGCAGGTGCGTAACCCGGCTCGTCAGCCCCACCAGCTCCAAGGAGCTTGAATATAAGTTACAATCCAATTGGTCACACACTGCTTGTCCTATCAGCGTGTTGCCCCAAAGCGCCGTGGTCCATGTAGTCAGCCCCTGCCAGGGTCTTGAGCAAAAAATCAAAGTCGCGTGGGCCATCCCTGGACACGTGTTTCGAGGTTGTTGCCTCTCGTCAGCAGGGAGTAGGAATGTATGAAGGGGTGCTGCATAGGCTGGCAAAAAATATCTTCAGGTTCGGTACCACTCGTGGCACGCAGGTGCGTAACCCGGCTCGTCAGCCCCACCAGCTCCAAGGAGCTTGAATATAAGTTACAATCCAATTGGTCGCACACTGCTTGTCCTATCAGCGTGTTGCCCCAAAGCACTGTGGTCAATGTAGTCAGCATCAGCGGGTACGCCTCTGCCAGGGTCTTGAGCAAAAAATCAAAGTCGCGTTGGCCATCCCTGGACACGTGTTTCGAGGTTGTTGCCTCTCGTCAGCAGGGAGTAGGAATGTATGAAGGGGTGCTGCATAGGCTGCCAAAAAATATCTTCAGGTTCGGTACCACTCGTGGCCCGCAGGTGCGTAATCCGGCTCGTCAGCCCCACCAGCTCCAAGGAGCTTGAATATAAGTTACAATCCAATTGGTCGCACACTGCTTGTCCTATCAGCGTGTTGCCCCAAAGCACCGTAGTCCATGTAGTCAGCATCAGCGGGTACGCCTCTGCCAGGGTCTTGAGCAAAAAATCAGTCGCGCTGGTCATCCCTGGACACGTGTTTCGAGGTTGTTGCCTCCTGTCAGCAGGGAGTAGGAATGTATGAAGGGGTGCTGCATAGGCTGCCAAAAAATATCTTCAGGTTCGGTACCACTCGTGGCACGCAGGTGCGTAACCCGGCTCATCAGCCCCACCAGCTCCAAGGAGCTTGAATATAAGTTACAATCCAATTGGTCGCACACTGCTTGTCCTATCAGCGTGTTGCCCCAAAGCACCGTGGTCCATGTAGTCAGCATCAGCGGGTACGCCTCTGCCAGGGTCTTGAGCAAAAAATCAAAGTCGCGTTGGCCATCCCTGGACACGTGTTTCGAGGTTGTTGCCTCTCGTCAGCAGGGAGTAGGAATGTATGAAGGGGTGCTGCATAGGCTGCCAAAAAATATCTTCAGGTTCGGTACTACTCGTGGCACGCAGGTGCGTAACCCGGCTCGTCAGCCCCACCAGCTCCAAGGAGCTTGAATATAAGTTACAATCCAATTGGTCGCACACTGCTTGTCCTATCAGCGTATTGCCCCAAAGCACCGTGGTCCATGTAGTCAGCATCAGCGGGTACGCCTCTGCCAGGGTCTTGAGCAAAAAATCAAAGTCGCGTTGGCCATCCCTGGACACGTGTTTCGAGGTTGTTGCCTCTCGTCAGCAGGGAGTAGGAATGTATGAAGGGGTGCTGCATAGGCTGCCAAAAAATATCTTCAGGTTCGGTACCACTCGTGGCACGCAGGTGCATAACCCGGCTCGTCAGCCCCACCAGCTCCAAGGAGCTTGAATATAAGTTACAATCCAATTGATCGCACACTGCTTGTCCTATCAGCGTGTTGCCCCAAAGCACCGTGGTCCATGTAGTAAGCATCAGCGGGTACTCCTCTGCCAGGGTCTTGAGTAAAAAATCAAAGTCGCGTTGGCCATCCCTGGACACGTGTTTCGAGGTTGTTGCCTCTCGTGAGCAGGGAGTAGGAATGTATGAAGGGGTGCTGCATAGGCTGCCAAAAAATATCTTCAGGTTCGGTACCACTCGTGGCACGCAGGTGCGTAACCCGGCTCGTCAGCCCCACCAGCTCCAAGGAGCTTGAATATAAGTTACAATCCAATTGGTCGCACACTGCTTGTCCTATCAGCGTGTTGCCCCAAAGCACTGTGGTCCATGTAGTCAGCATCAGCGGGTACGCCTCTGCCAGGGTCTTGAGCAAAAAATCAAAGTCGCGTTGGCCATCCCTGGACACGTGTTTCAAGGTTGTTGCCTCTCGTCAGCAGGGAGTAGGAATGTATGAAGGGGTGCTGCATAGGCTGCCAAAAAATATCTTCAGGTTCGGTACCACTCGTGGCACGCAGGTGCGTAACCCGGCTCGTCAGCCCCACCAGCTCCAAGGAGCTTGAATATAAGTTACAATCCAATTGGTCGCACACTGCTTGTCCTATCAGCGTGTTGCCCCAATGCACCGTGGTCCATGCAGTCAGCATCAGCGGGTACGCCTCTGCCAGGGTCTTGAGCAAAAAATCAAAGTCGCGTTGGCCATCCCTGGACACGTGTTTCGAGGTTGTTGCCTCTCGTCAGCAGGGAGTAGGAATGTATGAAGGGGTGCTGCATAGGCTGCCAAAAAATATCTTCAGGTTCGATACAACTCGTGGCACGCAGGTGCGTAACCCGGCTCGTCAGCCCCACCAGCTCCAAGGAGCTTGAATATAAGTTACAATCCAATTGGTCGCACACTGCTTGTCCTATCAGCGTGTTGCCCCAAAGCACCGTGGTCCATGTAGTCAGCATCAGCGGGTACGCCTCTGCCAGGGTCTTGAGCAAAAAATCAAAGTCGCATTGGCCATCCCTGGACACGTGTTTCGAGGTTGTTGCCTCTCGTCAGCAGGGAGTAGGAATGTATGAAGGGGTGCTGCATAGGCTGCCAAAAAATATCTTCAGGTTCGGTACCACTCGTGGCACGCAGGTGCGTAACCCGGCTCGTCAGCCCCACCAGCTCCAAGGAGCTTGAATATAAGTTACAATCCAATTGGTCACACACTGCTTGTCCTATCAGCGTGTTGCCCCAAAGCACCGTGGTCCATGTAGTCAGCATCAGCGGGTACGCCTCTGCCAGGGTCTTGAGCAAAAAATCAAAGTCGCGTTGGCCATCCCTGGACACGTGTTTCGAGGTTGTTGCCTCTCGTCAGCAGGGAGTAGGAATGTATGAAGGGGTGCTGCATAGGCTGCCAAAAAATATCTTCAGGTTCGGTACCACTCGTGGCACGCAGGTGCGTAACCCGGCTCGTCAGCCCCACCAGCTCCAAGGAGCTTGAATATAAGTTACAATCCAATTGGTCGCACACTGCTTGTCCTATCAGCGTGTTGCCCCAAAGCACCGTGGTCCATGTAGTCAGCATCAGGGGGTACGCCTCTGCCAGGGTCTTGAGCAAAAAATCAAAGTCGCGTTGGCCATCCCTGGACACGTGTTTCGAGGTTGTTGCCTCTCGTCAGCAGGGAGTAGGAATGTATGAAGGGGTGCTGCATAGGCTGCCAAAAAATATCTTCAGGTTCGGTACCACTCGTGGCACGCAGGTGCGTAACCCGGCTCGTCAGCCCCACCAGCTCCAAGGAGCTTGAATATAAGTTACAATCCAATTGGTCGCACACTGCTTGTCCTATCAGCGTGTTGCCCCAAAGCACCGTGGTCCATGTAGTTAGCATCAGCGGGTACGCCTCTGCCAGGGTCTTGAGCAAAAAATCAAAGTCGCGTTGGCCATCCCTGGACACGTGTTTCGAGGTTGTTGCCTCTCGTCAGCAGGGAGTAGGAATGTATGAAGGGGTGCTGCATAGGCTGCCAAAAAATATCTTCAGGTTCGGTACCACTCGTGGCACGCAGGTGCGTAACCCGGCTCGTCAGCCCCACCAGCTCCAAGGAGCTTGAATATAAGTTACAATCCAATTGGTCGCACACTGCTTGTCCTATCAGCGTGTTGCCCCAAAGCACTGTGGTCCATGTAGTCAGCATCAGCGGGTACGCCTCTGCCAGGGTCTTGAGCAAAAATACAAAGTCGCGTTGGCCATCCCTGGACACGTGTTTCAAGGTTGTTGCCTCTCGTCAGCAGGGAGTAGGAATGTATGAAGGGGTGCTGCATAGGCTGCCAAAAAATATCTTCAGGTTCGGTACCACTCGTGGCACGCAGGTGCGTAACCCGGCTCGTCAGCCCCACCAGCTCCAAGGAGCTTGAATATAAGTTACAATCCAATTGGTCGCACACTGCTTGTCCTATCAGCGTGTTGCCCCAATGCACCGTGGTCCATGCAGTCAGCATCAGCGGGTACGCCTCTGCCAGGGTCTTGAGCAAAAAATCAAAGTCGCGTTGGCCATCCCTGGACACGTGTTTCGAGGTTGTTGCCTCTCGTCAGCAGGGAGTAGGAATGTATGAAGGGGTGCTGCATAGGCTGCCAAAAAATATCTTCAGGTTCGATACAACTCGTGGCACGCAGGTGCGTAACCCGGCTCGTCAGCCCCACCAGCTCCAAGGAGCTTGAATATAAGTTACAATCCAATTGGTCGCACACTGCTTGTCCTATCAGCGTGTTGCCCCAAAGCACCGTGGTCCATGTAGTCAGCATCAGCGGGTACGCCTCTGCCAGGGTCTTGAGCAAAAAATCAAAGTCGCATTGGCCATCCCTGGACACGTGTTTCGAGGTTGTTGCCTCTCGTCAGCAGGGAGTAGGAATGTATGAAGGGGTGCTGCATAGGCTGCCAAAAAATATCTTCAGGTTCGGTACCACTCGTGGCACGCAGGTGCGTAACCCGGCTCGTCAGCCCCACCAGCTCCAAGGAGCTTGAATATAAGTTACAATCCAATTGGTCACACACTGCTTGTCCTATCAGCGTGTTGCCCCAAAGCACCGTGGTCCATGTAGTCAGCATCAGCGGGTACGCCTCTGCCAGGGTCTTGAGCAAAAAATCAAAGTCGCGTTGGCCATCCCTGGACACGTGTTTCGAGGTTGTTGCCTCTCGTCAGCAGGGAGTAGGAATGTATGAAGGGGTGCTGCATAGGCTGCCAAAAAATATCTTCAGGTTCGGTACCACTCGTGGCACGCAGGTGCGTAACCCGGCTCGTCAGCCCCACCAGCTCCCAGGAGCTTGAATATAAGTTACAATCCAATTGGTCGCACACTGCTTGTCCTATCAGCGTGTTGCCCCAAAGCACCGTGGTCCATGTAGTCAGCATCAGCGGGTACGCCTCTGCCAGGGTCTTGAGCAAAAAATCAAAGTCGCGTTGGCCATCCCTGGACACGTGTTTCGAGGTTGTTGCCTCTCGTCAGCAGGGAGTAGGAATGTATGAAGGGGTGCTGCATAGGCTGCCAAAAAATATCTTCAGGTTCGGTACCACTTGTGGCACGCAGGTGCGTAACCCGGCTCGTCAGCCCCACCAGCTCCAAGGAGCTTGAATATAAGTTACAATCCAATTGGTCGCACACTGCTTGTCCTATCAGCGTGTTGCCCCAAAGCACCGTGGTCCATGTAGTTAGCATCAGCGGGTACGCCTCTGCCAGGGTCTTGAGCAAAAAATCAAAGTCGCGTTGGCCATCCCTGGACACGTGTTTCGAGGTTGTTGCCTCTCGTCAGCAGGGAGTAGGAATGTATGAAGGGGTGCTGCATAGGCTGCCAAAAAATATCTTCAGGTTCGGTACCACTCGTGGCACGCAGGTGCGTAACCCGGCTCGTCAGCCCCACCAGCTCCAAGGAGCTTGAATATAAGTTACATTCCAATTGGTCGCACACTGCTTGTCCTATCAGCGTGTTGCCCCAAAGCACCGTGGTCCATGTAGTCAGCATCAGCGGGTACGCCTCTGCCAGGGTCTTGAGCCAAAAAATCAAAGTCACGTTGGCCATCCCTGGACACGTGTTTCGAGGTTGTTGCCTCTCGTCAGCAGGGAGTAGGAATGTATGAAGGGGTGCTGCATAGGCTGCCAAAAAATATCTTCAGGTTCGGTACCACTCGTGGCACGCAGGTGCGTAACCCGGCTCGTCAGCCCCACCAGCTCCAAGGAACTTGAATATAAGTTACAATCCAATTGGTCGCACACTGCTTGTCCTATCAGCGTGTTGCCCCAAAGCAAAGTGGTCCATGTAGTCAGCATCAGCGGGTACGCCTCTGCCAGGGTCTTGAGCAAAAAGTCAAAGTCGCGTTGGCCATCCCTGGACACGTGTTTCGAGAATGTTGCCTCTCGTCAGCATGGAGTAGGAATGTATGAAGGGGTGCTGCATAGGCTGCCAAAAAATATCTTCAGGTTCGGTACCACTCGTGGCACGCAGGTGCGTAACCCGGCTCGTCAGCCCCACCAGCTCCAAGGAGCTTGAATATAAGTTACAATCCAATTGGTCGCACACTGCTTGTCCTATCAGCGTGTTGCCCCAAAGCACCGTGGTCCATGTAGTCAGCATCAGCGGGTACGCCTCTGCCAGGGTCTTGAGCAAAAAAATCACAGTCGCGTTGGCCATCCCTGGACACGTGTTTCGAGGTTGTTGCCTCTCGTCAGCAGGGAGTAGGAATGTATGAAGGGGTGCTGCATAGGCTGCCAAAAAATATCTTCAGGTTCGGTACCACTCGTGGCACGCAGGTGCGTAACCCGGCTCGTCAGCCCCACCAGCTCCAAGGAGCTTGAATATAAGTTACAATCCAATTGGTCGCACACTGCTTGTCCTATCAGCGTGTTGCCCCAAAGCACTGTGGTCCATGTAGTCAGCATCAGCGGGTACGCCTCTGCCAGGGTCTTGAGCAAAAAATCAAAGTCGCGTTGGCCATCCCTGGACACGTGTTTCAAGGTTGTTGCCTCTCGTCAGCAGGGAGTAGGAATGTATGAGGGGGTGCTGCATAGGCTGCCAAAAAATATCTTCAGGTTCGGTACCACTCGTGGCACGCAGGTGCGTAACCCGGCTCGTCAGCCCCACCAGCTCCAAGGAGCTTGAATATAAGTTACAATCCAATTGGTCGCACACTGCTTGTCCTATCAGCGTGTTGCCCCAATGCACCGTGGTCCATTCAGTCAGCATCAGCGGGTACGCCTCTGCCAGGGTCTTGAGCAAAAAATCAAAGTCGCGTTGGCCATCCCTGGACACGTGTTTCGAGGTTGTTGCCTCTCGTCAGCAGGGAGTAGGAATGTATGAAGGGGTGCTGCATAGGCTGCCAAAAAATATCTTCAGGTTCGATACAACTCGTGGCACGCAGGTGCGTAACCCGGCTCGTCAGCCCCACCAGCTCCAAGGAGCTTGAATATAAGTTACAATCCAATTGGTCGCACACTGCTTGTCCTATCAGCGTGTTGCCCCAAAGCACCGTGGTCCATGTAGTCAGCATCAGCGGGTACGCCTCTGCCAGGGTCTTGAGCAAAAAATCAAAGTCGCATTGGCCATCCCTGGACACGTGTTTCGAGGTTGTTGCCTCTCGTCAGCAGGGAGTAGGAATGTATGAAGGGGTGCTGCATAGGCTGCCAAAAAATATCTTCAGGTTCGGTACCACTCGTGGCACGCAGGTGCGTAACCCGGCTCGTCAGCTCCACCAGCTCAAAGGAGCTTGAATATAAGTTACAATCCAATTGGTCACACACTGCTTGTCCTATCAGCGTGTTGCCCCAAAGCACCGTGGTCCATGTAGTCAGCATCAGCGGGTACGCCTCTGCCAGGGTCTTGAGCAAAAAATCAAAGTCGCGTTGGCCATCCCTGGACACGTGTTTCGAGGTTGTTGCCTCTCGTCAGCAGGGAGTAGGAATGTATGAAGGGGTGCTGCATAGGCTGCCAAAAAATATCTTCAGGTTCGGTACCACTCGTGGCACGCAGGTGCGTAACCCGGCTCGTCAGCCCCACCAGCTCCAAGGAGCTTGAATATAAGTTACAATCCAATTGGTCGCACACTGCTTGTCCTATCAGCGTGTTGCCCCAAAGCACCGTGGTCCATGTAGTCAGCATCAGCGGGTACGCCTCTGCCAGGGTCTTGAGCAAAAAATCAAAGTCGCGTTGGCCATCCCTGGACACGTGTTTCGAGGTTGTTGCCTCTCGTCAGCAGGGAGTAGGAATGTATGAAGGGGTGCTGCATAGGCTGCCAAAAAATATCTTCAGGTTCGGTACCACTCGTGGCACGCAGGTGCGTAACCCGGCTCGTCAGCCCCACCAGCTCCAAGGAGCTTGAATATAAGTTACAATCCAATTGGTCGCACACTGCTTGTCCTATCAGCGTGTTGCCCCAAAGCACCGTGGTCCATGTAGTTAGCATCAGCGGGTACGCCTCTGCCAGGGTCTTGAGCAAAAAATCAAAGTCGCGTTGGCCATCCCTGGACACGTGTTTCGAGGTTGTTGCCTCTCGTCAGCAGGGAGTAGGAATGTATGAAGGGGTGCTGCATAGGCTGCCAAAAAATATCTTCAGGTTCGGTACCACTCGTGGCACGCAGGTGCGTAACCCGGCTCGTCAGCCCCACCAGCTCCAAGGAGCTTGAATATAAGTTACATTCCAATTGGTCGCACACTGCTTGTCCTATCAGCGTGTTGCCCCAAAGCACCGTGGTCCATGTAGTCAGCATCAGCGGGTACGCCTCTGCCAGGGTCTTGAGCAAAAAATCAAAGTCACGTTGGCCATCCCTGGACACGTGTTTCGAGGTTGTTGCCTCTCGTCAGCAGGGAGTAGGAATGTATGAAGGGGTGCTGCATAGGCTGCCAAAAAATATCTTCAGGTTCGGTACCACTCGTGGCACGCAGGTGCGTAACCCGGCTCGTCAGCCCCACCAGCTCCAAGGAACTTGAATATAAGTTACAATCCAATTGGTCGCACCCTGCTTGTCCTATCAGCGTGTTGCCCCAAAGCAAAGTGGTCCATGTAGTCAGCATCAGCGGGTACGCCTCTGCCAGGGTCTTGAGCAAAAAGTCAAAGTCGCGTTGGCCATCCCTGGACACGTGTTTCGAGGTTGTTGCCTCTCGTCAGCATGGAGTAGGAATGTATGAAGGGGTGCTGCATAGGCTGCCAAAAAATATCTTCAGGTTCGGTACCACTCGTGGCACGCAGGTGCGTAACCCGGCTCGTCAGCCCCACCAGCTCCAAGGAGCTTGAATATAAGTTACAATCCAATTGGTCGCACACTGCTTGTCCTATCAGCGTGTTGCCCCAAAGCACCATGGTCCATGTAGTCAGCATCAGCGGGTACGCCTCTGCCAGGGTCTTGAGCAAAAAAATCACAGTCGCGTTGGCCATCCTTGGACACGTGTTTCGAGGTTGTTGCCTCTCGTCAGCAGGGAGTAGGAATGTATGAAGGGGTGCTGCATAGGCTGCCAAAAAATATCTTCAGGTTCGGTACCACTCGTGGCACGCAGGTGCGTAACCCGGCTCGTCAGCCCCACCAGCTCCAAGGAGCTTGAATATAAGTTACAATCCAATTGGTCGCACACTGCTTGTCCTATCAGCGTGTTGCCCCAAAGCACTGTGGTCCATGTAGTCAGCATCAGCGGGTACGCCTCTGCCAGGGTCTTGAGCAAAAAATCAAAGTCGCGTTGGCCATCCCTGGACACGTGTTTCGAGGTTGTTGCCTCTCGTCAGCAGGGAGTAGGAATGTATGAAGGGGTGCTGCATAGGCTGCCAAAAAATATCTTCAGGTTCGGTACCACTCGTGGCACGCAGGTGCGTAACCCGGCTCGTCAGCCCCACCAGCTCCAAGGAGCTTGAATATAAGTTACAATCCAATTGGTCGCACACTGCTTGTCCTATCAGCGTGTTGCCCCAAAGCACTGTGGTCCATGTAGTCAGCATCAGCGGGTACGCCTCTGCCAGGGTCTTGAGCAAAAAATCAAAGTTGCGTTGGCCATCCCTGGACACGTGTTTCGAGGTTGTTGCCTCTCGTCAGCAGGGAGTAGGAATGTATGAAGGGGTGCTGCATAGGCTGCCAAAAAATATCTTCAGGTTCGGTACCACTCGTGGCTCGCAGGTGCCTAACCCGGCTCGTCAGCCCCACCAGTTCCAAGGAGCTTGAATATAAGTTACAATCCAATTGGTCGCACACTGCTTGTCCTATCAGCGTGTTGCCCCAAAGCGCCGTGGTCCATGTAGTCAGCCCCTGCCAGGGTCTTGAGCAAAAAATCAAAGTCGCGTGGGCCATCCCTGGACACGTGTTTCGAGGTTGTTGCCTCTCGTCAGCAGGGAGTAGGAATGTATGAAGGGGTGCTGCATAGGCTGGCAAAAAATATCTTCAGGTTCGGTACCACTCGTGGCACGCAGGTGCGTAACCCGGCTCGTCAGCCCCACCAGCTCCAAGGAGCTTGAATATAAGTTACAATCCAATTGGTCGCACACTGCTTGTCCTATCAGCGTGTTGCCCCAAAGCACTGTGGTCAATGTAGTCAGCATCAGCGGGTACGCCTCTGCCAGGGTCTTGAGCAAAAAATCAAAGTCGCGTTGGCCATCCCTGGACACGTGTTTCGAGGTTGTTGCCTCTCGTCAGCAGGGAGTAGGAATGTATGAAGGGGTGCTGCATAGGCTGCCAAAAAATATCTTCAGGTTCGGTACCACTCGTGGCCTGCAGGTGCGTAACCCGGCTCGTCAGCCCCACCAGCTCCAAGGAGCTTGAATATAAGTTACAATCCAATTGGTCGCACACTGCTTGTCCTATCAGCGTGTTGCTTCAAAGCACCGTAGTCCATGTAGTCAGCATCAGCGGGTACGCCTCTGCCAGGGTCTTGAGCAAAAAATCAGTCGCGTTGGTCATCCCTGGACACGTGTTTCGAGGTTGTTGCCTCCTGTCAGCAGGGAGTAGGAATGTATGAAGGGGTGCTGCATAGGCTGCCAAAAAATATCTTCAGGTTCGGTACCACTCGTGGCACGCAGGTGCGTAACCCGGCTCATCAGCCCCACCAGCTCCAAGGAGCTTGAATATAAGTTACAATCCAATTGGTCGCACACTGCTTGTCCTATCAGCGTGTTGCCCCAAAGCACCGTGGTCCATGTAGTCAGCATCAGCGGGTACGCCTCTGCCAGGGTCTTGAGCAAAAAATCAAAGTCGCGTTGGCCATCCCTGGACACGTGTTTCGAGGTTGTTGCCTCTCGTCAGCAGGGAGTAGGAATGTATGAAGGGGTGCTGCATAGGCTGCCAAAAAATATCTTCAGGTTCGGTACTACTCGTGGCACGCAGGTGCGTAACCCGGCTCGTCAGCCCCACCAGCTCCAAGGAGCTTGAATATAAGTTACAATCCAATTGGTCGCACACTGCTTGTCCTATCAGCGTATTGCCCCAAAGCACCGTGGTCCATGTAGTCAGCATCAGCGGGTACGCCTCTGCCAGGGTCTTGAGCAAAAAATCAAAGTCGCGTTGGCCATCCCTGGACACGTGTTTCGAGGTTGTTGCCTCTCGTCAGCAGGGAGTAGGAATGTATGAAGGGGTGCTGCATAGGCTGCCAAAAAATATCTTCAGGTTCGGTACCACTCGTGGCACGCAGGTGCGTAACCCGGCTCGTCAGCCCCACCAGCTCCAAGGAGCTTGAATATAAGTTACAATCCAATTGGTCGCACACTGCTTGTCCTATCAGCGTGTTGCCCCAAAGCACTGTGGTCCATGTAGTCAGCATCAGCGGGTACGCCTCTGCCAGGGTCTTGAGCAAAAAATCAAAGTCGCGTTGGCCATCCCTGGACACATGTTTCAAGGTTGTTGCCTCTCGTCAGCAGGGAGTAGGAATGTATGAAGGGGTGCTGCATAGGCTGCCAAAAAATATCTTCAGGTTCGGTACCACTCGTGGCACGCAGGTGCGTAACCCGGCTCGTCAGCCCCACCAGCTCCAAGGAGCTTGAATATAAGTTACAATCCAATTGGTCGCACACTGCTTGTCCTATCAGCGTGTTGCCCCAATGCACCGTGGTCCATGCAGTCAGCATCAGCGGGTACGCCTCTGCCAGGGTCTTGAGCAAAAAATCAAAGTCGCGTTGGCCATCCCTGGACACGTGTTTCGAGGTTGTTGCCTCTCGTCAGCAGGGAGTAGGAATGTATGAAGGGGTGCTGCATAGGCTGCCAAAAAATATCTTCAGGTTCGATACAACTCGTGGCACGCAGGTGCGTAACCCGGCTCGTCAGCCCCACCAGCTCCAAGGAGCTTGAATATAAGTTACAATCCAATTGGTCGCACACTGCTTGTCCTATCAGCGTGTTGCCCCAAAGCACCGTGGTCCATGTAGTCAGCATCAGCGGGTACGCCTCTGCCAGGGTCTTGAGCAAAAAATCAAAGTCGCATTGGCCATCCCTGGACACGTGTTTCGAGGTTGTTGCCTCTCGTCAGCAGGGAGTAGGAATGTATGAAGGGGTGCTGCATAGGCTGCCAAAAAATATCTTCAGGTTCGGTACCACTCGTGGCACGCAGGTGCGTAACCCGGCTCGTCAGCCCCACCAGCTCCAAGGAGCTTGAATATAAGTTACAATCCAATTGGTCACACACTGCTTGTCCTATCAGCGTGTTGCCCCAAAGCACCGTGGTCCATGTAGTCAGCATCAGCGGGTACGCCTCTGCCAGGGTCTTGAGCAAAAAATCAAAGTCGCGTTGGCCATCCCTGGACACGTGTTTCGAGGTTGTTGCCTCTCGTCAGCAGGGAGTAGGAATGTATGAAGGGGTGCTGCATAGGCTGCCAAAAAATATCTTCAGGTTCGGTACCACTCGTGGCACGCAGGTGCGTAACCCGGCTCGTCAGCCCCACCAGCTCCAAGGAGCTTGAATATAAGTTACAATCCAATTGGTCGCACACTGCTTGTCCTATCAGCGTGTTGCCCCAAAGCACCGTGGTCCATGTAGTTAGCATCAGCGGGTACGCCTCTGCCAGGGTCTTGAGCAAAAAATCAAAGTCGCGTTGGCCATCCCTGGACACGTGTTTCGAGGTTGTTGCCTCTCGTCAGCAGGGAGTAGGAATGTATGAAGGGGTGCTGCATAGGCTGCCAAAAAATATCTTCAGGTTCGGTACCACTCGTGGCACGCAGGTGCGTAACCCGGCTCGTCAGCCCCACCAGCTCCAAGGAGCTTGAATATAAGTTACAATCCAATTGGTCGCACACTGCTTGTCCTATCAGCGTGTTGCCCCAAAGCACTGTGGTCCATGTAGTCAGCATCAGCGGGTACGCCTCTGCCAGGGTCTTGAGCAAAAAATCAAAGTCGCGTTGGCCATCCCTGGACACGTGTTTCAAGGTTGTTGCCTCTCGTCAGCAGGGAGTAGGAATGTATGAAGGGGTGCTGCATAGGCTGCCAAAAAATATCTTCAGGTTCGGTACCACTCGTGGCACGCAGGTGCGTAACCCGGCTCGTCAGCCCCACCAGCTCCAAGGAGCTTGAATATAAGTTACAATCCAATTGGTCGCACACTGCTTGTCCTATCAGCGTGTTGCCCCAATGCACCGTGGTCCATGCAGTCAGCATCAGCGGGTACGCCTCTGCCAGGGTCTTGAGCAAAAAATCAAAGTCGCGTTGGCCATCCCTGGACACGTGTTTCGAGGTTGTTGCCTCTCGTCAGCAGGGAGTAGGAATGTATGAAGGGGTGCTGCATAGGCTGCCAAAAAATATCTTCAGGTTCGGTACCACTCGTGGCACGCAGGTGCGTAACCCGGCTCGTCAGCCCCACCAGCTCCAAGGAGCTTGAATATAAGTTACAATCCAATTGGTCGCACACTGCTTGTCCTATCAGCGTGTTGCCCCAAAGCACCGTGGTCCATGTAGTTAGCATCAGCGGGTACGCCTCTGCCAGGGTCTTGAGCAAAAAATCAAAGTCGCGTTGGCCATCCCTGGACACGTGTTTCGAGGTTGTTGCCTCTCGTCAGCAGGGAGTAGGAATGTATGAAGGGGTGCTGCATAGGCTGCCAAAAAATATCTTCAGGTTCGGTACTACTCGTGGCACGCAGGTGCGTAACCCGGCTCGTCAGCCCCACCAGCTCCAAGGAGCTTGAATATAAGTTACAATCCAATTGGTCGCACACTGCTTGTCCTATCAGCGTATTGCCCCAAAGCACCGTGGTCCATGTAGTCAGCATCAGCGGGTACGCCTCTGCCAGGGTCTTGAGCAAAAAATCAAAGTCGCGTTGGCCATCCCTGGACACGTGTTTCGAGGTTGTTGCCTCTCGTCAGCAGGGAGTAGGAATGTATGAAGGGGTGCTGCATAGGCTGCCAAAAAATATCTTCAGGTTCGGTACCACTCGTGGCACGCAGGTGCATAACCCGGCTCGTCAGCCCCACCAGCTCCAAGGAGCTTGAATATAAGTTACAATCCAATTGATCGCACACTGCTTGTCCTATCAGCGTGTTGCCCCAAAGCACCGTGGTCCATGTAGTCAGCATCAGCGGGTACTCCTCTGCCAGGGTCTTGAGTAAAAAATCAAAGTCGCGTTGGCCATCCCTGGACACGTGTTTCGAGGTTGTTGCCTCTCGTCAGCAGGGAGTAGGAATGTATGAAGGGGTGCTGCATAGGCTGCCAAAAAATATCTTCAGGTTCGGTACCACTCGTGGCACGCAGGTGCGTAACCCGGCTCGTCAGCCCCACCAGCTCCAAGGAGCTTGAATATAAGTTACAATCCAATTGGTCGCACACTGCTTGTCCTATCAGCGTGTTGCCCCAAAGCACTGTGGTCCATGTAGTCAGCATCAGCGGGTACGCCTCTGCCAGGGTCTTGAGCAAAAAATCAAAGTCGCGTTGGCCATCCCTGGACACATGTTTCAAGGTTGTTGCCTCTCGTCAGCAGGGAGTAGGAATGTATGAAGGGGTGCTGCATAGGCTGCCAAAAAATATCTTCAGGTTCGGTACCACTCGTGGCACGCAGGTGCGTAACCCGGCTCGTCAGCCCCACCAGCTCCAAGGAGCTTGAATATAAGTTACAATCCAATTGGTCGCACACTGCTTGTCCTATCAGCGTGTTGCCCCAATGCACCGTGGTCCATGCAGTCAGCATCAGCGGGTACGCCTCTGCCAGGGTCTTGAGCAAAAAATCAAAGTCGCGTTGGCCATCCCTGGACACGTGTTTCGAGGTTGTTGCCTCTCGTCAGCAGGGAGTAGGAATGTATGAAGGGGTGCTGCATAGGCTGCCAAAAAATATCTTCAGGTTCGATACAACTCGTGGCACGCAGGTGCGTAACCCGGCTCGTCAGCCCCACCAGCTCCAAGGAGCTTGAATATAAGTTACAATCCAATTGGTCGCACACTGCTTGTCCTATCAGTGTGTTGCCCCAAAGCACCGTGGTCCATGTAGTCAGCATCAGCGGGTACGCCTCTGCCAGGGTCTTGAGCAAAAAATCAAAGTCGCATTGGCCATCCCTGGACACGTGTTTCGAGGTTGTTGCCTCTCGTCAGCAGGGAGTAGGAATGTATGAAGGGGTGCTGCATAGGCTGCCAAAAAATATCTTCAGGTTCGGTACCACTCGTGGCACGCAGGTGCGTAACCCGGCTCGTCAGCCCCACCAGCTCCAAGGAGCTTGAATATAAGTTACAATCCAATTGGTCACACACTGCTTGTCCTATCAGCGTGTTGCCCCAAAGCACCGTGGTCCATGTAGTCAGCATCAGCGGGTACGCCTCTGCCAGGGTCTTGAGCAAAAAATCAAAGTCGCGTTGGCCATCCCTGGACACGTGTTTCGAGGTTGTTGCCTCTCGTCAGCAGGGAGTAGGAATGTATGAAGGGGTGCTGCATAGGCTGCCAAAAAATATCTTCAGGTTCGGTACCACTCGTGGCACGCAGGTGCGTAACCCGGCTCGTCAGCCCCACCAGCTCCAAGGAGCTTGAATATAAGTTACAATCCAATTGGTCGCACACTGCTTGTCCTATCAGCGTGTTGCCCCAAAGCACCGTGGTCCATGTAGTTAGCATCAGCGGGTACACCTCTGCCAGGGTCTTGAGCAAAAAATCAAAGTCGCGTTGGCCATCCCTGGACACGTGTTTCGAGGTTGTTGCCTCTCGTCAGCAGGGAGTAGGAATGTATGAAGGGGTGCTGCATAGGCTGCCAAAAAATATCTTCAGGTTCGGTACCACTCGTGGCACGCAGGTGCGTAACCCGGCTCGTCAGCCCCACCAGCTCCAAGGAGCTTGAATATAAGTTACAATCCAATTGGTCGCACACTGCTTGTCCTATCAGCGTGTTGCCCCAAAGCACTGTGGTCCATGTAGTCAGCATCAGCGGGTACGCCTCTGCCAGGGTCTTGAGCAAAAAATCAAAGTCGCGTTGGCCATCCCTGGACACGTGTTTCAAGGTTGTTGCCTCTCGTCAGCAGGGAGTAGGAATGTATGAAGGGGTGCTGCATAGGCTGCCAAAAAATATCTTCAGGTTCGGTACCACTCGTGGCACGCAGGTGCGTAACCCGGCTCGTCAGCCCCACCAGCTCCAAGGAGCTTGAATATAAGTTACAATCCAATTGGTCGCACACTGCTTGTCCTATCAGCGTGTTGCCCCAATGCACCGTGGTCCATGCAGTCAGCATCAGCGGGTACGCCTCTGCCAGGGTCTTGAGCAAAAAATCAAAGTCGCGTTGGCCATCCCTGGACACGTGTTTCGAGGTTGTTGCCTCTCGTCAGCAGGGAGTAGGAATGTATGAAGGGGTGCTGCATAGGCTGCCAAAAAATATCTTCAGGTTCGATACAACTCGTGGCACGCAGGTGCGTAACCCGGCTCGTCAGCCCCACCAGCTCCAAGGAGCTTGAATATAAGTTACAATCCAATTGGTCGCACACTGCTTGTCCTATCAGCGTGTTGCCCCAAAGCACCGTGGTCCATGTAGTCAGCATCAGCGGGTACGCCTCTGCCAGGGTCTTGAGCAAAAAATCAAAGTCGCATTGGCCATCCCTGGACACGTGTTTCGAGGTTGTTGCCTCTCGTCAGCAGGGAGTAGGAATGTATGAAGGGGTGCTGCATAGGCTGCCAAAAAATATCTTCAGGTTCGGTACCACTCGTGGCACGCAGGTGCGTAACCCGGCTCGTCAGCCCCACCAGCTCCAAGGAGCTTGAATATAAGTTACAATCCAATTGGTCACACACTGCTTGTCCTATCAGCGTGTTGCCCCAAAGCACCGTGGTCCATGTAGTCAGCATCAGCGGGTACGCCTCTGCCAGGGTCTTGAGCAAAAAATCAAAGTCGCGTTGGCCATCCCTGGACACGTGTTTCGAGGTTGTTGCCTCTCGTCAGCAGGGAGTAGGAATGTATGAAGGGGTGCTGCATAGGCTGCCAAAAAATATCTTCAGGTTCGGTACCACTCGTGGCACGCAGGTGCGTAACCCGGCTCGTCAGCCCCACCAGCTCCAAGGAGCTTGAATATAAGTTACAATCCAATTGGTCGCACACTGCTTGTCCTATCAGCGTGTTGCCCCAAAGCACCGTGGTCCATGTAGTCAGCATCAGCGGGTACGCCTCTGCCAGGGTCTTGAGCAAAAAATCAAAGTCGCGTTGGCCATCCCTGGACACGTGTTTCGAGGTTGTTGCCTCTCGTCAGCAGGGAGTAGGAATGTATGAAGGGGTGCTGCATAGGCTGCCAAAAAATATCTTCAGGTTCGGTACCACTCGTGGCACGCAGGTGCGTAACCCGGCTCGTCAGCCCCACCAGCTCCAAGGAGCTTGAATATAAGTTACAATCCAATTGGTCGCACACTGCTTGTCCTATCAGCGTGTTGCCCCAAAGCACCGTGGTCCATGTAGTTAGCATCAGCGGGTACGCCTCTGCCAGGGTCTTGAGCAAAAAATCAAAGTCGCGTTGGCCATCCCTGGACACGTGTTTCGAGGTTGTTGCCTCTCGTCAGCAGGGAGTAGGAATGTATGAAGGGGTGCTGCATAGGCTGCCAAAAAATATCTTCAGGTTCGGTACCACTCGTGGCACGCAGGTGCGTAACCCGGCTCGTCAGCCCCACCAGCTCCAAGGAGCTTGAATATAAGTTACATTCCAATTGGTCGCACACTGCTTGTCCTATCAGCGTGTTGCCTCAAAGCACCGTGGTCCATGTAGTCAGCATCAGCGGGTACGCCTCTGCCAGGGTCTTGAGCAAAAAATCAAAGTCACGTTGGCCATCCCTGGACACGTGTTTCGAGGTTGTTGCCTCTCGTCAGCAGGGAGTAGGAATGTATGAAGGGGTGCTGCATAGGCTGCCAAAAAATATCTTCAGGTTCGGTACCACTCGTGGCACGCAGGTGCGTAACCCGGCTCGTCAGCCCCACCAGCTCCAAGGAACTTGAATATAAGTTACACTCCAATTGGTCGCACACTGCTTGTCCTATCAGCGTGTTGCCCCAAAGCACCGTGGTCCATGTAGTCAGCATCAGCGGGTACGCCTCTGCCAGGGTCTTGAGCAAAAAGTCAAAGTCGCGTTGGCCATCCCTGGACACGTGTTTCGAGGTTGTTGCCTCTCGTCAGCATGGAGTAGGAATGTATGAAGGGGTGCTGCATAGGCTGCCAAAAAATATCTTCAGGTTCGGTACCACTTGTGGCACGCAGGTGCGTAACCCGGCTCGTCAGCCCCACCAGCTCCAAGGAGCTTGAATATAAGTTACAATCCAATTGGTCGCACACTGCTTGTCCTATCAGCGTGTTGCCCCAAAGCACCGTGGTCCATGTAGTCAGCATCAGCGGGTACGCCTCTGCCAGGGTCTTGAGCAAAAAATCACAGTTGCGTTGGCCATCCCTGGACACGTGTTTCGAGGTTGTTGCCTCTCGTCAGCAGGGAGTAGGAATGTATGAAGGGGTGCTGCATAGGCTGCCAAAAAATATCTTCAGGTTCGGTACCACTCGTGGCACACAGGTGCGTAACCCGGCTCGTCAGCCCCACCAGCTCCAAGGAGCTTGAATATAAGTTACAATCCAATTGGTCGCACACTGCTTGTCCTATCAGCGTGTTGCCCCAAAGCACCGTGGTCCATGTAGTCAGCATCAGCGGGTACGCCTCTGCCAGGGTCTTGAGCAAAAAATCAAAGTCGCGTTGGCCATCCCTGGACACGTGTTTCGAGGTTGTTGCCTCTCGTCAGCAGGGAGTAGGAATGTATGAAGGGGTGCTGCATAGGCTGCCAAAAAATATCTTCAGGTTCGGTACCACTCGTGGCACGCAGGTGCTTAACCCGGCTCGTCAGCCCCACCAGCTCCAAGGAGCTTGAATATAAGTTACAATCCAATTGGTCGCACACTGCTTGTCCTATCAGCGTGTTGCCCCAAAGCACCGTGGTCCATGTAGTTAGCATCAGCGGGTACGCCTCTGCCAGGGTCTTGAGCAAAAAATCAAAGTCGCGTTGGCCATCCCTGGACACGTGTTTCGAGGTTGTTGCCTCTCGTCAGCAGGGAGTAGGAATGTATGAAGGGGTGCTGCATAGGCTGCCAAAAAATATCTTCAGGTTCGGTACCACTCGTGGCACGCAGGTGCGTAACCCGGCTCGTCAGCCCCACCAGCTCCAAGGAGCTTGAATATAAGTTACATTCCAATTGGTCGCACACTGCTTGTCCTATCAGCGTGTTGCCTCAAAGCACCGTGGTCCATGTAGTCAGCATCAGCGGGTACGCCTCTGCCAGGGTCTTGAGCAAAAAATCAAAGTCACGTTGGCCATCCCTGGACACGTGTTTCGAGGTTGTTGCCTCTCGTCAGCAGGGAGTAGGAATGTATGAAGGGGTGCTGCATAGGCTGCCAAAAAATATCTTCAGGTTCGGTACCACTCGTGGCACGCAGGTGCGTAACCCGGCTCGTCAGCCCCACCAGCTCCAAGGAACTTGAATATAAGTTACACTCCAATTGGTCGCACACTGCTTGTCCTATCAGCGTGTTGCCCCAAAGCACCGTGGTCCATGTAGTCAGCATCAGCGGGTACGCCTCTGCCAGGGTCTTGAGCAAAAAGTCAAAGTCGCGTTGGCCATCCCTGGACACGTGTTTCGAGGTTGTTGCCTCTCGTCAGCATGGAGTAGGAATGTATGAAGGGGTGCTGCATAGGCTGCCAAAAAATATCTTCAGGTTCGGTACCACTTGTGGCACGCAGGTGCGTAACCCGGCTCGTCAGCCCCACCAGCTCCAAGGAGCTTGAATATAAGTTACAATCCAATTGGTCGCACACTGCTTGTCCTATCAGCGTGTTGCCCCAAAGCACCGTGGTCCATGTAGTCAGCATCAGCGGGTACGCCTCTGCCAGGGTCTTGAGCAAAAAATCACAGTTGCGTTGGCCATCCCTGGACACGTGTTTCGAGGTTGTTGCCTCTCGTCAGCAGGGAGTAGGAATGTATGAAGGGGTGCTGCATAGGCTGCCAAAAAATATCTTCAGGTTCGGTACCACTCGTGGCACACAGGTGCGTAACCCGGCTCGTCAGCCCCACCAGCTCCAAGGAGCTTGAATATAAGTTACAATCCAATTGGTCGCACACTGCTTGTCCTATCAGCGTGTTGCCCCAAAGCACCGTGGTCCATGTAGTCAGCATCAGCGGGTACGCCTATGCCAGGGTCTTGAGCAAAAAATCAAAGTCGCGTTGGCCATCCCTGGACACGTGTTTCGAGGTTGTTGCCTCTCGTCAGCAGGGAGTAGAAATGTATGAAGGGGTGCTGCATAGGCTGCCAAAAAATATCTTCAGGTTCGGTACCACTCGTGGCACGCAGGTGCTTAACCCGGCTCGTCAGCCCCACCAGCTCCAAGGAGCTTGAATATAAGTTACAATCCAATTGGTCGCACACTGCTTGTCCTATCAGCGTGTTGCCCCAAAGCACCGTGGTCCATGTAGTCAGCATCAGCGGGTACGCCTCTGCCAGGGTCTTGAGCAAAAAATCAAAGTCGCGTTGGCCATCCCTGGACACGTGTTTCGAGGTTGTTGCCTCTCGTCAGCAGGGAGTAGGAATGTATGAAGGGGTGCTGCATAGGCTGCCAAAAAATATCTTCAGGTTCGGTACCACTCGTGGCACGCAGGTGCGTAACCCGGCTCGTCAGCCCCACCAGCTCCAAGGAGCTTGAATATAAGTTACAATCCAATTGGTCGCACACTGCTTGTCCTATCAGCGTGTTGCCCCAAAGCACCGTGGTCCATGTAGTCCGCATCAGCGGGTACGCCTCTGCCAGGGTCTTGAGCAAAAAATCAAAGTCACGTTGGCCATCCCTGGACACGTGTTTCGAGGTTGTTGCCTCTCGTCAGCAGGGAGTAGGAATGTATGAAGGGGTGCTGCATAGGCTGCCAAAAAATATCTTCAGGTTCGGTACCACTCGTGGCACGCAGGTGCGTAACCCGGCTCGTCAGCCCCACCAGCTCCAAGGAACTTGAATATAAGTTACAACCCAATTGGTCGCACACTGCTTGTCCTATCAGCGTGTTGCCCCAAAGCACCGTGGTCCATGTAGTCAGCATCAGCGGGTACGCCTCTGCCAGGGTCTTGAGCAAAAAGTCAAAGTCGCGTTGGCCATCCCTGGACACGTGTTTCGAGGTTGTTGCCTCTCGTCAGCATGGAGTAGGAATGTATGAAGGGGTGCTGCATAGGCTGCCAAAAAATATCTTCAGGTTCGGTACCACTCGTGGCACGCAGGTGCGTAACCCGGCTCGTCAGCCCCACCAGCTCCAAGGAGCTTGAATATAAGTTACAATCCAGTTGGTCGCACACTGCTTGTCCTATCAGCGTGTTGCCCCAAAGCACCGTGGTCCATGTAGTCAGCATCAGCGGGTACGCCTCTGCCAGGGTCTTGAGCAAAAAATCACAGTCGCGTTGGCCATCCCTGGACACGTGTTTCGAGGTTGTTGCCTCTCGTCAGCAGGGAGTAGGAATGTATGAAGGGGTGCTGCATAGGCTGCCAAAAAATATCTTCAGGTTCGGTACCACTCGTGGCACGCAGGTGCGTAACCCGGCTCGTCAGCCCCACCAGCTCCAAGGAGCTTGAATATAAGTTACAATCCAATTGGTCGCACACTGCTTGTCCTATCAGCGTGTTGCCCCAAAGCACTGTGGTCCATGTAGTCAGCATCAGCGGGTACGCCTCTGCCAGGGGCTTGAGCAAAAAATCAAAGTCGCGTTGGCCATCCCTGGACACGTGTTTTGAGGTTGTTACCTCTCGTCAGCAGGGAGTAGGAATGTATGAAGGGGTGCTGCATAGGCTGCCAAAAAATATCTTCAGGTTCGGTACCACTCGTGGCACGCAGGTGCGTAACCCGGCTCGTCAGCCCCACCAGCTCCAAGGAGCTTGAATATAAGTTACAATCCAATTGGTCGCACACTGCTTGTCCTATCAGCGTGTTGCCCCAAAGCACCGTGGTCCATGTAGTCAGCATCAGCGGGTACGCCTCTGCCAGGGTCTTGAGCAAAAAATCAAAGTCACGTTGGCCATCCCTGGACACGTGTTTCGAGGTTGTTGCCTCTCGTCAGCAGGGAGTAGGAATGTACGAAGGGGTGCTGCATAGGCTGCCAAAAAATATCTTCAGGTTCGGTACCACTCGTGGCACGCAAGTGCGTAACCCGGCTCGTCAGCCCCACCAGCTCCAAGGAACTTGAATATAAGTTACAATCCAATTGGTCGCACACTGCTTGTCCTATCAGCGTGTTGCCCCAAAGCACCGTGGTCCATGTAGTCAGCATCAGCGGGTACGCCTCTGCCAGGGTCTTGAGCAAAAAATCAAAGTCGTGTTGGCCATCCCTGGACACGTGTTTCGAGGTTGTTGCCTCTCGTCAGCATGGAGTAGGAATGTATGAAGGGGTGCTGCATAGGCTGCCAAAAAATATCTTCAGGTTCGGTACCACTCGTGGCACGCAGGTGCGTAACCCGGCTCGTCAGCCCCACCAGCTCCAAGGACCTTGAATATAAGTTACAATCCAATTGGTCGCACACTGCTTGTCCTATCAGCGTGTTGCCCCAAAGCACCGTGGTCCATGTAGTCAGCATCAGCGGGTACGCCTCTGCCAGGGTCTTGAGCAAAAAATCAAAGTCGCGTTGGCCATCCCTGGACACGTGTTTCGAGGTTGTTGCCTCTCGTCAGCAGGGAGTAGGAGTGTATGAAGGGGTGCTGCATAGGCTGCCAAAAAATATCTTCAGGTTCGGTACCACTCGTGGCACGCAGGTGCGTAACCCGGCTCGTCAGCCCCACCAGCTCCAAGGAGCTTGAATATAAGTTACAATCCAATTGGTCGCACACTGCTTGTCCTATCAGCGTGTTGCCCCAAAGCACCGTGGTCCATGTAGTCAGCATCAGCGGGTACGCCTCTGCCAGGGTCTTGAGCAAAAAATCAAAGTCGCGTTGGCCATCCCTGGACACGTGTTTCGAGGTTGTTGCCTCTCGTCAGCAGGGAGTAGGAATGTATGAAGGGGTGCTGCATAGGCTGCCAAAAAATATCTTCAGGTTCGGTACAACTCGTGGCACGCAGGTGCGTAACCCGGCTCGTTAGCCCCACCAGCTCCAAGGAGCTTGAATATAAGTTACAATCCAATTGGTCGCACACTGCTTGTCCTATCAGCGTGTTGCCCCAAAGCACCGTGGTCCATGTAGTCAGCATCAGCGGGTACGCCTCTGCCAGGGTCTTGAGCAAAAAATCAAAGTTGCGTTGTCCATCCCTGGACACGTGTTTCGAGGTTGTTGCCTCTCGTCAGCAGGGAGTAGGAATGTATGAAGGGGTGCTGCATAGGCTGCCAAAAAATATCTTCAGGTTCGGTACCACTCGTGGCACGCAGGTGCGTAACCCGGCTCGTCAGCCCCACCAGCTCCAAGGAGCTTGAATATAAGTTACAATCCAATTGGTCGCACACTGCTTGTCCTATCAGCGTGTTGCCCCAAAGCACCGTGGTCCATGTAGTCAGCATCAGCGGGTACGCCTCTGCCAGGGTCTTGAGCAAAAAATCAAAGTCGCGTTGGCCATCCCTGGACACGTGTTTCGAGGTTGTTGCCTCTCGTCAGCAGGGAGTAGGAATGTATGAAGGGGTGCTGCATAGGCTGCCAAAAAATATCTTCAGGTTCGGTACCACTCGTGGCACGCAGGTGCGTAACCCGGCTCGTCAGCCCCACCAGCTCCAAGGAGCTTGAATATAAGTTACAATCCAATTGGTCGCACACTGCTTGTCCTATCAGCGTGTTGCCCCAAAGCACCGTGGTCCATGTAGTCAGCATCAGCGGGTACGCCTCTGCCAGGGTCTTGAGCAAAAAATCAAAGTCGCGTTGGCCATCCCTGGACACGTGTTTCGAGGTTGTTGCCTCTCGTCAGCAGGGAGTAGGAATGTATGAAGGGGTGCTGCATAGGCTGCCAAAAAATATCTTCAGGTTCGGTACCACTCGTGGCACGCAGGTGCGTAACCCGGCTCGTCAGCCCCACCAGCTCCGAGGAGCTTGAATATAAGTTACAATCCAATTGGTCGCACACTGCTTGTCCTATCAGCGTGTTGCCCCAAAGCACCGTGGTCCATGTAGTCAGCATCAGCGGGTACGCCTCTGCCAGGGTCTTGAGCAAAAAATCAAAGTCGCATTGGCCATCCCTGGACACGTGTTTCGAGGTTGTTGCCTCTCGTCAGCAGGGAGTAGGAATGTATGAAGGGGTGCTGCATAGGCTGCCAAAAAATATCTTCAGGTTCGGTACCACTCGTGGCACGCAGGTGCGTAACCCGGCTCGTCAGCCCCACCAGCTCCAAGGAGCTTGAATATAAGTTACAATCCAATTGGTCGCACACTGCTTGTCCTATCAGCGTGTTGCCCCAAAGCACCGTGGTCCATGTAGTCAGCATCAGCGGGTACGCCTCTGCCAGGGTCTTGAGCAAAAAATCAAAGTCGCGTTGGCCATCCCTGGACACGTGTTTCGAGGTTGTTGCCTCTCGTCAGCAGGGAGTAGGAATGTATGAAGGGGTGCTGCATAGGCTGCCAAAAAATATCTTCAGGTTCGGTACCACTCGTGGCACGCAGGTGCGTAACCCGGCTCGTCAGCCCCACCAGCTCCAAGGAGCTTGAATATAAGTTACAATCCAATTGGTCGCACACTGCTTGTCCTATCAGCGTGTTGCCCCAAAGCACCGTGGTCCATGTAGTCAGCATCAGCGGGTACGCCTCTGCCAGGGTCTTGAGCAAAAAATCAAAGTCGCGTTGGCCATCCCTGGACACGTGTTTCGAGGTTGTTGCCTCTCGTCAGCAGGGAGTAGGAATGTATGAAGGGGTGCTGCATAGGCTGCCAAAAAATATCTTCAGGTTCGGTACCACTCGTGGCACGCAGGTGCGTAACCCGGCTCGTCAGCCCCACCAGCTCCAAGGAGCTTGAATATAAGTTACAATCCAATTGGTCGCACACTGCTTGTCCTATCAGCGTGTTGCCCCAAAGCACCGTGGTCCATGTAGTCAGCATCAGCGGGTACGCCTCTGCCAGGGTCTTGAGCAAAAAATCAAAGTCGCGTTGGCCATCCCTGGACACGTGTTTCGAGGTTGTTGCCTCTCGTCAGCAGGGAGTAGGAATGTATGAAGGGGTGCTGCATAGGCTGCCAAATCGCTTTGTGGAGTGCAGTGTGTCATTTAGCACCCTTGTTTAATAGACGCAATAATACTGAACACTGTATGCTTGGACAACGATTGAAGTTTCTACAGTGACTTTGCTTAGTTGTGCTGCAGTGTCTGAGGTGGATCTGTACTGGGACCCACCAAAGCTAGCTCAATACAAAATAAGGAGCTTACAGTATGCTGACGACATAGTTCTCTGTAGCCTGACCCCCTTGGGCCTACAACGCTCCAACACAAGATTGCACGAATACATCTCCGCGAATGGTTTGCAAATCAACTACAATAAAACAAAGATTGTCTGTTACTCATCCCGGCAAGTGCGACAACCCCCCAAATGGCACATCGCGGGCAACACTATAGAGTTAAGTAACTCTTAAAAGTACCTGGGGGTAGTGGTTGACTCAAGTTGGTCACTAAAAACTCACCAACTCCATATAAAAGCACAGTCTAATAAACTACGGTTTGCTCTAAAGTTATTGAAAACAAAATTGAAATGCCCATCCAACCTTTACCTCCTGAAAGTGATCGAGGCAAAGTTTTTACCATCTCTCACGTACGGTTCGGACCTATTCACAGACAAAGATGCAACCTTCCTGAACTCACAACAGTCAAATCTGTTCAAATACATCTTTCACATACCAAGGTTTGTATCACAAGCGCAAGTACGCCTGGAATTCGGGCTTTCAAACCAGCACCAAGTCAGGCAAGCCGGGATACTAAAAATGTACTGGAAATTAAGGGCAGCAAGTGAGGACACGCGGATGGGCCTTTGTTGGTGCGAAATAAATAACCGAACAAATGCAAAAAACGTATGGAAAACATATTTGGAAGACGCACTGACACAACCTAACATGCGAGAGGCATGAAATACAAACCACCCCTTCATGGCCTTAAAAAAAATAGCCAACAGTACAGCAAAACAAAAATCCATGATCGTCGACAAAGCCGCCCTCGCAAAGAAAAAACATGGCTGGATGGTGCTAGCCACGTATGAGAGAAGTGCCCCACAACCATACCTTGTCAACTATATAACTCCGTCCACACAACAAATGCTACTACGCACATGCCTGGGCACCTACATCACAAAGGATCAGACCCCAGTATGGAAGCAAACATGGCCAACAGCGCTATGCAGACTATGTGGCCGTTCTGAAGAAACACTGACTCACATTCTGTGCATTTGTCCATCACTGACTAGTCTGAGACGGTACTACCTATTACAAATATTTCGTCTTTATCAAATCAGAACATGCAGGCCTGCCGTTATGTTAGCACTGAACAGCTTCCAGTTACAAACGGCCTCTAGGGCCTCCAAATTCTTACAGAAGGCGAGCCTCCTAATCCAGAAAACTGAAAAAATGGTGCGGACTTAGTCCGAAGGACTGACATGTAAGGAGAGGCTCAGGCCGCAGACAATGCAATATTGTTTTTTAAAAGAACTTGTCTTTTTAAAGAGCGTAAATGCATTTTAACCAAGGCTAGTTCGAATCCTGTTTTGTACTCAATTTTGTAAAGGTTTTAATTAACCATATGCAATAAAATATTACTTACTTACTTACTTACAGGTATATGTATCAAAGTAAATACCGGGAGCAAATGGCCGGATTCTCAGAATCTGCCCCTTTGCTCCTGGTATTTTTGCATTTGGGATGCATCATCCCAAATGCAAAAATCGCAAATTAAGGAATCTCTAAATTGAGATTCCTTAAATTGTGATTGCATTTAGGGAATCCCAAATTGAGATTCCTTAAATGCAATGCATGAAAGTCAAAAAAATTGCGAATTCGCTTATAGGGGGAGCAAATTACCATGAAGTTGGACTTTATGGTAATTTGCTAAAACTTTGAAAAAAGCACTTTTGTGCATTTTTCAAAGTTTCATGTTACGCACACACATGCCCTTAGGGCATGTGTGTGCAACATATGTGCATAGATCTATTTCAGGGGTGCAACAAGGTGTCATTTTGACACCCTTGCACCCTTGAAATTGCATGAGCAATTTGCGAGTACCTATCATTCCTATGGGCCTGTAGGCCCCTAGGAATGATAAATGGGACAGCATTCCTTAATTGCGACTAGCAATTTGCGAGTAGCAATTAAGGAATGTTTAGGAATCGCTATTTTAATAGCGATTCCTACATGCATAGGCTTTTGCTATTCCTAAATAGCGATTCCTTAAAAATCGCTTTTTAGGAATAGCAAAAGGCTACCTTGATGCATCTGCTAGTTACTTTGGAGTTCCAATAGTTAATACTCTAGGAGGATGAGTATTGAGCACTGTTTTAGCACCCAATATGCAATGGTTGGAGAATGACATATTGAATCCTACATTACTTCTGTACATATGGTGATGTGCAGATCAAGATAGCATATCCACCCTTTCATTCTTTGTATATGTATTACTTTACAAAATGCCCCCTAGCCACATGAGGAGGCTCAGCCAAGGCAAATCTGGCCCACTATTACAAACACACTCACACACTGATCATACAAAGGAGGCATGCTAAGCAACACAGCCTCAATGAAATAATGCCAAAAGCGAAAATCCAAAGGGCTAAAAAAGGTTTGCAAGTTACACCACGACCACACACATCCCAACAAAGGCATTTATTTAACACACATGAAAAAAGTGAAATATAAAAAAAAATGATTTTGCATTTCAATCCAATGCCGTTCATGCCCTAAATGATGTTTAAATTCAACAGACACCACATAAACAGTTGTTTAATGCACCCATGAGTAGCTCTGCGCCTACTGACTGAATACCTATTGGCAGACTACATGACTAGTGAATTAAATAAATATTGCAAATTGATTTCAAAAGTTGGAGAAAGTGTAGTGAACTGTGCAACATGTTTCCTTTATAAATGAAGAAAAATTACTTACAATGAAACAACTAGGCCCCTACTGAAACTACAGGCAAACCAGCACAATGAATTAAAAAAAAACAACGAAAAGTACAAAGTAGGTGCAATGCCCCAATCAAATAAACAACACCAATTTTCAAACTTACTTGTGAAATCTCAAATTCAAAAGTCCTCAAATCTAATGATATATATGATGCAGCAGACTCAAACAGTGATCCTTCCAGCTCCAAAATCCAAATCAAAAGTGAACTGGAGATGGACAAAGCACTGGGATGAGCCTGCTGGACAGCAACAGGAAGTTGGAGACTCTGGGGAACGTCTTTCCTCTTAAACAAGAAGTAAAAAAAGAAAAAGGACTCCTTGCACAAAAAAGTACAGCCAACTGTCACTCTGAGGAGTCTTTTTATCCAAATTGTTATTTCGAAAACGTTTTGATGCTGCTAGTGAGAGAACCTTCTCCAGATTTCAGATTCTGCGTACTTGGGATTGCGTTCTTCACAAAACGTCCGCCGGAAGTCTGATGGCGCGCCCGAATGATGTGTTCGGGACCATGAGGCTGGCCACCACATGTCATGGTGCTCGCGAACGGATGGGAAAACTCGTCTGCAATTGTAGGCACCCGGTAAGCCGCTCCCGAGCATGCGAAAACACATTTTAGGCACGAGAACATAAATAAACCTCTGCTCCGTTGCAGAGTGCCGAGTTTTCGGGCACTTTGCATTCTACGTGGAACGCAGAGTTGCCAAAGATCCACAACCTCCGTGAGCAGAGCGCAGTTTTACGCCCAGGGTTAAGGAGTGTCTGTGTGGGTGGGTGAGAAGGTGTGTGACTGCCTGCATGGATGAGGGCTGGACTGGTCACGTTGTACAGGGTCAAGACTGATTTGCATAAGGCTGGGTCCAGACTGCGGTGGCGTGGTGAGCAAAAGAACGATGGATTAAACCCAGATCTTTGTGACTGGAGGTGAATGGTTGCATTGTTCAGCATTCCTTCCATCATTTGTTCTTTTTGCTATTGTGCCCTAAGTGGGAAGTGTATGCCCTAACGTGGGTCCTGTGCTCACTGTGCCACTGGATTCAAGCTAGCCTGACTGATGAGGGGCGATGCCCCAAAACCGGTCCAAGGATGCTTGTTTCTGGTCCAGGGAGGACCTGGCGTGGCAGTTCGTGCTGGACTGTTCCCATAAAAAAGAAGGTGTAGAGGGACCAATCCAACATTTATTTTCATTCAAGGTACAATTAATTACCCCGATCATCAGGGTAAATAATTGTACCTTGAATGAAAATAAATGTTGGATTGTTCCCTCTATACCTTCTTTTCCTTGTTATACATCTTTGATGTTCTTTGCTCAGGTATAGGAGGGTGATTTGAGCTAAACCCCATACTTGTAGGTACCGGACTGTTCCCATGAGTCACAGGGGCAATACTCATATTGCATATGGCTGGGTCCAAACTGCAGTGGCCTGGTGAGCAAAAGAACAATGGAATAAACCCAGATCTTTGTGATGGGGGTGAATGTTTGCATTGTTCAGCATTCCAGCCATCATTTGTTCATATGTATATAATGCACCACTTATTTTTTGATTTCATATGTGTTTACCACAAAATATGTTAAAATCAGTTTTTATTTTTAACAATTTTGTAAGTTGACACAACATTATTGCATTTAAAGTGGAAATTCTGTAATCAGTAAAATGCATTTCACATACTGAAAAATACACTAATACATGTTTTAAATAAAGTTTAACTCAAAATATTTAGTACTGCAGAAGCCATCCATATATTCTTGTGTGATGGAATGGATGGAGGAGTCTGAGGTCCTTAAGGTTGAAGTGTACTTCTTAGAGTCTGCTCCCGCTGTGTTTCAAACCCACAAGTCAGCAACTGAGTCATCTTTTAGTTGCGTCCCTTTGACCAGGGTTCTGCTAGGGTGTTGTTCAGGGGTCGTATATTTAGTGGTGGGAGGCTTAGACTTAGCTGCTGGGGTCCAAGGAGCACAGAGTCCCTATCATGCAGAGTTCAGCAAATATTAGCCTCCGCTGATTTAAGGGTGGTGTAGTCCCCATTGCGTGTCTGCGCCTAAGCCCAAGAGCCCAGAGGCACTTACAGCCATTGAAAGGGGGTGTCATAGATGGCCCCCACCTCATCCTGTCCAGGCTTCTCGAGGACTGCGCTAAAGCTGCAAGAGCCCCTCTGCTCACCCTCTGCTTTCTGTTACTGCCTTGGCCCCCTATGTGTTCTACAGGGGAGGTGTGACTACAGATTCAGGTTCCTTCTGCTCCTCTGGTCTGTGGACTCGAAGTCTTCAGATGGAGACCGTGAGACCATGGCCGCCCACATCCTCACAGGGGCCAACTAACTCGCCGGGTCCACCGTTCAAGCAGGTTGAGGTGACGTCAGACTGCCCTCACTGGAAGAGGCAGCTCCGTTTCTACCATCTCCCCTGTAGGTCACCCTCTGCCCTACACCCACCCAGCGGGATTTGTGGTCCTCCCCTCAGGGTGTGAGGTTGCTGTTGTGTGGCCCGGTGGGAGCCTCAATGTGTATAGTAAAGATGGTGACGGAGAAAGCCACAGGCCGACGGCTGTCTGCAGCTGTACCCAATCCTCCTGGAAAGGCACTTCTAAAGGCTGGTGCCATGGCCTGCTGCACTCGGCAGCCCTTTCTGAGGTCCTCCATGGCTAAAAGTAACTGAAGTGGGTTGCTTGGAATACCTTTATCCACTGAGGTGGAACGGAGTCTCGAGCCTTAGCTTCTTGCCCATTCAAAGCCAGGCCATGCCCACTCTGAAACGCATTTACTTTCAACAAATCCATTGTACGTTCTTTTTTAACAAACCCATTGAAGTCCTCAAACTACTGCATCATTTGATTAAAATGCAGGAACTTTAACCATCTGAATACCGTTGTGATTTCTTCATCTTTTTTTCACTGAAACAGGGTTGAAGTAAATCATGATTTCTGTGAACGTTATGGAAGCAAGCAAGTAGGCAAAGTGTCACTCCTTCCTTCGGTGGCAGTGCACGCAAAACAAAAGCAGGAGTATGCGCCAACCCACACTTCATGGTACCGGAGTCATAGTCCTTCGATAAGCTTAACTCCCGCCAGAAAACTGCACCTTTAGGAAAAGATGTGGGTTTATATAAATATTCTGAACATATCCAATCATGCGTAAGCGGAGAGACCTTACAAGTCGATAATGGCCGAAGAACAAGCGGGACAGCAGGTCATGTATAAATGAGGGTGTGAATCTTTAGAAAATGTTCTCCTAAATGTCTTACCTTCGCTGTTCCAGCGCTCCGAAGTAGCCTAGCTGACATATCGTTTTATAAAAGTCCTAAATAAATAAATGCACATTATTTAAGCTAAAAAAATCTCGTTTTGAAATTTCTACTGATTTTATTGATTTTTCAATAGCATGTGATCAAGTGGATAGGACTGTCTCGTGGGGGAAAATATCTAAGTCAGGCATCCCATTCAATCTGCTGAGGTGGAATATAGCATTACATTCTTCCATGTGGTGGACAGTATTGAAGGGAACAAAAACTTAACATAAAAAATTCAAACAAGAAATGGTTTAAAACAGGGGTGCATATTGCCCTACTTTTCTTCTACCTATTGCTTTACGATTTACCTACTCAATTTTCAAAAATGAAGAATTTCCCTCCAAGTCGTGCAACTTGTGCTTATCATTCATTTGATGTATGCAGATGACGTGGCCATTTGTTATTTTACTCGGACTTGACGAAAACGCAATTTAAATGCACCAAGGGCCAGCTGTAGGTAAATTTTATTTTCCGACCTCTTAAATACCGAGTCATACCGACTCGGTATTTCAGAGGTCGGAAAATAAAAGTACCGAGATGTAGGTAAATGCAGATGTGCAATTACCGAATCGGAAACAGTCGGTATTTTCCGATGCGGGAAATACCGACCAGTTAATGCCCATTCATTCCTATGGGCTTTGAAGCCCATAGGATTGATTGGGCATTTACCGGTCGGTATTTACCACATCGGAAAATACCGACTGTCACAAGGGTGCAGGGGGTGTCACTTTGACACCCTCTGGCACCCCCAAAAGAGGCTCGGGTGCCATGTGGCAGGCATACCTGCCCTAAGGGCAGGTCTGCCTGTCATATGGCATAGGTGTGCATGCACACATGTGCATGCACACCAGAAACGGTATTTTACCATCAAGTAGTATTTGATGGTAAAATACCGATTTTTTACTGCTTGTGGGACTCAGAAGAGTCCCACCTACATACCAATTTACCGGAATCCGTAATGATACCGACTCGGTATTTTACATACTCGGTAAATTTACCTATCGGTAAATTTACCGAGTCTGTAAAATACAGGGACCTACATGTCAAATTGCTCTTACCGGTCGGTAACGGCCGAATTCGGCCGTTACCACCCGGTAAAAGCCTACCTACATCTGGCCCTCGGTAAATTTACCTATCGGTAAATTTACCGAGTCTGTAAAATACAGGGACCTACATGTCAAATTGCTCTTACCGGTCGGTAACGGCCGAATTCGGCCGTTACCACCCGGTAAACGCCTACCTACATCTGGCCCTAAATGCGTATGCTAAAAAGAAGTTTGTTAAATTTAGCATATCGAAAACCAAGGTGGCAGCCATGAAGGGTAAGAAACATTGTTGTCCTTATATCTGAAATCTTTGTGGTGTTAACTTAAAACTAGGTAAAAACCATACACTTATCGGGGTAAAATATTCTGTCAGAATCTTGGTAACAAACCACAATTATTGCAGTTAGGGAATAAGGCTTTACACATGCTGATGCACTCAAATTGTATCGCTCTTTTGGGAGGAGACAGTTCAAGCAATTATCGCAAATTTATTAATTAAAAATGTCTCTTATCCTCACTAATGCTCTTCAATATATAACTATTAGTAGAAGGTTATTTTTGAATCTATACGAAGGAAGAATCCCCTGAAAACTTTGTACAGTAAGCCCTGCAGCCCCCGTCCAGGCGTTGCAACTTGAATTTGCTTTGGCTAGCTCTTTTGCTCATGCTAAGGCAAAATAGTTTGCTGGGCCTCCTGTTTAAAACCTGCATCTAAAGCTGGAAACATTTGCGGCTTCAAAGGAGGATTAAACCTTCATAGTAAATCTTTAGTTTACATTAGAAAGAATGGAATGTAAAATGGAATACTTGCAGTCATGGACCCCTGCACAAATAAGATTGTTTACAAAAAATGCCATTCCAATATTAAGTTATACTCTTGATAGTGCTCATTGTACGATTTTGAATTTGTATAGGTCCTTTGCAAACATCGTTGACTATAGATAAGCACAACAGTGTCTATTTTTATCCTTTGGGCACAGTGCAGGGAGATTAGTTGTAGGATGGGCATTTTATCATGGCATGTGTATTGGTATGATTAAAAAAATGATTCCAGTTCAGGTCATCCTAGTTAGGGAGAGAAGTCGTATTTAAGCCTGCGCTTTACATTTACCCCTCAAAAAACAAAAGACAAAAAACAGGCTCAGTAATTTTCCATTCCAACCAGGATCTCCCTCCTCCTCTTCTTCTCAGCCTAGGAGAGCGATAAAGTCCATCGGACAATTGCAAGCACCATACACCGACCAGTGGTCCACCTTCTTAGTGTATGTTCCTATGAAAGGGGACAAGAGTCGGTAACCAGTGTGGTGAAAATAGGGTTACAGGGTGACCCCCATTTTGTGCAGTATAATGCCTCTTTGACAGATCCTGCGAGGGGTGGGACAGGCCTTGTCGCTCTGTGTCACCCGTGAGTGAGAAACCTGCCCCACAGCATCTCAAACACTGGTAGTCTGTCTTCCATTTTGAATATGATTCTCTTATAGGAGGCCATTGTAAACATTTCCATTATCCACACATCCACGTAGGTACTGTGGCAGTTTTCCAGTAATGAATGATACAAAGCTTGACCACTGCTAGGGGGGTGACCAGTAGAAGCTGGTAATTTTAGCAGGGAGGGGGAACAGGACCACACACATTCCCTCTCACACCCATGCATTCACACACACCCCCCCCACATACCCATTTAACAACACTTGCTCACAAATATACATACATGCATACATTCATACACACTCCCACCTAACATAAAAAATATAACACTTACCTTCACTGCAGCTCTCTTGGATGGAAGCCTCGGTGGTCCCAGGAGGGCTAGGACTGCTCCTTTCCCTCAGTGGCTGGCCTTGGTCCCTCACTCGTCACAGAGTGGGATAGGATCAGTGAGACTACTGACTACACCCCACTCTGTGACGAGGTGTCACTTATTGACAGAACACAAGGAAAAGGTGAGGGGAGGGTCCAAGGGAAAAATTTAAAGACCTGCAAGAACTGATTCCCCATATATTATAATCACAACACAAACCTTCTCGGGTCTATCAAAGAAAATGTGTCTCTCAAAAAAGCTCCTCTGGGGAGCAATCCCTTTCAGGACGCATGTCCTCACCCACCATAGGTGGCATGCTTCATCATATGGGCTTCTCCTCCCAGTGGGAAAACCTAGTGCCACTGAGGGCTACAACTCCCTCAATGTGAGGTAGGGGCTCTGGGATGTTTTCTTACATATCATGTGGTGTATGAGGATGCTAAAATACCATATGTGAGTACTTGGTGTTGTGAGGGTGCAGCGTTGAACATAATAGGAAAGATAGATGTGATGTTAAAACTACCTAATTTAGTACAAGAGGAATCTTATTGGATTGTCCAAATTGGCAGGATTAAAAGGCAGTGCAAAGCCGTTTAAATTAGACTTAAAAGTTGGAAAGGTCGGTCGCATATTTTAGCCTAATTGGTCATACAGTGTCCAGGCTTTCATCAGGACCATAAAACAATGCTGCTGCAAGTATGATAAAGATATAGGAGAACGTGTAGAAGAACCAATAGATACAAAACCAGTTATCCAATGTTTTTTACTCAGTACTACTGGAACTTATCCAAAATGGTGGATAAGTAGACCCACTTCCACCTGGTAATAACGGAGCAGCTCACATACCACAACGGGGTACCGACGGAGAGAGCGGGCCCCCTTCCCTGAGTTGTTACCAGGTAGAGGTGGGTCTACTTACACATCTTAATATCAGAGTATATAAATATATGTATATGCATACAAATCAATTCAGAGCCAAGTCTACGAATATAATTCATTCGGCACAAAAGAAATAATATGATGTACGCCAAAATCAAAATGCAACAAAGAATAGAAGCTGAGTCCAATTCTCTTTTCATTAGAGAAGAAAAAAAAGTATCTTTCCATTGTCTGCTCTTCTTGGAAATCCTACCTATTTCCCCGATATCCTATCCCAAAGGTGTCAGCACATGTTGACTTCCTAATAAGTAGTCATGTCAAATGGGTCTGATAGCTTGAAGCTATGGAGCTCGTTCTAAGATGCTCCTTCTCCTCCGAAATAAGCAAAAGTCTCTTGAATCTGTCCCTGGGCATTATACAAAAAGCCAATGTTCAACCCACAATATGTTACAATGTAAACCTTTCCATTTACAACATCTTTCAGTAAGTTTCCAAAGAAGCTAAATTAAATTGGTTCTTCTTCCAGTGGCCTTGGTTCCCAGCTAGGCCAGACATGAAAGGCGTCCTCCCTTTTCGCCTTTCAGACTTCTTCAAAGACATTCCGGGTATCTCTTTAAATCTAAGAATAACAAGGTCGAATTCCTGCACCTGCCATAGGGTGAGAACACACTGTCTTTGAGCACAAAAAGCATTCATTTAATTATAATTCTTGAGTGATCAAGGAGAAATGAAACTAATAACAACCTGCAGTTTGGGCCTACAATTCAGGCAACTTAAAGTAAACACAAATTACATTGCACAAATAATATTTCATCCTGCACATTATACATACAGGAATTGCTGAAAAGTAAGCCACTGGTCTATGAGCAACTCCATGTGTCTGTACAAGGACCGCTAATGCACATCCCTCCTTCTCACAGCAGAACAGCGAAAACTCCTTGTTGTAATCTGGCATTCCCAGAGCCGGAGCGCAACATAGGCTCTCTCTCAGCTCGTGGAAGACTCTCAAACAATCATCATCCCATGGTACCGGATCACTAATGTCCTTTCGAGTCAACCTCAATAGTGGCTTTGCTTGCAGGGAAAAATTTGGGATCCACTATTGACAATAGCTGACCATTCCCAAAAGCATGCAGACTTCTTTCTGTGTTTACAGAGTTCTCATTTGTAGAATCATCTCTATGCGATCTGGTGACACTTCGTTTTGCCTTCTCAATTCGGTGACCTAGATACTGTACTTCAGTCTGACAATGCTGACGTTTGTTTTGGGACACTTTGTGTCCATTCTCTGCCAAATGATTCAGCAAAGCCACAGTGTCGACCCTGAAGGATCCTCAGTCTCTGAAGCGACCAGAAGGTCATCAATATACTGAACCAAAACTGAGCTCTGGGGCATCACCAGCCCTTCAAAATGTTTTTTCAAACTCTGACTAAAGATAGAGGGGCTTTCTGAATACCTTTGAGGGATGCGACACTGGGTTAACACGTAGTCTTCCATCCTAAATGCAAAAAAAATTGTCTGTCTTCATGCAACGGTATGGAGAAAAATGCCTGACATAAATCTATGACTGTAAACCATATTGCCTCACATGGTATCTGAAATAATATAACTGCTGGATTCAGCTACAACAGGAGAACATGGAATCACGATTTCATTAACCCTGCGTAGATCCTGCACTATTCTGTACTTGCCACTAGGCTTCTGCAGTCCTATAATAGGTGCGTTGCAGGGACTTCCACTTATCTCCTTCAGAATGCCTTGTGTAATCATAGATTCGATTACAGGTCTTATTTCAGCCACAGTTTCTGGAGTCAATTTATACTGTGGAGTTCATGGAAATACAGCATTTGGTTTGACATGTATCGTAACAGGTTCAACCCCTCGAATCAATCCTATCTCCTCATCCGTGAAATCCCACACTTTCAGAGAAACCGAGTCCCTCAAATCATGTGGTAAGTCCCCTGTCGTAAGAACCACAAACATTTCTGCGCACAAGCTCTTATTGGCCATTTTAAAATCGTCATCACAGGTTTGCAACTCCACACCTCTCGGAGTGCAAGATATAGTACAATTTAGCTTACACAAAAGGTATCGTCCCAATAGATAGACTGGGCTTGAATCGCACACTACCAATTGATATCTGTCTCAAAATGGTTCTATTCTCACAGGTAACTCGTCTGTTAATGGGTTAGTCATTCACTGATTGGTAACTCCCACCACTTGAATTGATTGTCCTGAAAGGGATACATTCGGGACCACTTCTGTCCTTACTGTGGAGTGCGCAGCTCCAGTGCCTAGTAAAAAGGTAACAGGATATCCATTCACCTCTGCATCTACGAATGGTCCACTCTGATCTACTTCCAGTGCCGCACCCAAAGTGCATTTCTCCTACACCCCCCTCTGACACTCATGAGGATCTTGAGTTTGGTCAAATCTGTCTTGTATTTATAAAAGGGCATCTGATGAAACACCTGATTACTTATTGATATTCTCTAAGGCTAAGGTATCTGCATTTGTGACTCACAACCTCCCCTATATAGGACCTAGGTCTAGTCATGATGTGCAAATCCTCGGACATCTGTCCCTC
Organism: Lissotriton vulgaris; assembly: GCF_964263255.1. NCBI lineage: Eukaryota > Metazoa > Chordata > Amphibia > Caudata > Salamandridae > Lissotriton > Lissotriton vulgaris. Next base: position 291,058 of record NW_028251278.1, read on the forward strand.
TCCCTCATATTGTATTTGATTTGCCAGATTTAATCGACACCCATGCTTCCAATGCCCAATTTTGTGACAATAATGACAAGCAGTGACCTGGGGGCGTGGCTACGAGCCGAGCATGGCGGACGTGAACTGAGCCAGCTCCGTCCCATGCCCTAAAAACCTGCTGATTATCCTGTAACCCCAGTTCCCATGGGGTGCCCACCTGCGCCCAAAAGCTGATAACAGTGGAGGGGATTGGCGGAATCGATGGTGGTGGCGCTGAATAACCCTAACACGGGTAAGAGTATACCAGAGGCAGGACGACCTTGACACACACTGAGAGCCACAGACTGCCCTGAAAGGGAGAGCCGGACTGAGAGAGGCCTGCAATCAGAGGCATCGACCCGGGGTCTGGAAGTGTGCGGCTCGGGATCGGAGAGAGGTGCGATGGTCCGTCACTCCACTGTGCAAGCTGACTGAGCCGGAATTACTAGCGAGATGGAGCGGGTAGAGTCGTAATACCGCTTGAAGACCCAACAATAGTGCGCAGTCCCGATAGACAGAGCAGCGCCAAACCGGACACTGCCGGGGACACAAGACAAGTAAGCGGTGAGGAGCGGAGCGGCTGGGGGAAGTGCCGGCGCGGCAATAGGCACGAAGATAGAGTCTGGCCCTGGCTCCCAGATGTGAAGGGAGACACTTAGTGGACAAATAAGCAGAAGATGGCGGCGCCATTTTGTAACCCACCACAGAAACCCGCTGCGCACAGGAGCCCCGACGAGCGTCCTCACCTAGGGCTGTGCGGGGACTTGCCGGCCTTGTGACGGGACAGTGTGGTCCCGACGTTGCAATATCAGGGGGAAAAGCAGACGAAACAGGGCGCAAGCCGCCATAGTACATGACACTTCTCGCCACAACGCGCTCACTCCCTGCTGGGCCGGGCAGCGCCTAGAAGCCGGCGGAGGACCACTACCTCCCTCCCATGGGCGTCCGCAGACATTTTTCCAGGGGGGGGGGCAAAATGTTAACATCATCACCATCCTCCGACATGATGTCTGCCAGGTGGGGCACACGAAACACTGGGGCACAGAACTGGGATAGACTCAATTAAATGCCAGGAATCCAGGACATGAGACTGACCCTGCCACAGGCCAACAAACACCACCTGTAGGGAAAACGCTAAACTTTCTGACAAGGTGCTTTATCTCTGTCTGCTAGGTGTGCAGACTTCCGGGTCCTCGATCCAACATTAATCATGGCTGTCTTCAGCACAATTAGATTTTTTTCAGAATACTTTAAAACAGCCTATGATTAAAGCACCAGATTAAATATACTGTATGCACAGTGTATGTTAAGGATTATTTGTAGCACACATATTCACCAATATTGGCTTCTTGGTGCTAGAATTCATGATAACTTTTATCCAAAGTTAAAGCACAACGTCAAAGTTAGTAATAAATATTGCAGCAATTACAAACGCTAGTGATTCGCCAATGGGTTCGCCCTTTACTAGAATTCCCTGGGCATTGCTAAATTTTACACACATTCAATTAATTTATACAAAATGAAATGTATAGGTCGAAATGTTAGCTATATTTTTGAAAAGAAACTTAGGGTCCCTCTACGTGTAGTCAATGTCAAACTGACAATGTACGCACGTTTAGGGATACAATAATGGCCAGCTCCTTATGCGGAAGCCCGGCACCGTAAATGTGTGGCACATGCGGTGCCCGCAGCGGCGGCACATCACAGGTCCAGTGATGCTGAGTCTTACACAGTGGTCGGAGTGGGGGGAAAAAAGTAGGGGAACAGTGGGCAGAGAATCAGAGGGCGGGAATAACCCAATGATTGGATCTGTGGGTGGAGCCAGAGATGTGGCCAGAATGCGCAGACATCCCAATTTTTAGTATTTGTTTGGCATTTCACTGCCCAGTTTAATCAACCAATGGATACACATGATTATTTAAGGTTATAATGAGTTATTGAAATTAAAATATATTCACAAACTGGGATATGCTTTTAATCACAGAATGTACCAAATAAGATAAAATGTGGAAACACAAGCCATTTGTCTCAGAGCCATGGAGTTATTGTCATCAGCACTTCTCCCTTTTCCTACAACAGCAGTTCAAACATGAATCACAAAATATCCTAGTTTGCAAATGTTTTCTCTAAAATTATGGCTCTGTCATATTTGCCTCATAATGCAAGATCTGCTGCATGATCTAACCATTTAAACTAATAAATTGTTTGTAGCTCAAACATATCAAAAGGTAATATAAAATGTGACGTGTGTTGCTGAGGAGTGGATGGCCTATTGCAATGGTTGACTGGTCACCTTTCTCACTTAACCCTCCGAGCTACCTTTCCATGAGTCAAAACTTCCACTAGACAAAATTCTGATCTCTCTCTAGGAAGAACATTAATCACCAGAGTCATCATGACATTTTTATTGTTGCCAAAAAGTGCTGGAGACCAGGAAGGAGACAGCAAGCCTTTTTAAAACCATAATATACTTGCAAATGTGATGCCTCCACCTAAAGTCAGCATCCGGTGCGGTCACACTGGTTGCACCACCCTAGAGCTGGCCCTTCTCAAGGGTCCTGTGACCTCAGTGACTGTTGTTCTAGGGTGTGCTGCTTCATAGGCCTGCCCCCAAGACTGGAGGTGAACTTCAGTATGGATTGTGGTGGACAAGCCTTGAAGGTTAACCTGCACTTGTCATGCTAGGGTCCACCTGCTGGTGCGAAGACACCAGGACTTCTAAGGTGTTGCGAAGCCTTCTAAGGTCTAGCATGTTATTGTGCTCTGCCAGGAGAGTGGTCTAGTGGACTGGTTATTAAGGCTGAACCTGGTTCCCAGTTCCAAATTCAACAGCTCTGACCATAGTGCCACATCCTCTCCCCCACTGAACACCGCACTGCCCCACTGAGAAAAACTCCCACTGTCTTCAACTACAACCCAATTGTTGCCCGCTATAAACACCTGGATGCGGCTCAATTTAAATTACGCACTAGACAAGAGCAGTATGTGGCCTACGAAAAAAAAGTAACAACATCCTGGAAAAAGTAAACACTTATAGGGAAAGCAAAATTTAGCAAACTATGGGAAATGGTTACCTTAATGCTTTTACACTCACTATTCAGAAATCAGTGAGTGCTTCTGCCTGAAAAGTTAAGGACACGACTACAGGGCCCTGAATGGACCCATGTCAATGGCCATTGCTTATATCCTCAAAAAACGTAAGCAGTATGGTAAAAAGACCACATCCTTGGACGCAGAGCTGCAGCACACATTTTGTTTTCCAATCCACACATTTCAGTACCTCCAGGATTGGTGCACTAGTTCCAAGTCCAGGGAAAACAAGGACAAGAAAATAAAAATAGCGCTTCACTGGCAAACTGTAAAAGTGGCGCTAATGTGTTTCAGCGGGAATTAAATCAGTTTTGCCAGTTTGCTACCACTCTGTCTTACTTTATTTAGTTATTTATCTATTTTCCATATTTTTAGCCTTTTTTTCTCAATGCTGCACTTTGGAATTAAAATGCAACATTTCCAGCAAAGCGTCTCTTTTTTGGATCCATTTCACAGGGAAGCAAATAAAAGAAAGGAGAGGATAGAGAGTGAGAACCCCGTCTTGAAGTCATGGTTTTCATGGGCGTCCGCAGCGGGGGCAAGGAGGTTCGCTCCGGGTGGGGGGGGGGGAGCGCCCTTCCTTGCCCCCCCTGCGGACGCCCATGCTCCCTCCACCTTGAGTATCTGGGGAAATGGTGTAGTTACACCTTCCGTCTAGCGAAACCAGCAAGGAGGCGGCAATACATAGCCCTCCCACTGCTATAAGAACGAGAGCGCCACACTGCCTACTCCGCTACCGCAGACAATAGAGGGGCCGCTCTCCTCCTACCCTGACATGGGAGACAACGGACCACCTTAAGGGGTCACCCGTGGTGCGAGTGACACTAAGAACTGGGGTGGTGCGCTCGGACCCGCTAAATCTACCCTACTCACTTTGGGCTCTTATATTGCAGCTAGTCCACTGGCCTTCCCAGCACCAAGAGACAGTGCAAGAATAGCGCCGTCAGCGGGCCTCGCTACTACAAGGACTGAGTATACACACAGGGGCCCGTACCACGGCACATACCTGCTTTGCGGCAATGGGGCAAAACAGAATCACGAATCAGCAAGACCCAATGGCGAACTGGGTCGGATGACCCGCTGGCCTCTTCCGACAATGAAATCATACCACCAACGGGCAGGGGCACGCAGGAGGCCAAATTGGACCTCATTTTAACGGAAATAAGGGCCTCCAGAGAAGCGTTGGAGTCACGGATGGATGCAATGTCGACGGGACTATCCCTCCTAAAATCTGATCACAACAAGCTGGCTGAGAAGGTCATGTAACAAAAACTGGCGCTAAATGACTTGATTCCACAACAAACGGAACATTCCACGAGACTGGAGGTCCTGGAACGGCAGCTTAAGACCCTGCGGGATAGGGTGGATGATGCAGAAGGACGATCACACCGCAATAATGTCCTCATACTGGGAGTTCCAGAATGCAGCGAGGGGAGGAACCCCACACAGTTCGTGGAAGATTGGCTGAAGTCAGTGGTAGGACCTATGGACCTTACCCCGCTGTACAATGTGGAACGAGCGTACAGAATGCCTCCAAAACCGCCCTGACCGGGAGCCCCTCCGCGGACTCTAATAGCACGTCTGCTGCACTATAAGGACAGAGACTCGGTGCTGAGGGTAGCCAGAGAGAAAGCTCCCTTGAAGTTTGAAGACAAGACGATATCTATATATCCGGATTTCACTCCGGCAGAACAGAAAGCTAGATCGACTTTCCTGGGTGTGAAACGCAAGCTAAGTGACCGTAATTTGAAGTCCGCACTCCTCTTCCCAGCCCGCCTTAAAGTCATGCACGACAACAAATCCTACTTTTTCGATTCAACTGAGGATGCCGCGGAGTGGATGGAGGTGGCGCTCACGCCACTGCACACCCAAGACCATATGGTGGAAGACCAGGAGGAGGGACCGTCACGACAGGGAGGAACGCAGCCTGGGCCACGAAATGACATTGCGGAGAAGACTGATGCGAAAGGAGGGAAGAAACCGGGCAGACTGCGATCGACTCCAGAAGTGACTCTACTGACGACGGATGCGCTGGCTGAGCACGATGCCAGAGATAAGTCAGACATGGGCAGCAATTCGGACTCACGCACTGAAATGTCAGGCTCTGTTACTAGTTTGCAATTGTTCCCAAAAAACACTGCACAAGTGGCGAACGAATTCTGACAGTGGCTGCTGAAGGCGCCGATTGGTAATGCATGAGGTTGTTGTGTGTGGGCGGAGGTGGGCGAGAGGGGAATGGGGTACATACTGGTAAAGGGTAATGTGCTGAAACCACCAGCAGACACCCAGTGAGTGCGCGTGGGCGACCACACCCCCCAGGACGCAGGCACGCTTCAATTCAGTTATAGCCCACGTTGGGCACTGATGTTTGGACCTCAGGTTTTTTCAGATGGGGACCTTAAGGTTGTTAGTACAGGCACTTATGACACCACACTACATATACTACACACGACTCGTTCTGGGTTTGACATATGTAATAGACGTACTCTGCCATGGAGGCTCCTAACACGTATAAGATATGCACCTGGAATGTGCGAGGCATGGGATCAGTACACAAACGACATAGAATATTAGCGCAGCTGAATCGGCGGCAAGCGAACATCGCATACCTTCAGGAGACCCACCTCAATAGTGCGGAGAGTATGAAACTGCTCAGGAAATGGAAGGGCTAATTTTATGCCACTACATACTCCGCCTTTTCAAGGGGGGCGGCTATATGGCTAAAAAATTCTGTCCCCTTCAAGTTAATGGTGCAAAGGGTGGACCCGAAGGGTAGATATGTATTCCTACGTGGCAAGTTGGATGGTTCCCCCATAGTGCTTGGCAGTATATATGCGCCAAACACTGGTCAGATGGCGTTCCTTGCAGCGATCAACAGAGTTCTGGCTGAATGGTCGGAGTATAACTGGATAGTGGGAGGGGATTATAATGCAGTCCTAGATGTTTCCCTAGACAGGTCCCATCCACCGCTGCAGGCGACGGAGAGTAGGAAACAGGCAGAGGCTCCAACACAATGGGCGGATGGATGGGATTTGGCTGATGTGTGGAGGTGCAAACATTTGCTGCACAGGGAATATACATTCTACTCCCCACCTCACAAGCTACACACCAGGATAGATCACATTTTCTGCTCTAGAACCTTACTGGGATCTATGATGTTGGCCGAACATATGGGTAAGACGTTCTCCGATCACAACCCGGTGGAGGTCACAGTACGCTGGGGTAGGATCCCAACTCCCATACCAACGTGGCGCCTATAGTCGGAACTACTGGAGGACACCATATTCAGATCCACAGTAGCTGATGCTATCACACATTACTTCGATACGAATGCAGGCACAGCTAGCTCGAGACAGATCGAATGGGACGCATTTAAGGTGTCCATAAGAGGTGTAGCAATGGGCACGAAGGTGGGTATGAGGTACATAACACTGGACAGACTTAAGGAGGTAGAGGGGCGACTGGCAATGCTAGAGAATGAGGCAGCGGGTACGAATGTAAGACTCACACAATTACAGGAGGCACACATACAACACGCCGAGTTGCTGGAAGAGTTGAGGCTGCTGGACTATAGAGAATATACGTGCAGGCAACATGCACAAGCGGAGCGGTCGGGTCCCTTATTAGCTCGACTGATACGTAACGCGCCCATATATACCCCCATATTAGAAGTGCATGACCAACGAGGGACTCCGGTTAAGATGCAAATGGAAATAAACACCACATTCCAAGAATACTATGAGGCACTGTATGGCCAACACCCGCCCTTACCGGAGGATTCATATGAATCTTTTATGACTGACCTCAATGTGCCACAGCTCGCGGCACACCAGAGGGAGGATTTAGCACGCCCCATCACGATTGCAGAAATACGGCAGGCGATCCGTGCGCTACCGCGGAACAAAACCCCCGGGACAGACGGCCTACTGGCTGAGTACTACGGGGCATATATAGACCTCATTGCGCCACAACTGCATGTGTTGTATCAAGAGGCAATGAAATCCGACGGTCTACCGCCTACTACCCTGCAGGCGCTGATCGTCTCGCTGCTGAAACCTAGTAGGGATGGGCTCCAACTCGTAAACTACAGACCGCTCTCATTACTGAACACGGATTACAAGATCCTTAGTAAGATCTTGGCGGCACGACTGACTCAATATATCCCCCAATTGGTACACCAAGACCAATGCAGTTTCGTACCTGGTCGGAGTACAGCGATGAACCTACGGAGGCTCAGCCAGATAATGCTACACGAAGAAGCTGCAACAGGGGCGGAAGGTTGCATATCTTTAGACCTCAGGCAGGCATTTGACTCCATAAGGTGGGATTATATGTTTGCAACATTCAGCAAATTCGGACTACCGCCCGAGTTCATAAATTGGGTGGCACTGTTATACACACGTCCCACGGCCCTGGTACGCACTAATAAATGTATTTCAGGGCCTCTGACGATTGCGAAGGGAACCAGACAGGGATGCCCGTTGTCTCCCCTGATGTTCATCCTGGCCTTAGAAGCCCTGTTGCATAAACTCAGGCATTCTGCCCAGCATAGAGGAATACAGAGGGACGCAGTAACGCATGTTGTGTCGGCTTATGCGGTATGCGGACAACATAATACTTTATTTAAGGGACATGAGGGGCTGTCTAGACCCTATACCGGCTATCTTTGAGGAATTCTGGGTGATATCGGGCCTTACGATCATTGACACTAAGTCATATGGTTATTGTTTTACCGCCTCCGGGGAGAACGCACAACTGCGATTCCCCCCTTACTGTTTTCAGATGGCGGTGACGACCTTCCGATACTTAGGGATACAAGTGTACAGAGAGACCCAGGACATACTGGACGGGAATCTGGGATGAGCAGTTACCGTACTAAAGACGCAAGTGCAGTTTTGGAACACACTCCCACTGTCGGTTGCTGGTAGGGTGGCCATCTCTAAAATGGTGGTGCTTCCCCGTCTCCTCTATTTCTTTACGAATCTACCGCTCTTGATACCCGCTAGCACATTCAAAACACTCAACACTATAATTATCGACCTGGTGTGGGGGGCTGGTAGACGACGCATTAGCCTCGCCAAACTGCAGCTGCCAACTGATCAGGGTGGTATGGGGGTCCCGGATATGACGCCGTATGGATACGCATGCCAGCTGCAATGGCTCACCTATTGGCTGGCGGGTCGCACCCTCCACGAACTGGACATGACAGAGTCCGAAAGAGCGAATGGCACCATACACAAACTGTTACTGCCGAAGGTTAAGGTTCCTGGTTCGACACCACACCTGCTTAAACTCGCCATTCATTGCTGGAGGAAAGCGGTAAAGTATACAAATGCTACGTCCTCCTATGCATCCACAATACCCCTATTAGGGCTTCCCCTCTGCACCGGTACCCTGTCTGGCCGCGAACTCGCTCCGTGGCATGACGCAGGCATCCTACAGGTAGGGGACCTATTTGCTGATGGCGATATTATGGTATATGAAGACTTTCACAGAGCACATCAGACACCTGGGGAGTTGTTTCAGTTACACGCTAGGATCAAACACTACATTACGTTGACCTGGGCACCGGATGGCGCAGAACCACCCAAGAACCCGCTGCTCACTATGCAGTATTTAATGGGGACAGGCAGCCAACTGACGAAATGGATAACGAACGGCATCAGAACGGGCATGGCAGTCTCACTCAAGCCCACCCGGGACCGATGGGAGAGAGACATAGGCAGGGCCTTTAGGGATAAGGAATGGGAAAGAATTCTGAAATTCCCCAAAGAGGTCTCGAGGAACCCAAAATTTAAATTTATTCAGCTAATGATAGTGCATAGGGCATACCTCACCCCACATCGTCTAAGCGCCATGTTTCCCGATGCTGCAGACACATGCCCCCGCTGTAGGGCAGGCGACGCCAGACTGCTACACATGCTATGGGAATGCCCCAAATTAGGGTACTACTGGACGACAGTACATGACACACTGAATAGGTTAGTACCAGCCAGGCCTTACACAGCTGTGCCATATAGTATCCTGGGGCTGGGCCCTACTGAAAAGAAGAAGAGCGTAGCGACTCGCTTCGCCGACTTGGCCCTTCTACTGGCAAAGAGAACAATCACGATGAGGTGGAAGTCGGCTAGACCGCCGGACCCAGATGTTTGGCACGGAGAGGTAGTGCGGTGGGGAAGGGTAGAGGGTATGGAATTACAGAGGGAGGAGCGCAGAGGCCTGCGAAAAACTCTTATATCAATGGAATGGAATACAATGCTTTTGGACTTCGAAACAAGTGTTGACAATGATGTGAATCAATCGCTTGTGGAGGATTATATGGGGGCGATATCCCCCTAGAGACTCGAGGATTCACCCTACCCCCCTTCCCCTCCTCCCCCATTCCCCCCTCTCCTTCCTCACCCCCCCAACCACCAAGGGCTCACCATTACTCGCCAATGAAGCCGCAATACCAGGTGCAGAAACAAAAAAAAATCGACCTTGTGACACTGGCGCTGGGAGTGAATCCAGGAATGGCAGAATTGTAAACAAATGTTAACATTCAGAACAATGCAAACACAGTACGAGTGTGGGTTAAATGACGTTGTGGAAGTGCCGGGATATTTGCGGGAGGGGGGTCATTGTAAACAGAAAATAGAACGAACAAACAAACAATAAAAAAAGAAAGAAAAGTGTTATTATGCATACCAATTTATGTAATTGTATGGACATAAGCCACATGTTCAGTGATTAATATAATGATATACAATTGTAACTGTCCATGTTTTATACTGGAAATAAACATATTTAAAAAAAAAATGACAAGCAGTGACCTTCTTTTGATTCATTTCCAAACCTTAAACTTTACCATTTGGCATGCCTGTTCACACAAATGAATATATTGATTCAATCTGAACCCTTGCCTGCAGTAGGCTATAATGAAAATCAAGATCCTCCCTCCATCTATGAGCTATTGCTAGGTAGAAAAGCGTATGGGTTATTACAGTTTGAAGTGGAACTGAGATTCTACAACAGGACGAGATATAGGATCATCAAAGGGGTTTGGTGGACGTGGAAATCCATAAGTAAAATCCTAGGAATCCCGAAAATAAATGCTAATACTGATCTGTGGAAATCATGTCTATTCACCCATCTTGGACAGAACGAGAATAGTTTAATTTGGAGGGCACAAGGGATAAGATGCTTGGGTGATGTTATGTTGGGAGAGAATATATATAGCTTTATCGAAATACAGCGGAAGTTTGGGATCCCTGGGAATCACTGGCTGCTATACTGGCAAGTCATTCAAACTATCTCAGCAATAAGACCAAAACTAGTGATGACACCAAACTGTCAACTGATTGAGTATATAAAAAGAGGGGGAAGGAAGATTGGTACGGTCTATAATTTTCTGGTGTCCGGGCTCCCAGATGATCTGGATAAAACTGAGGTGGCTTGGTCACGTAAGTTAGGGGACCCAGACGTAGATATAGATCTGGCCTTACTTTTAAGCAGTAAAGTATTTCGAGCCTCAAACTTAAGGGCCCAACATTACAAGACGGTGTTTAACCTTTATTACACCCCTGCAAAGCTGTTTGGGTGGGGGTTAAGGGAAGACGATAAGTGCCCAAGATGTAACACAGGCCCAGCAGATTTGATACATATGTTTTACGGCTGCTCTAGTCTGGCCCCAATTTGTGGTGAGATAACAACCTTTTTGAGGGGGCTGCTAGGTAACAATATCAACCTATCCCCCACACTGGTTCTTTTAGGAGTGGACTCTAAACTTAAGGTTGTGAAACACGCACAAGCATTGTTATTTATTGCCGCAGCAGTACTCCGTATGCTAATCTCTGCTGGGTGGAAAGATTCCAACGCCCCCACATTTCAGATGTGGATGTCTAGGCTGCTGGGTATCCACAATCTGGAAGCCTGCCTTTATGAATTAAAGGGTAGAAAGAAGCAGGAGTTTGGTAGGAATATTTGGGCACCGGTTAAGATCTGGAGAAACCCTGATTCATGAGATTGGTGGGGATTTGGCTCCTTTGTTCTATTTTTAAGAATTTTGACTGAATGTTATTAACTTTTGTAAAGCTCTGATTAATGTACTGCATATTATGAAATTTCTTTTTTTACATTTTATAATATATATTGTATCTATTTATCTGGATATGTACTGATTCTGTAATTTTAACTGCCTTATCTCTAATAAATAAAAAAAAATAAAAAGTGACCTTCTTTTGATTTGTCGCCCAATCACCTCTTGTACCTGCATCCATTCCCCTTTCTCTTCCTTGTTCAGGTGGGTTACCATATGTTGACCGATTCCCCAGCCACTTCCTCTTCTCTAACCCATCGCTCCTCCAACCCCTTGCGCCAGGTCAGGCTTTTTGCCATTCCTCACGTACACCAACATCAACTTCTCTTTCATCTTCTTTTGTGCCACCTCCACCTGCTCACTGCAGTATTTTGCATAACGCAGAATTTCGACCACCAACCTATTCTGCCAACATATCAAGTGATGCTGTATCATCAAACTAATATCAGATTTCAATCCCAGCACAAACTTCGAGACAAACTGTCCCATATCCTTTTGCTTAATAGTGTCCAATACACTTGCTCTTTAAAAGCCACTAAAAGTCTCTCATAATAGTCATGTGCAGACTTCTTAGGATTTTGAGTAGTATGATCGATTTTAAGCCAATCAACAGTCTGAGGAGCTACTTTAGTTTGTAACCATGTAATCACCTGCTCATATTTCTTCATTACCTCGGGTGAAGGACCATGATTTATCTGATCTCTAGCAGGTTCTGCAGCGGGCCAATCAATGGCATTTTTACATGCCAACCACAAATCACCTGGGACCACTATATCAAACAAGTATTCAACTCAATCCATAATACCTTTGAAATGTTGACAAACGGGTCCATTTGTTTATACCACTCGGCAGGTTTTTCCCTCAGCCGAAGAAAATCATTAGTGAATGCTGGCAAATCACCCCTGCTCCATGGCACATATACATACCCCCCATTTTGTACTTCTCTCAGAGGGACATTTCCTACATGTCCGTCCCTCCACCCAGAGGTGGAGTGTCTCCTATCACTTTCTGGGCACTTTTCTTTCTGGCCCACCTCTCTTCCCATTTGCCTAGTTCTCTCCATGCTCGCATCTCTGTCACCAATTATCTGATTTGTGCCTCTAATCCTGTTGTTCGCTTTTCTTCCAATTCTTTATTAGTATAGTTCAATCTGCAGATTCCCTGCATCATTTCGGTCTTTGTCAAATCCCCCTCATACCTTTGTGCCAACTGTAACAATGCTTCATGAGCTCGCTTTGCCTTTCGAGTAACATCCTTAGCTACAAACAACAACTTGCTTGGGTCATAATTCTGTCCAGTGGCAGATTCCCTTCAATCACCTCATCCATTTCTACTTTTAAACTTACCACATCTAACAATGGTGCCTTCATTGCAACTTGTAAAATTCTCAGACCTCTTTCACTTCCTGATTCCTCCCTGTCACAACTTTGTGCTCTCCTTGGACCCCCACTCTCCTCTATTCTCAAAACTTGGTGACTTTCTCTCTCACAACTTCGACTTCTCCAATGGTTACTCTCACACAAATTCTGTAGTTCAAACAGTACCCTAGGTGCTTCTTGTCTCATCCCCATTTCTTCTCTCCATATCATTGACTCCCTCACTGGTGGAACCCACATTCTGATGTCTGACCTAGAGTTTGCCAAAGTTCCTGTTCGTCTTGGTTTTGACCCACTGTCCATTCTCGACGGATCAGCTGTAGCTGACTGTGAATCACTAGCTTCCACTGGTATCTGAGCCAATCCTGTTCCACTCATTGTAAGACTCCCTCCAGATATAGTCTCTTCCCCTTCTCCTGTTTGCTGTTGACTTCCACCTGTTCTCTCTCTAGGGTTATATATCAAAACCACAGGTCCAATGGTAACTGGCACCATAAGAGATTCTGGTAACCGCATGGTACATGCAATTTCTCCTGGCTCATGATCTGCATACCCTATCCCCCCAGATCCTCCAGGAACTCTGGTTCCCACTGAAATCCTTCCTCTTACTCCTGTTGTCTGCTCCTCTGAACCCGTTCCTCCCACTCCTAAAGTTTCCTCTGTTTGCTGCATCTGCTCAGTCTCCATCCTAGAGTCACAAGGTGGAAGACGTTCTACTAGTAGTCTTTCAAGAAAAATGTCATCTATTTCACTTTCCCCTTCTGTCTTATTCTTTCCTCCAGACCCTCCTTCTAGCAACCGAAATAGATACAATTGTTCTCACTCTATAGTGCCTACTCTCCATCTCTTCAGCCGTGCATTCCACCTGTCAAATTGATATGCCTTCATTGCTTTCTTCATTCTTCCCTGTGAAGCTTCTCTTTTCTTCGCTATTACTCTCAACCATGCATCTGATGCCTCAAATTCTGTTGGTCTGGGCGGAGGTTTGATAGAAGGCATCATTCCTCTCAGCTGGAACAGCACCTCAATACGAAATGACCAATACCGAGGGAAATCCAATTCACCCTCTTTCTCTGTAATGTTATGCCAATTTTTAAGCCACACTATGGTATGGAGTACTACATTTGTTGCCATATAATGTGCCGGGGTATCCTCTGGTGGAGCTTCTTCTCCTACCCGACTCACCACCCCTGTGTTGCCTCTAAACAAATCTTGCAACACCTTACAACATCTCATTGTTAAAATCAATTATTTGCAACCTAAGTTTAACTGTTTAACTTCGGACAAACTTTCACCAATCCCAGTGCAGAGTTACGCTAACTGACCTATCCCATTGCGGCCCGCACTGACGTCACTGCTCCCTCTTTGCAACGGCTCACCATCCTTTACAATTTCACCCTGTAAACTCGCTCACACATTCATACTAACAAGTAACTGTATATCCCAAAGCTATTAAACCAAGTAACTACTCCTAACGCAGTCACAATAACTTACTGTTACATAAAACAGGTAATTGTCCATCCACTGAAAGATCGCTATAACACTCTTACAAGAACATTAATTCGTTGTGATCCCCAACCTGCGTTGATCACTCAATCACCGTAGTCCACCCCTGGCACCTGAGGCTTTCTACCTGTGACGTACTCCTGCATTCACACAAAGTTCCCTGTCACAAGTGAATCGTCGATAGAGCTTCATGACAACCACAGTATTGATCAGACAATTACAAATACAAAACTATTCCAGGATATTGGACTTCTCTTGAGTCCACTCACCAAACTTCCTGATCCACACGTGTCCAGACCAGTAAACTGATAAACCCACACACACTCAACTTACATCCAAACTTCGCAAAACATCACACAATTAATTAAGCACCACAATCTAACACACCACACAGTTTCATACTCACGCTACCACTATTTCCGCCGCACCATCAACGTCCGCCGACTTCCATCAGTCTTTGAGTGGTCTACTCCATGTCCAAAGCCCTATTATTTTCCCGAACCTACTCCTAATTTCCCTTTTCTCCCCTCACTTTAACAGGCTAACCATCCTCTGCTACCCTTTGATTACGGTACATTTTACTCCTTGCCTTCCCTATTAAATACAAATCAGATGGTCTTTTATAGCCTGCTAAAAGTGTTTGAGGGGAGTAAAACAATTCAAGGTAATACTTTCAATTTAGTCATGGTTTTAAAGGACTACAGACTCCGAATTTCAGTTTTGTGGATTTATTATAGGGGCCAAAAATAATTGAAAATAAACACATTTCAATATCAGAGTATATAGATACATAAAATCTATACAGAGCCAAGTCTGCGAATATAATTCATTCGGCACAACAGGCATAATATGACGAACTTGAAAATCATAGTACAACAAAGAATAGAAGCTGAGTCCAATTCTCTTTTCATTAGAGAAGAAAACAAATGTATCTTTCCCTACTCTGCTCCACTTGGAAATCTTACTTATTTCCCCGATATCCTATCCCAAAGGTGTCAGCATGTGTTGACTTCTTAAAAAGTAGTCACGTCAAATGGGTCTGATAGCTTAAAGCTATGGAGCTCGTTCTAAGATGCTCCTTCTCCTCCGAAATAAGCAAAAGTCTCGCAAATCTGTCCCTGCGCATCATACAAAAAGGCAATGTTCAACCCAAAATACGTCACAAGGTAAACATTTTCATTTGCAATATCTTTCAGTAAGTTTCCACAGAAGCTTTAATTAAATTGGTTCTTCTTCCAGTGGCCTTGGTTCCCAGATACGCCAGACAAGAAAGGCATCCTCCCTTTTCGCCTTTCAGACTTCTTCAAAGACATTCCGGGTATCTCTTTAAATCTAAGAATAACAAGGTCGAATTCCTGTACCTGCAGTAGGGTGAGAACACACTGTCTTCGAGCACAAAAAGGATTTATTTAATTCTAATTCTTGGGCAATCAAGGAGAAACAAATCTAAAAACAACCTGCAGTTTGGGCCTACAATTCAGGCAGCTTATACTAAACACAAATTACATTGCACAAATAATATTTCATCCTGCACATTATACATACAGGAATTATAGGTTTCTTTAATACATTCAAAGTCCTACTTAAATGTGTACACTACCTTTAAATGCTAATATGACTTTGAATAAATGCATCTAATATTCATAAAACACTGCAAGCTTCAAAAATACATATGAGTGCTTTAAAACCATGAGTATAGTGCATCCATACAACTTAGAGTGCTGTAAGCGCTCTATCGGTACCCTGTGGTCGTATACTGCTCTCCCTCTCGTAATTACTGTTGGCTCGGGCCTCCACCCACCGGCTAGAGAAGTTGGATGGGAGCCCCGCACTGGGCCTAAAGTCCTCTCAATAGTGCTCAAATCCTTCCCTCCCCTACTAAGTGTGAGAGCCACAAATGTGTTTCCCCTGCCAATCAAGGCACCCTGTGAGAAACGTGCCCACTTCCCTAGGGCCCTCGAAGGCAGGAGGCAGCTGTGAGGTCATGGATGGCTCTCCGTAACATCTCTGTGGAGCTGCAACAGTGAGTCAGCTAGCGGAGCTTTACACCAGCGACAACATCTCCCTCAGTGGTGACTCCGTCTCTCCCTTCACACCAGAAATCCATCTCCCTCCATGTTGTTCATTTTTAGTGTTTTTATATTGTTGATCTCAATGGAGGTTTAAAACCATTATTAATAAACTTAAACTTTAAGTATAAGATAATGAGCAAGAAAGATGGAATTGCTAAAAAATAAAGGCAAACTTTCAATCAATCAATCAATCAATCATTTGTAAAGTGCACTACATACCCGCGAGGGTCTCAAGGCGCTGGGGGGGCGCTACTGATCATACAGCCAGGTCTTGAGTATCCTCCTGAAAGTCAGAAGGTCTTGGGTCTGTCATTGGGTCAGTGGGAG
Source organism: Lissotriton vulgaris (assembly GCF_964263255.1). Classification (NCBI taxonomy): domain Eukaryota; kingdom Metazoa; phylum Chordata; class Amphibia; order Caudata; family Salamandridae; genus Lissotriton; species Lissotriton vulgaris. The sequence continues at coordinate 307,527 of NW_028251278.1, forward strand.
GGTGTTCCATGTCTTGGCGGCGAGGTGGGAGAAGGATCTCCCACCGGTGGTTGTACTTCGGATGTGCGGGACGGTGGCGAGTGAGAGGTCGGCAGAGTGCAGTTGGCGGTTGGGGATGTAGAAGGAGAGTCGTCTGTTGAGGTAGGCTGGGCCGGTCTAGTGGAGTGCCTTGAGTGTGTGGGTTAGGAGCTTGAAGAATATCCTCTTATTGACGGGGAGCTAGTGCAGGTTTCTCAGGTGGGGGGTAATGTGGCCGTGGCGTGGTACGTCGAGGATCAGTCGTGCCAAGGCATTTTGGATGTGTTGTAGTCGTTTGATGAACTTTGTTTCGGGCTGCCACGTAGAGGGCGTTTCCGTAGTCGAGTCTGCTGCTGACGAGGGCCTGGGTGACTGTCTTTCTTGTATCTGTCGGGATCCATCTGTAGATCTTGCAGAGCATGCGGAGGGTGTTGTAGCAGGAGGAGAAGACGGCGTTGACTTGCTTGGTGATTGAGAGCATTGAGTCGGGGATGATTCCCAGGTTGTTTGCGTGTTCGGTGGGTGTCGGGGCTGCCCTCCGTGCCGTCGGCCACCAGAAGTCGTCCCAGGCTGAAGGGATGGAGCCGAGGATGAGGACCTCCGTCTTGTCCGAGTTCAGCTTCAGACAGCTGTTTTTCATCCAGTCGGCGACAGCCTTCATTCCTTCCTGGAGGTTGGCTTTGGTGGTGATGGAGTCCTTGGTGAGGGAGAGAATTTGCTGAGTGTCGTCGGCGTAGGAGATTATGTTGAGGTCGTGCGGTCGAGTGACGTGTGCGAGCGGGCCCATGTAAATATTGAACAGCATTGGGCTGAGGGAGGATCCCTGGAGTATGCAGCAGATGATCTTAGAGGCTTTGGAACGGAATGGGGGAGGCAGACGCTCTGGGTTCTGCCGGAGAGGATGGAGGTGGTCCAATCCAGAGCCTTGGCTCGGATCCCTGTGGCATGGAGGCGTGTGCGTAGTGTGCAGTGGCAGACGGTGTCAAAGGCGGCAGAGAGGTCTAGGAGAATGAGTGTTACCGTCTTGCCGTTGTCCAGCAGGGTCCTGATGTCGTCAGTGGCAGCAATAAGGGCAGTCTCGGTGCTGTGGTTGCTGCAGAACCCTGACTGGGAAGGGTCCAGGATTCTGTTTTCTTTGAGGTATCAGGTTAGCTATCTGTTGACGGTTTTCTCGATGACCTTGGCCGGAAAGGGGAGCAGAGAGATGGGCCAGAAGTTCTTGAGGTCTCTTGGGTCTGCCTTAGGTTTTTTGAGTAGTGCGTTGATCTCGGCGTGTTTCCAGAACTCTGGGACGGTCGCAGTTGCTCGAGAGAGATTGATGATGTTGCGCAGGTGGGGTGCGATGGAGCTGCTTGCTCTGTTGAAGACGTCGTGCCGGAATGGGTCTGACGGAGAGCCGGAGTGGATTGTGCGCATGGTCTTGATGGTGTCATCAATGCTCAGGCTGGCCCAGGCTAGCAGGGGGTCGTGGTCGATGGTGTGCGGAGGTCTGTTGTGTTGCTGTCTGTTGGGGCTGTCTGGGTGTTGAAGCTATTGTGGTTGTCTGCTATCTTGCGGTGGAAGAAGGTGGGGAGGGAGTTGCACAGGGCAGCAGGATGTCGGTGTTGGAGCTTGGGTTGGAGAGTTCCTTCAAGAAGTTGACGACCTCCTTGCACTGTGTGCGTTATTGTCAAGGCAGTCTTTGAAGGAGGTCCTCTTGGCCACCCTGATGAGCTGGTGGTGGTTGCGGATGGCGTCCTTGTGTGCTGCATGTCTGTCCGGAGTTTTTTCTCTGCATCATTTTGTCTCTAGTTTCCGGCAGGCTTGCTTGGAGGCTAGGAGTTCTGGGGTGAACTAGCTGGCCCTCTTGCTGGTGTCTCTTTGGGGGGGTTTCTTCAGCGGGCGAGGGTGTTGGCGCAGTCCTCGATCCAGCGTCTGAGGCGGTGGGCAGCGTTGTCGGTGTTGGAGGGTTCGGTGGGTGGGCTAAGAGCGAGGTTTGCCTGTAGTTGGTCTTTGGTGATTTTGCTCCAGCAGCGGCAGGGGATCTGTTGGGTGTGGTGGTGTGTGGTGGGTTTCTAGAAGGCGAAGTGGATGCAGTGGTGGTCGGTCCAGAGGAGTTCGGTGGTGTGGCTGACGGAGACGTGCAGGCTTGAGGAGAAGACGGGGTCGAGCGTGTGGCCGGCGGAGTGGGTGGGAGTTGCTTCAGTCTGAGGTTGGCGAGGTTATCGATCAGGGTTGTGGAGTTGGTGTCATTGTTGTTCTCAAGGTGAAAGTTCAGGTCTCCGAGGAGGATGTAGTCGGTGGAGGTCAGGGCGTGCGTTCTGATCAAGTCGGCGATGGAGTCGCTGAACTGGGGCCTGGGTCCGGGGGGTTGGTAGACAAGGGTGCCTCTGAGGTTGGAGTTAGGGTCTGTGTGGATCTGGAAATGCATGCGTTCAGCGGTGCTGAGCGATTCGTCGGTGCTAGCCGAGACCCTGATGCTGTTCCTGTGGGCGATGGCGATTCCACCTCTGACTCCGTTGGTGCGGTCTCTGCAGGTGATCTTGTAGCCATCTGGGATGGCTATGGCGATGTCGGGTGCGGCGGAGTCGTTAAACCTGGTCTCTATCAGGAAGGCAACGTCTGGGGATGTTGTGTCGAGCAGGTCCCAGAGCTCGACGGCATGCTTGCGTGCGGAGAAGGTGTTCAGTAGTATGCATCGGAGGTGGTTTGGGTCTTTCTTGGTGGGTGGTTCGTCGGCTCTGAGGCTGGTGTGGCTGAAGTTCCGGCAGATGAACGGGCCGGGTGTGCGTTTCGGGGCAGCCTTGAAGCAGGTGTGGCTTCATCCGGAGTTGAGAGCGTGCAGAGTGCTGGCATTGTAGTGGCGGCAGTCGTCGTGGCGGGTGCGGGAGCCATGTGTTCTGGCGCTGGGCGCGGTCCAGGCGCGGACGGGCGCAGATGGGCTTGCCTTAGACGCGGCTTTGGTGCACCAGTGTAACGCCTGCTGTGCGCAGCCGCTCAGCAGCCGGCATATATGGGGAGGTGGGAGGGAGGAGCAGCAGGGAGGCGGGGGCAGCGAATGGGCAGTGGGCAGTCAGGGGGCAGGGCCGCAGGGGACCCAGTGGGGAGGGCGGTGAGGGACAACGAAGGTAACAGAAGGAAAAAGGGGCACAGAAACTAAGGAAAAACGAGTGGCATATAGGGTAGTATGGCACATAAAAACTAGCGGAGCAGAGGGCAGAAGGGCACAAAAAATGTGTGGAACAGAAGGAAGAAGGGCACAAAAACGAGGGGAAAACGAGTGGCACAGAGGGCAGAAGGGCACAAAAAACGAGTGGAACAGAGGGCAGAGGGCACAAAAAAGGAGTGAATCAGAAGACAAAAGGGGCACAAAAACAAGGGAAAAACGAGTGGCACAGAGGGCACAAAAAAGGAGTGGAACAGAGGGCAGAAGGGCATAAAAACGAATGGAACAGAAGGCAAAAGGGGCACAAAAAACAAGGGAAAAATGAGTGGCACAGAGGGCAGAAGGGCACAAACAAACGAGTGGAACAGAGGGCAGAAGGGCACAAGAAACGAGTGGAACAGAAGGCAGAAGGGCACCAAAACGAGGGATAAACGAGTGGCACAGAGAGAGGAAGGGCACAAAAAAACGAGTGGAACAGAGGGCAAAATGGGACAAAAAACGAGTGTAACAGAGGGCAAAAGAGGCACAAACAGGACGGAAAAGAAGTGGCACAGAAGGCAAAAAGGGCAAAGGGGCAGCGGGGAAGACAGACAACAGCAGTCACAGACACAGCAATGAAAATACAGGCAATACAATAAAAGCAATAAAGCGGGGGATGAACAAACAAAATATATTGAAAATTATTCTAACAACTCCTGCACGCCAATAGGTGGAACCATCTGCTTCTGTCCCACCACTGGACATGAAGTCATGAAACTGCAGAGGGGCGCAACACTTGTGCAGTAACAGTACATCTTTTTCCATGCTTGAAAATGGAGTGCGAAGCTCCACTACTCAGATTTCATGAGACCTCTCACATTCTTTGCAAATTTTGCCAGTATGTAGGGGTGTTGCCCCCAAAAATTACAGTTTTCCACTCATGTCATGTATGTTAGAAGCAGATGTAGTGACAGAACTGCACATCATCAATGGTGCCTCAGGACAAAATATGACATGGAACACGTGTTCTTGATGCCTCGGAAAGCCTTCAGAAACATTGAGGCCAAACATTACATCTCAGAACACAAGAAATGTCTGTCTCACTCAAGGCCACCCTTGCCAGGTATGGTGTGGGTAAGGAGCAGACTACAGCCTTCAAAGAGGCCATGCAGCAGATTTTCATGTTTGGTCTGTTTTCCTCTGGTGCACCTGTTGGAGCCTACACCCATCGTTCTTCCTTAAATGAAGTCAGCTGTCATGTCAATATTGAGTAGCTGGACATCCCACCCTCTGATGAAAACCCTTCCATCCCACCCACCATCAGCGCCAGCCATGATGGCTCTGTACTCAATTCTGAAACATTCTTCAGCCAGTGACTGACCTCTGTTTGGATTCACAATTACCAATGCAAACCTTCAAAGGGCAAGTAAAAGCTGTAAATGAGGCACAAATTAACCAAGAGGGAGAATCAGTTGACACAGTAACAGGACTGTTTACAACACATCATACGGTGGCTCCAGCTCCTTATATAGGGAGAAGCAAGAAGTTAATCAACCATTTATTATGGACTCACACACATTACGTTAGCAGACCATTCCATTATGGGTTGGGAAAGACCTTTTGTGTTAATTCTGTTTCATGGGCAGAGTAAACAGAGAAGGGTGTGATATTGTGCACATGCATGGAACCAGAGTTCCTAAGAGAAGTTTTCAAGGTAAGTGTGTGAGTGGGCAGAAGAAATTTACCTGAAATGGCCTGGTAACAGAATGTTGTGCACAAGAGGGTTCAATACACTACAGGACCCTGCCTGCACTAGGGAAGATAAATAGGGACCTAGTCAAGCCAACATACTCACCAGTAAGTCCAAGCTCCACAAATGCACAGACGGCTGGAGCAATGCAGATCTGCGAATGGCATGCTAGAGCTTTCAAAAAGACCAATCTCATTGCAGAAATTTTTCAACCTGGGCCATTGACTTCTGCTCCCTTGTTGCCTTTCAAAAATGCCCCGATTGACTCAGCCCAGGCAGCTTGACCAAAACTATTTTCAACTTTGACTGTGAGCTGCCCCATTGCCAGATGTCGCATGCCTACTTCAGGTGACCCAACTTCAGAAAGCCTTGTAAATTCAATAGTGTGTAAATTCAAGTTACTACTAACCTGTAAATCTGAATGTTTCAGCTGGAATCATGTGACATGGTGAGCAGGTCCAAGACTCTTCTCGATACTGACAGCAAAGATAGGAGAAGATCCATAGACATACAAGAGAATGTATACAAGAGACATCTGGTTGTAGTCACACAGCTGGTCTCATCAAATGGAGGCTCTCAGGTGTTCTGCACTCAAATAGCCTGCACTTTTTTCTTTTACCTGGAATCCACATGAATGGTAATATAAAAAAATAATGAAAAATACACAAGAATTACTGTAGCAACTGGTGATTACAGTAAACACTCAACATATCAATCACTCAATACTTTTATCTTTCTAGAGTCAAGGGAATCGTAATGAGACTGGTCCTGTTCTGCAGTTCTATATATAGTTCTTAAAGTGCCACAACCTGAGGCACCAAACAGAATTAAAGACTCCTTCCAGACTCTAACATAACTGTGAACGCCAAAGAGACCATTGTTGCAGCACAATGTGCAAGGGAAGTTCAAGAACTCAGAAACTAGTTTAAGAATCCAAACAAATAAATCTATGTTTTCCAAGCTGATGTCTACCCTGAGGCCTCTGAAGCTATCACTGGAAGAAGCTAAAGACTTCCAAGGATACAAAGGTAATTCTTCGAAGAGTTTCAAGAATTCAAGTTCATTCTTTGAATTGAGGCAGAAGTAGTTCCAAGATATGCTACAAACAGAAAAGTTCAAAAGGTCTGGGAAGAATTTGGTGTCCGGCTTGAAGATTGTCTCAGCTAGAGTGCCAGGAACACAGGTTAGGAGCACATTAGTAGCAGAGACAAAGTAGAGTCTTCCTATCATCAACAGGAAGGGAAAATAAGCACCTAGCTATGCCCAGATTGTGACTTTTATAGACTATGGAATCCTCAAATCCCAGAGCAGAACCATGAAACCGGTGATCTTTCAATTCAGTGATGAATCCAATTCAGTTATGAATCCAATTCAGTGATGGAGCCTTGATTTCCACTGTTGTCTGCACTCTTTACTTTTACTTTAAAATTGCTTTATTCGATTTTTGAGCAAAATCATAAAAGCACAGATACAGTACATTTGATACAACATTAATAGCATAAACAATCATAAAACATGTCACGAGCTAAAAAAGATCATAATAAACAATCCATCATATTAAACAAAATCAATTCAAATTTAGGGAACGGCAAATCGAAGGTGCAGTTGTAAAACAGCAAATTTTGAGGATAAAAAGTTAAAACAGCTTGCAGTCAGTGTGGGATGAATCCCACAACTCTCATGGTCTTCCTCAAAGCAATTACTATTCTCAAATATGATGCCACTGCTTTTACCACAAAAGCTGTTTCCAGCATCTTCAGCTTACAATAAGCAGCTCTGCATCCCCTAATGCCCCATTTAATAAAAATAGGCTTTAAAAACAGTTTTCTTGGTGCCCATAAAATTTACAAAAGAGAATGGAATGAATATTTGATTGGTTCGATGACCCGTCGCATGCGCATTTCATCAAATGTTTGGACCAATCATTACAGCTTGGGAAGATTACCAGGCGATAATAGCTGTCTGCCCGAAACCTAGTCAGTAGCATTCTCGAAAAAAGACTAGAATCTATCATTAGATAAGGCTTTATGTCTTTATAAAGAACAAAGGCCTGGCTTGCCTTAACCGTGTGTTTATCTTTTTCGACAAGCCATCTTTTGTTATCTAAAAAATCCAAAATCAGTTTTTTAAGCGTACGCCTAGAGACAGATTCTAAGCACGCTGGGTTTTCAAAATATTCTTTATGGCCAATGTCTGTTGCCATGTTTTTAATATAGTTCAACCATTTAATCTTTCGTGCTCCATCCAGCTGTAGACAATCCAAAATAACCTCCCTATTTAGGGATGTCTCTGGAGTAATCCAGATCTTGTGCCACAAGAGGAGGGGGAAGGATTAAATTATATCCTCAATGTATGGAATCCCCAGTTCGCTATGGCTGAAGTAAATACACGTTGATTTAGGTGTTGGCAGTATATAACGGATGAAATCATTTTCGGTAAGTTGTATCTGGTCAGTTCTGGTAAAACCCCAAATACCAGCGCCATAAATGCCGGTGGAGATGCATTTGGCTTTATATATTTGTACCAGAAACCCGTCCCGACGTTGCTCATTCGCGTGTGCCCCCGCTTGAGGGCCATCGGCGACCGTCTAACAATTAGAATTGTGTGAGTCTTGAATGATTGTTTCCCGCGGTAAACACCCATTATTCCGCAACTTTCTTTCCGCATACCATCACTCCGCATACTTTACGAAAGTAATGAAATAAATGCCGTTATAACGCATGGCATTACATTTTATATGCTTTTACCACGCATACATTTACAATGAAATTCGTTGTAAATGTATGAATGGTAAAAGCATGTTTTTTAAAAAATGTTTGCATAAGGTAAATATGGGTATAGGGGTATATGTTTTGGGGTACTGAGGTATATGTTCTGGGGTGTTTGAGTATTTTAAGGGTTCAGATATAGTTCTGGGTTACGGGGTACCGGGGTATTTTTAGGGTTTAGGGATAGGTATGGGTTTTGGGGTACAGGGGTATTTTTAGGGTTCATGGCTAGGTTTGGGTTTTGGGGTACAAGGGTATTTTTAGGGTTCAGGGGTTGGTTTGGGTTTTGGTGTACAGGGGTATTTTAGGGTTCAGAATTAGGTTTGGGTTTTGGGGTGCAGGTTTTTTTTAGGGTTCAGGGGTAGGTTTAGTTTTTGGGGTACAGGGGTATTTTTAGGGTTCAGGGCTAGGTTTGGGTATTGGGTACAGGGGTATTTTTAGGATTCAGGGCTAGGTTTGGGTTTTGGGGTACAGGGGTATTTTAGGGTTCAGGGGTAGGTTTGGTGTTTAGGGTACAGGGGTATTTTTAGGGTTCAGTGCTAGGTTTGGGTTTTGGGGCACAGGGGTATTTATAGGGTTCAGGGCTAGGTTTGGGTTTTGGGGTACAGGGGTATTTTTAGGGTTCAGGGCTAGGTTTGGGTTTTGGGTACAGGGGTATTTTAAAGTTTCAGGGCTAGGTTTGGGTTTTCGGGTACAGGGGTATTTTAGGGTTCAGGGCTAGGTTTGGGTTTTGGGGTACAGGGGTATTTTTTGGGTTCAGGGCTAGGTTTGCCGAAGAGCGTCGGTGTGGGTCATAAAAAAATAAGAACAGCAGGAAACGCATATGTGATGATATTCCGCAAACCAACATCCCACATACCATCACTCTGCAATATATATAATGCGGGACTATTACTCTGCAAAGCCAACATTTCTAAAACTTTTACATCACATATGACTTTATCACGCATGCCATTATAACGCAAATGCATGTGTGGTAAAGTCATATACATTGTAAAAGTACATTATTAAAACATTAAATATATGTTTGTATATATGTATATATATATATTTAATTAAAACATTTATTCTTTTAAATTGCATTATTTATATTATTTTTATTTATTTTATTTTATTACCTTTTACACCCTAAAAACGAATCCCACCCTAGTCCCTTTAAATACCCCTGCACCCCATAATCATGCCCACAGCGTTTGTCACGGCCCCAGCGTGTCACGCCCCCAGCGTGCCCCTTGATGCGGCGCAATTGCGTAATTGGCGCTTGTATGTACGACTCACATGGCATGAAGGGCAGAACGTACCACACGCCCCCAGCATTTGTCATGCCCCCAGCACACGCCCACAGCAGAACGCAGACACGCCCACAAGGGACTACTTTGCTGGCACGGTTCTTTTATCTTTTAAATGTATATGGTGGCGGTCTGCATAATCTATGTCCTTTCCAACGCTGTATTGGGTATTGTGATTGGTGCTGTGGTTACTGAGATTACCCGCCTCAAAGGTTTGGGCTCTCTCTTTATAATATTAGTATGGATAAGCTCTATAACTGGGCGACCACCTAATTTCCTCGCGAAGTTTTTCAGGGCACCGTTAGCTCTACTAAAAGCCAGATTTCTGGCATACACTGCCTTAGTCCAACTCCCCCTACTGTCAAAATGTACTCCTAAATAAGAAAAACGGATGGTGTTTTCTATTTTTTTCTTGTTCAAAAAGATTGCCTTTTTAGTTTTTTGAGAGGCACTACATCTCATAGAGTATGTCTTAGAAACATTAATCGATAGCCCGCGTTCGTTCATGTAATCTGAGAATTCAGCCACCGCCCTTTGCAGGTCGATAACGGTGCGGGATATAATTGCAGCATCATCCGCGTACAAAAGGATGGGGATGGAATTTCCACATACAGCTGGATAATCATACTGAAAGGTCTTAAGGTGCTCTGCCACGCTGTTTATATATTGGATAAAGAGGAAGGGCGCCAGAATGCACTCTTGTCTCACTCCTCTATTAATGCTAAATTTATCAGAGCCTGCCCCGTCCCGCCCGTACCTCACCCTCGCCCCTGCATCCCTGTACAATTCTTTAATGAATAGTATAATCTGCTGATCTATGCCCATGCCTTCTAAGGTCTCCCACAGCATAGAATGGTGAACACAATCAAATGCGGAACTCAGGTCCACAAACGTTATAAAAAGACTTTTGTTCTTTGCTTGAGTGTATTTTTTCAGTCAGCAGTGCTAAATTAAGGCCCTGTTCTATTGTGCCCTTGCCTGGGCGAAAACCATATTGTACGTTGGATATGACCTGTTTTCCTCCGCCCAATCCTGCAGTCTGTTAAGAATGATTCTGCCTGCTACCTTCATTAGGGCATCTAAAAGAGATATTGGCCGATAGCAGGCAGGATCGTTCCTATTCCCTTTTTTAAAAATTGGCACTACTATTGCCTCTGGCCATGTAGAAATGAAACCTAAAGCGTTAACACTATTTAAAACGTTTGTTAATAGGGGTGACCACAATGCTGGCTGGCTTTTATATATATCAATTGGAACACTATCTGATCCCGGTGCCTTCCCCGAAGCGCTTTTCTTGATAGCCCTCAATACCGATACCGATGCTCGAAAACAATCCCCAATGGAATCCGCTCAGAGGACTCTTGGTTATCAATGGCATTATTAGTCACCCGTGAATTAGGGTTCTTATACAACGTGGAAAAATGCTCAACCCAGGTATCTCCTGGGACTGCTATATCAATTATGTCTATATCTTTTTCTAGGAATAAAGGAGCATTGACAGCCCTCCAGAAGGCAATATTGTCATTTTTTAAACAAGCTTCATGGAGGCTTTGCCAAATTTTATGTTTTAGTTCTTGTCTACTTCTGGTTAGGGCAATTCGGTAGAGTTTTCGAGCCAGTCTTACCCGTTCTAATGATCTTGGTGATTCGTGTAATACCAAAATTGGATTTGTATGTGCCTTTGAACAATCTTTGTTGAACCAGCCCTTCACTTTATGAGAATGTTTTTTTTATAGTCTTAACAACAAGTTCTTTATCTCAGTCGTAATTTCCCCAAAAAAGTCTAGAACTTTTTGAGGACTTTCAGATTCAGACAAACAAGTCAATAAGAGAAGGAAATAGGGTAATGGTCACTGAAAGCAAGATCTAAAGTCTCCCAGGACAGGACTAAACGCCGATACCTAAGTGATAGAAGGGTAAAGTCAATTATAGAGTTTACCCCTCTCCCATTAAAGGTTGGTTTAAAATCCTCCGCTGGAGAGCAACTTTCAATTACAAAGCCCAAGTCAAACTCATAGATCAATGCTTTTAGCAGGTCTCCTAACCCTAAATGAACAAAGTGGGTGGGTACTTCTGCCCTGTTCTCCTTCAAGGGGCAAATACCAGTATCACTGCCAGTACAAACTGTACAAATAAAGTCACCTACCCATATAAGTGCCAGATCTCCAGCACCTATTTTCTCCAGTGTCTTTAACTGCCTCCTTAAGTTAGAGATAATCACATCCCATAAGGAGGCATGGGCATTATTGTAAAAATTTATAATAGCCAGTTTTTTTACGCCCGACCAGCTGACTAATAGTACCTGGTAAAACTCTGCTGAGATAAATTTGGTGGCTATAATGTCAGATGCATTTGCAATATAAATACATAAGCCACCTTTGTTTCTGCCATAATTGCTTGGTGTACCTGGGGTGTTAAAAGTTTGATATCCCTTTAAATGTATTTCATGAGTCAGCCATGTTTCTTTGAAACACAAAATACTATATTTATGTATTATCTCTAACCAATCAGGGTCATCCACTTTATTCTTCATGCCCACTAAATTCCAGGACATGATCAGTTGGCCTTTATGTATCCTCTTGTCAATAATGTCAACCCCTCCTGTCCTACCATTTGTATAATTTTGGCCTTTTTCCTTATTTAATTCCTCATCATCTATGATCATGGGGAAGTCATCATGCTCTCTCAAAGATCCATCACTCCCGTGTGAGAGTCAATCAACCCCCCCCATTCCCATGAGTGAAGAGAAACGATTTGAGGATGTGATGTTAAACGTAGGAGGCACCGCAAACCTACTATTTAAATTTCCTCTTCTTAGGGGGTTGTCTACTAAAGCTTTTGGATAAAAGTAGCTTAAATCTCTAGTGGATATACCTCCTTCATAGCCTTCCGGGAGCCAATCTCTGATGTAGGTTACTGTTCTGTGATCCCTAAAATTTATAATGATGGATTCCCCGGGTACCTCTTTAGGTCTTCTTCCCACCCAACCTAGCCTTCTGACTTGTAAAATTTCGCCGTCTAAGTTTGGTGATAATGGCCTGTTCACTCTTAACCAGTGCATAACCTTGTTCTTGAGAGTCTGATGACTTTCAAACTTCCCCCCTAACAGTTCTGGCACCCCTGTTAGTACAATGACATAGGGTTCGGCCTCCGGCGGGAGGTCTATTTGTTGAACAGGGCCTATGATCTCTTTGTCCATATTGGGAGTTCTCTGCTTATTGCCAGGTTCCTGTTGGCCTTTCTTAGTTGGTTGTCCAATCCTGCTTTTATCTAGTGCTTCCCTGGGCTGGTTCAGGGACTATGTTTGTGGGCAGTATGTCCGTGATGTCATCATGATCTATAAGTTGCCGATTACCACTGATTACATTTTTTAGTTGTTTTTAAAACTGTCTTCGGCTCAGGGGCAATCGGGGGGTCGATCTTTGTCGAGAGTTCTTCAAGTAAGTGAGTATTAGCACTTCCAATAGCTGTGATGGAGCCAAGTTGTTCAGCCATTCGCTTTACCCTCTCAACTAGAGGTAGTATCAAAGATTTGATCAATTGCTCAATGTTATTCATTAAAGCTTGCTGGGAGTCTATAGTTGAACGGTCCTGATCAGCTTTGTTTACAACTGGGCCTTTGAATTTCTTAGGAGTCATGGTGGTCTAATGGATTTTGGCTCGATTCCCCTTTTGCTTGTTAACCCCCCTTTTTCTTTTTGTAGAAGTACTTCGACCTAATGTTTTGATATTGACATCCCTCTCATTAGCATGATCACTGGTTTTTTCTAATGAAGACTCTTCCTGAGTTTGTTCGATTTGCGAACCAGTACTGATGTCAATGAGATTTGAATTCCCGGGTCTCCCTGGGCAATCGGGTAGATCTTGTAGCTGGGGGGGAATGCCTATATCATTTGTTTGTCCTATTCTTGAACCAACCTGTGTGGGGGGTTTAACTGATTGAATGGCCCCCAAGGATGAACGTTTGTTCTGCCATTCAGAGGATATACTCCTCTGTTAGTAAAATTTCCTTTTCTAAGACATAGGTGGCCCTAGTAATAAAAGCATCTAAGGTCCCTCTAACGGAGCCTCCCACCAATGATTTCCGTCCTAAGCTAGGGGTGCTAGTCATTTTCTGTACAGGCGTTTCAGAACAGTGAGCATAACACACATGTACACCTTACTGAATATAACATGTATTGTCAATAAATGGCAGAGTCTTACTTCAATGTCCCGAATGATATTGACCTAGGGTGGTGGCCCAGCCCAGCCTTGGCCAGCCCCGGATGGCCACAGATGGCCCGCCCTTTGCCCGGGCTTCGCCCGGCTTGTCCTGCGCGCATCCCGCGCTGCGGGATTACAAGGTAGATTAAATACACCTGTGGGGGCGTGGCGGGAGTCTCACTCTGTGTCCCGATGTCTGATGGACACTGTAGTTCTCCCTCCGATGGTAGATGATATATGGTAGATGCAGGAACCCCTAGCTGCGAGCATTTCCCGGGGAGCGGGAAACGCGAGAGGTTGCAGAAGTAGCCCTGGGCACAATGCAGAAGAAAGCGAGCGTGGTTCTCTGCCGAATCTTTACCCCATTGCAAATTCCTAGCAAGCAAAGTCCGCAGGTTAGTGCAACAGTCACCCGCACTGCCGGATTAGAAGGCAGATTAAATATACCTGTGGGGGCGTGACGGGAGGCTGACTCTGTGTCCCGATGTCTGATGGGCACTGTAGTTCTCCCTCTGATGGTAGATGGTAGATGGTAGATGCAGGAACCCCTAGCTGCGAGCGTTTCCCACGGAGCGGGAAACGCGAGAGGTTGCAGAAGTAGCCCTGGGCACAATCCAGAAGAAAGGCGAGCGTGATTCTCTGCCGAATCGTGGCACCCACCGCAAATTCCAAGCAAGCAAAGTCCGCAGGTTAGTCTGACACTCAAAAAAGTGATGGACACAATGCTTGAATTAATCTCAGCCATTGTTAATTACTTGGATTGCATTCCCAGCTCATTGTAGTTTTACCCATCATACCACCTCGGTTTGGATCCAGCTACATGCAAATCAGTCTTAACCCTCCTCCAATGGGGACATTCCAGCCTAAACTGCCAAGTCAGGCACTTCCTGAACCGGAGTACAAGAAACCCAGGACCGGATTCACCCACACGTAATAAGGGCTTATCAGCCAGGTATAGCTTGGTCCTTGTGACAGAATGTAGCTGGGACCCATGTCTGGGCATACCTGTCCCACTTAGAGCAACACACTAAAGTATACAATAAAGTCATGGGTGAAATGCTTGAATTCATCACAGCCATTGGTAATTACTCTTGCCACATCCCAATCCATCGTTATCTAAATCCCTCACAATAAATTGAGGTAAACAAAATAGTTTGACACAATAATCGTGTCTGAAATATAGTTTACCAAAATATTATGCCCCTTTCCTCATTTAAAAAAGAAAAAAGTGTTTATTAAATTTTGTGATAAACTAAAATATACAGTGAAAATGCATTGCATATAGGTACAAGAGGGATCTACTTGATACATGCACATCATGATATGAAAGCAATTATAGAGCAAAATAACAGTTTAGCATGATTGATAAGGTACGGTAAATAGTCTTTCAAAGGTTGCCAAACATCTTTAGGCCTGGAGATGAGGGGTTGTAGCTTTGCATAATCTTCACTGGGGAGTAGAGGATGCCCCCTCCCAAAAGATGGCAGGTGTTCTAGTCTGGTGTTTTGATGATCGTCTATATGATCACTATCGCTGTCGAGTGTGTCAAAACGAGCATCCATGGAGCAGAACCTAGCCCTGAGTTACAACATTATGGCAGACATGCCACTTGGGGTGTCAGAGCTCCCCTCTCTCTGCGGTGGGTCCTCGGTGTCGGAATGGGAGCCCTGGCATCGTGTCGGCTTGGATTTCTCAAAGAGCAATTTGCATTGGAGGCATGTAAAGGTCTGGTAAGTAGAATAGCAATTGTGTCTTCTCTGTGGTTGTAAGTGGTTGATGTGACTGCTTAGTCCCCCCAGCCAAGTGCCTGACTACCCGATCCCACATATATGGGGCTGAAAGTGGATAGCAAGAGTGATCTGGAGGTCAGCAGATGGAGACTGGGGTTAATTGTCCAATGTGGATTGAGGTGTAGTCAGTAGGGTATTCAGGGGTTCAGCCCCTGTCCCGTAGATGTGGCCACTTTTTAGCAGAAGGGGGATACTACCCATGAACACAATCCCTTCTCATATATTCATGTCCCACATAGCACCATCGGCCTGCTGAGACTGTTGCACCTTCTCTCTGTGCGACACTTCACCTCCAATGTGATGAGTATGCAGTTGATTGTGGGCCCTGATAGAGGCCGGTGCATGGGCGTCTGCGTGTGCAGGAGCGATGTCTGATGAGCAAAGGTGTAGAGCCCCGGGTGATCGCATCCAGCTGTCAGCACCTGTGGAGTGGTGAGTCCAGTGACATGTAGCTCTCCCAGCAATAGCAGAGCACTGGGAGGAAGGGCAGGACACAGTGAGGCTTCAGACAAGGGCCATGTTCCATCGGTATCAGCGCGACAGGTTGCGGCGGCGTGTGGCCGCACATGGAGATTCAGGCCGATCTGCCTTGTGGCGTACACAGAGAGGGGCACTCATCACGCTGGGAGGGTGGTGTACTCAACTGGCACGGCAGGCATGGCATCAAGGGCCCAATAGCTGAGAGATCGCACCGGTGAGAAGGGTGGACAGCAGGTGAAGGATGTTGCAGTCGGCCACTGGTTAGGCAGAGGAGAAGCCAGGTTGTTTTGGTGGCATGTCAGTAGGGCCGCCTGATCTATGGCAGGTAGAGGGGAGAGGCCCTTGGCCTCGGCAAGACTCTGTATTCTTTGCCTCAGTTTCGCTTAGCAGCCCCTCTCGCCACTGAGTCTCTGAGGTGGTGCTGGTCAACACGAGCCTCTCACAGGAATGCTAGGCATGTGGGCAAGTTAAGCAACAGTAAAGGCAGCAATCAGCCTACCACTATCAGTAGCATAGTCACATGGTTCGGATGGGGTTAAATGCAGCGATGAAGGCGATGCATTCAGTTTGTAGGCAACAACTGCCGGAGCTTCACTGGCACTCAGCCATCTTGGCTGCTGCAGTGGCCATACCCTCATGTCCCTATATTTATAATGACAAGTACAAAAATATCGGAAAACAGTATCATTAACAGTAATATCGTCAACAAATATACAAAAATATTGATTTTAAAGTAGAATTTAAAGTAGGGAAGGCTAAATATTTGGATATATAAATGTATTATACTGTAAATTAAATAAATTCCACTAATATGTAATACTATATATAAATACATATTAGTATAAACACACAAACAAACATATATATACATTTATTTGTATATATAAAAGTGTAACATAATTAATATACATATATACTTTACATTATATAATTGTTATTAATATTTAAAATTGTATGTTCAATACGATAACAAACATTTATTAATTGAGGTAGACAGTAAATTAAATATTACCAATTTGCAACTCCCTCCCAAAAAATACTACAAATACTATAGGAGTAGGGAAAGCACTGGACTTCAGAGGGATTACATTTACTATTCACACTCCAGTCTGTACGACAGTAGGGAAAGCATTTGACTTTGGATGGGTTAAATTTACTATTCCTTCTCCAGTCTGTGCAACAGTAGGAAAAACATTAGACTTCAGAGGGACAATTTACTACTCCCACTCCAGTCTGTACAAAAGTAGGGAAAGCACTGGACCTCAGAAGGGCAAGATTTACTATTCCCACTCCAGTCTGTGCAACATTAGAAAAAGTATTGGACTTCAAAGGGATATCATTTACTGTTCCCACTCTAGTCTGTGCAACATTAGGGAAAGTGCTGGACGTCGCAGGGGAGGGAAATATACTATTCACACTCTAGTTTAGAAAACAGTGAGGAAAGTGTTGGACCTCAGAGGTGTTAAATTTACTATTCCCACTTAAGTCTTTCCAACAGTAGGAAAACTGTTGGACTTCAGAAGGGTAAGATTTACAATTTCTATTCTGGCCTGTGGTACAGTAGGGAAAATGTTTAGTATCAGAGTTATTACATTTATTATTCCCACTCCAGTCTATGCAACAGTAGGAAGAGCATTGGACTTCAGAGGGATATAATTTACCATTATCGCCTCAGTCTGTGCAACTGTAGGGAAAGCATTGGACTTTAAAGAGGTTAAACTAACTAGTTCTACTCCAGCCGGTAAAACAGTAGGAAAGTGTTGGACATCGAAGGGGTAAGATTTGATATTCCAATTTCAGTATGTGCTAAAGTACGGAAAGTATTGGACTTTGAAGAAGTAAGATTTACTTTTCTCATTCCAGTCTGTGCTACAGTAGGGAAAGTGTTGGACTTCGGTGGGGTAAGATTCACTATTCCTACTCTCGTCTGTGCTACTGTAGGGGAAGTGTTGTACTTTGGAGCTGTTAAATTTACTTTTTCCTCTTCAGTCTATAAAACAGTAGGAAAAGTGTTGGACTTCAGAGGGGTAAGATTCACTATTCCCACTCCAGTCTGTGTTACAATGGGGAAAGTATTGGACCTTGGAGGGGTAAGATGTACTATTTTCCCCCAATCTTTGCAACAGTAGGGAAAGTGCTTCAATTGACACAAATGACGATATTATTAATATAAATAATATTAATTTACATACAAAATATATATTAAAAAATAAAAAGTAATTAGGCAATTTACAAAAAAAATTACAATTTAACAATGAATTAACAATTAATAATAATTTATCATTTAATTAGTACTTCATTGACTTCCCACTTTATACCCCCACAAACCTAGCAGCCCATCTAAAATATAACTAAGACAAATAAATGTAACACAATATACATAATTATTAATTAATTAAAATAGTCATAAAAATTAACTACTTATATTTACTACTTAATTAACTTCCCACTCTCTACCCATACACACCTAGCAAACCGCACTCAAATTAAAACTAAGTCCCGCTGAAGTCTTATTGATATAATAATTATCAGAAAGGAAGAGTAGTACCTATGCCAGACAGACGCACGTATTTGCAATATTTGGCCAGAGTATGTGTCGCCCTCACACTGTCATGCTTCAACATTGGGTGCTCCTAGTCAGGCCGGCGCTGCAATGCCTGACGTGCCTGGTGGCTACTTTATCGGAGATCTTTTGATCTGAGGATGCCATAAGTGATGAGTGCAAGTGGGCAGTTTGAGTGGTGAGTGCTAGTGTGTAAAAAACAAAAGTGAATTAAAATAGGCTCTGGAACCCACAGGCAATCAATTTAATCAGATATGGGCCCCAGGATTAGGTAAAAACAGTAGTGCTATCTAATGGTCCTTGGGTACCAGGATAGCGCTAGTATCATGCGGTCAACATGTTTCGCGCCATCTATGCCCAACCGTTGGGCGGCACTTCTTCAGGACCTTAACAATGTTTATGTTTATGTTTATGTGTTTTGTAAAGCGCATAGCTGCCCAAGGGCTTTCCGGCGCTATAGAGCAGGAGAGAATGGATACTGACGACTCAACCTGGAAATAGCCATGTCTTCAGTTCCTTCCTGAAGGCAATCTCATCGTGAGGAATCTTAGTTGCATAGGCATGGAGTTCCAGAGTTTTGGCACCAAGTGCGTGAATGATCTTCCTCCCCATCTGGATCGCCTAATCCTTGTGGTTTTGGCCAAAGTGATCTTAAGAGGATCTTAGGGCTCTTTCCGGTGTGTAATGTGTGAGCAGGGCCCTGAGTAAAGTTGGCCCTTTGCTATTCAAGGCCCTGTGTGCAATGCTCAAAGCTTTGAATTTGACCCTAGCCTGTACCGGCAGTCAGTGGAGTATTTTCAGAGCCTCTTTTGCTGACTCATACCTGGGTATGCTTCTGAGTACCGTAGCTGCTGCATTTTGTGCCACCTGCGGAATATTAATTTAACACATATTTGGGTGATCCCAGGGAGCGACAGTTCCTGTAGTCTAGGCGCAAGACCACAAAGGACTGTATCACTGTTCCCCTGGTCTCCTCTGGAATGAGCTCCAGAATTTTATGGAGCATCTGCAGAATTCCAAAACAGGTGGCGGCCAGTTTCCTGGCTTGAGATTCCATGGTGAGGTTGTGGTCTATCCACACTCCTAAATTATTTATGGAGTTTTTGTGCACGGGTGAACACCCCAGTTCTTTAGGCCAGTCAATGGTGACTTGTGGTGAAAGATTATTACCTAGGATCATGAGTTCCATTTTGCCACCATTTAGTTTTTTCTTACAGCTTGTCATCCAGCTAGCTACCCTTTCCATGCAGGGAGACACTAGGTTGTGTTTCAATCAGTGACGGGCTGGTAGTCTCCCCGCTACTCGAGGATGACTTGGTTATGTATGCCGGTATCCCCTGCTTGGGAGCCAGTGAAGTACTCCACATCAAATTGAGGTGACTGATTCTTCTTAGGAGGACTGGAGGGTCCTGATCACACTGGGGGACACTTGGTTATTCGATCGGACACTGCTGTCTCACCAAGTGGCAGGTGGTTGGTCCGGGGATCAGATTTACCCAATCCAGCTTTCTTTCACCCATGATGATGTCACTAAAGCCCTCTCAGTCTCCAAATCTGGCAAGGCCCCTGGCCCGGACGGGGTACCATTGGATATCTTTAATTATAATCAGAAACTATGGTCCCCTCTCATTACCCGTGTCTTAGGAGCAGCCGCATCTACAGGTCGAATTGATTCTTGGTCTACCTCTATTTTGCTCCCCAATTTTAAGAAGGGTGACCGAAACGACTCTGCCTGTTGAAGGTCCATTTCTCTCCTGGATTCCCTAGGTAAAGTTGCAGGTCGATTGATACTAGAGCACCTCCAAGATTGGGCGACCACAAATAACATCTTGACCGACCTGCAATATGGGTTCCAGGAGGGATTGGGAACTGTTGAACAGGCAATAAATCTTGCCCTCTTAATTGGCAAATATGCTGGAGCTAAAAATGGAAATCTGTACCTAGTGTACGTAGACCTTAGCACAGCTTTTGACTGCATTTCGCACGCCAGATTGTAGAAAATTCTCACTGATCCTCCTCTTGTTGTATTCCTCCGTGAACTCTATTCTGGCGCGACAGCACGTGTCAGATTCGGGGTGAACAGTGAACTTTTCCCCCATTTGCCATTAATAAGGGAGTCAGACAGGGGTGTGTCCTGGCCCCCTTCCTATTTAATTTATATACAAATGGCCTAGAATTGGCCATGCTAGAAGGGAGCCATTTCCTTCCATCCATTAATCATCGCCCCATTGCCGCACTATTATATGCGGACGATTCTGTAATTTTAGCTAGAACTCCAATTCAACTGCAGAACCAAGTCAATAAATACTGTACATTTATGGCATCGCTGGGTTTGAAAGTGAACATTGGAAAAACCTATGTCATCCATACAGGTTCA
The DNA here is from genome assembly GCF_964263255.1 of Lissotriton vulgaris. Lineage (NCBI taxonomy): Eukaryota > Metazoa > Chordata > Amphibia > Caudata > Salamandridae > Lissotriton > Lissotriton vulgaris. The sequence continues at coordinate 327,889 of NW_028251278.1, forward strand.
GGGTTAAAGAAACCAAAATCAATTTACATCGATACAATTAAGCTGGAATGTACCACGGTCTATCCTTATTTGGGCATCCTGGTGGATGATAAACTGTGTTGGAAACAGGCCATGAGCAGCAAGAAATTACTTTTCAAAAGAGCCACTTCGGAGCTAGTTTCCTTCTCGAGGAAACTAGGAAAGCTACCCCCAGCAGAACTATTAAAAATTTACTACGCTAAGTGCCATAGCGTAGCGATCTATGGTGCAGGGGTTTGGAGATATGCCGATATTGACACACTACAACTGGTTGAGAATGGATTCGTAAGATACTTATTGGCAGTACCCCAAAGTGTGCCTACGTACGGTTGCCACATTGAGTTGGGTATGGACTACTTAATTGATAACATCAGATCCCAACCCATTCTTTTGTGGCACCGAATTTGGACGAAGACACAGTGTCACCTAACCCGCTCACTTATAATGGACTGTTTGGGCCTGGCAAATTGGTCAAAAATCCCCTGGCTTACATATGTGAAAAACATTTTCAGAGACTTGGACCTTATTTCCTACTTTGTGGAGCCCTCTGCCTTGATGGACATTACAAGGAAAGACCTAAAAAAGTTATGTTTAAGTCACTTAAGGGAATTGCGCCTATCCCAAGAACTGCATAAACCCTCGAATGTCCAGATTTTAACAGTTCAAAATGCACCTGGTATCCAACCTTACCTAACCTTTCACCTAAGCTCATATGAGAAATGTCTTTTGACAAGGTTCCGTTTTAATTCCTTCTTTCGCATAGTCTCATTCCCAAAACAGCAGGACTGGTCACCTACTATCATGAAGTGTACCTGTGATGGTACATCTGCCCAGTCGACAATTCATGTAGTGCTGTTTTGCAAATATTATGAGTTCCCTCGCAAGCGTTTGATTATTCCATTGCTGCGTATAATGGGATTGAGATCCTGCCGCCCTGCTTACTTGGCGTTGCAATATTTGGAATCTGAATACATTGCAAAGAGTGTAGCAAGCTTTTTAAAATCATGTATTAAATATTGCAGTAAAATACAAGTAAAACACAGATCCAGCCCCATGGCGGTATCAAACAGAATTCACCGTCCACGCTCTCAACTCAACTATCTGTCAAATAGTGAACTTTTATCCATTTTATCGTCCTATGAACCTTCTCCCACTGTTCATAATAGGACAGGAGAAAATCATATCCAAACAATCAAAATAATCACAACGAATGGGGACAGAACCTATCAGTCCAAAGTAAGAGGGCTTAATGCCAACAACCTTAAAAATGTGCCCTTAGTGCCGGAAGAGTCTGTCTCGGCTAGGATCAATGATCAGAAACACATGCGGTGTATACTACTAAACTGTCGCTCAGCAAATAAACACGCGGCTGACATAGCCAACATCATTCTAAGCCATGAAGCAGACGTTACCATCTTAACTGAAACTTGGTTATCAGACTCATCTTCGCCCTGTTTAGACCTGTTAGTCCCACCGAACTACCAAATCATGAGACAAGACAGAAAGGATGGTAGGGGTGGAGCTATCGCTTGTATTCACAGATCAGACATCTCCATCACAAAAGTTCATGCTGACCCTTTAGAGTCTTGTGAATATATGGGCATGTCCCTTAGAACAGCTGATAACCAAAACTATAAACTCCATGCATTCTACCACCCCCCAGGTACAAAGACCAAATTCATAGACCAGCTAATAGAAATCATTACCACCAACTCTAACCCACAGTCTAACGATATCTTCTTAGGAGACTTTAATATGCATTGGGAAGATCAGATAGATAGTCAAATCACAATCCTTAAAACCTTCCTGGTAGAACAGTCATTAGTCCAAGGATGTCTTCTTCCCACCCACTCTAAAGGATCCTCTTTAGACTGGATTATAGCTAAAGAGAAAGCAATAGAGAACATGGTAATCACACCATGTGATTGGTCAGACCACCATATAATTACATTTGAAATTCCTTTAAAAAAAATCAAATCATCTGCACAAGCGGTTAAACCAAAAAATTGGATCAGGGACACTCGAGGAATTAATATGGAAAATATAACTGCACGCTGTATTTTAGATTTGCAAGCTCCCAAATGCATGGTTGACATCAACGATCTCACTCTGCACTATAACAAATCGATGTCAAATATTCTCGAGGACATAGCCCCATTAAAATTGAAAAGGATCACTGACAAGGTCAAAAACCCGTGGTTCAATGATGCCCTTAATGAAGAAAGAAGATCAATGAGACTATCAGAACGCAAATGGAGACAACACCCGTCCTCGCCCCACTTATCCCTTCTGAGACAATCCAGGAAAGCTTACAATAAAAGGATTATTAAGTCAAAAATGAATTTTTCAGGAAAGAACTGGATAATGCTGTAAACAGACCCAGGAAACTTTTTGATCTACTCAAAGAACAATCTAACAAATCAGCCAAAGTAGCACCATCCATCACCATAAAAAGTCTAAATAGTGAAGATTTCTCAGTCTTCTTTACAGATAAAGCTAACGCCTTGGAGAGGGAACTAAAAAACAAGCATCCGAAGACATGGAAAGTAAGAAGGATATGGATGACGAAGAACTGGTTCAACAAGAATTAATGAAACCTAAAAACAATGCAAGATGGTCAGGTTTTAAAGCGGTCAGTGAATTAGAAATTGCAAAGATCATGTCGACCACTAAACCTAACAACCATTATAACGATCCCCTACCAGCAAAATGCTGGTCCACCTTTAACCACCTGTTAATCCCAGTTTGGACTAAGATCATAAATGCCTCACTATCACAAGGTCAAATCCTGGCCTGCCTTAAAACAGGACAAGTCACTCCTCTGTTAAAAAAATCAAAAGAGAACCCCTCTGTTCCAAACAATTTCAGACCTGTAACTAACATTCCCATGTTAGCTAAAGTATTGGAAAAATGTGTCCAACAACAATTGAGTCTACACATTTCCAAATTCAACCTGCTAAATTTTTGCCAATCGGGCTTCCGTCCTAACCACAGCACAGAAACTGCAATTTTGCACATAGTAGATGACCCATTGCTGGCTCTTGACCACAATGAAACCTGCCTTTTAATCTTACTGGACCTGTCGTCGGCGTTCGACATGGTGAACCACGCCAAAATCCTAGATAGATTGGAAAACAGAATGGGACTAGAGGGTACAGTCCTCAACTGGTTCAGCTCCTTTCTTGAGAACAGATCCCAAAAATTCATTGTTAACCAAACCCTTTCTGGCCCGACCAATAATACAATCGGAGTTCCACAGGGATCAACGCTTTCGCCAGCGCTATTTAATCTATACGTTGAACCACTCACGGAAATATTACAAAAAGCAAATATTGATTCCACATGTATGCAGATGATTCTCAGTTGTACATCAAGGTTGTATCAACAGAAGAGATAAAGACAATGAACCATGCACTATCAAGAACCCTCCAATGGTTAACCAAGAATCACCTGAAACTAAGCCCTCAGAAAACCGAATTCCTACTTATTTCACTGCAGAAAAGTAAATTAAAGACAGCAGAATGGGTCAACCTTATCACTGCTCTAAATTGAACTCCAAAGATTGTTGACTCTACCAAATCACTGGGAATTACTCTAGATAAAAACCTGAACATGTCAGCACATATCAATACAATGTCAAAAACGCCCGATTCCATTTAAGTTACTTGCAAAAACTTAAACCTTTCCTGAACAAAACAGACCTTAAAACTGCAGTTCAAGCGCTGGTCATCTCAAGGATCGAATACGGATGCACTACCCTGGCTGAGCTCCCCAAAATCACAACAGCCCCTTTGAAAGCACGTCTTAATGCAGCCACAAGGCTGATCGCGGGATCCAAAACATTCGACCAAATCTCCCCTCACCTAAAAATGCTAAACTGGCTGCCTTTCGAAGCAAGAATTCATTTCAAGTTGGCATGCATCACCCATAATGCAATCCATCACAATACTCCAGGTTACCTGGCTCAGAAACTTACTCTCTCCGGAGTTAACTGACCCTCTAGGAGCAAAACAAACTTACTTCTGAAACCGGCTCGCTTCCGCAAGAAAAAGACTTATGACCGAACATTCTCAGGAGCAGCACCAAGAATTTGGAATGCACTCCCACCAAATATCAGAAGAATCACATCCATCGCAACCTTCAAAAAGGAAGCAAAATCATTCTATATGAGCAAATTTCTCCCATAGGACTGATTGGACGACTGCTTGTCTATAAACTGATCACTTGTCTATAAACTGCTCACTTGCATTCAGTGCTCCGCTATCCGATGTTGGTACAAAGGTGATCATGTTAGTTAGTTGTGCCTTGGTCATTCAACTATTGACTGTATATATGTTGATATGCTATACTGAAGTGTGAAACTGTAATGACTGGTGCTGTCCTCTAATATTCTGGTTTTATCCACTAATGTACTCATTTTGATGAAACGCTACTGTAAAGTGCTCTGATACCCTACACTGGGTCATGTTCGCGCTATAGAAAACATTAAATAAATAAATAAATAAATAAATAATGCAGTTTTTAATCTTTTTAATCCTTTTTCAGCGTGCTAATGAATTTTATTCTGTAAGAACTATTTATCTAATAACTGTTTTTAAAACTTTACCATGTATTGATGTATTGATTTTCTCCTCTGTCATTCCTAAACTGTTTTTTTATTGTACCATTTACCTGTCATATGTACTTTTTATGGTTTTAAAATTAATGTAACCGAATAAAAGTTATTTGACTGACTGATGTTTATGTTTATGTGTTTTGTAAAGCGCATAGCTGCCCAAGGGCTTTCCAACGCTACGGAGCAGGAGAGAGCGGATACTGACGACTCAACCTGGAAATAGACATGTCTTCAGTTCCTTCCTGAAGGCAATCTCATCGTGAGGAATCTTAGTTGCATAGGCATGGAGTTCCAGAGTTTTGGCACCAAGTGCGTGAATGATCTTCCTCCCCATCTGGATCACCTAATCCTTGTGGTTTTGGCCAAGTGTTCTGAAGAGGATCTTAGGGCTCTTTCCGGTGTGTAAGGTGTGATCAGGGCCCTGAGTAAAGTTGGCCTTTTGCTATTCAAGGCCCTGTGTGCTATGCTCAAAGCTTTGAATTTGACCCTAGCCTGTACCGGCAGCCAGTGGAGTATTTTCAGATCCTCTTTTGCTGACTCATACCTGGGTATGCTTCTGAGTACCGTAGCTGCTGCATTTTGTGCCACCTGCGGTATATTAATTTAACACGTATTTGGGTGATCCCAGGGAGAGACAGTTCCTGTAGTCTAGGCGCAAGACCACAAAGGACTGTATCACTGTTCTCCGGGTCTCCTCTGGAATGAGCTCTAGAATTTTATGGAGCATTTGCAGAATTCCAAAACAGGTGGCAGCCAGTTTCCTGGCTTGAGATTCCATGGTGAGGTTGTGGTCTATCCACACTCCTAAATTATTTATGGAGTTTTTTTGCACCGGTGAACACCCCAGTTCTTTTGGCCAGTCAATGGTGACTTGTGGTGAAAGATTATTACCTAGGATCATGAGTTCCATTTTGCCACCATTTAGTTTTTTCTTACAGCTTGTCATCCAGCTAGCTACCCTTTCCAGTGACGGGGGTGGTAGTCTCCCCGCTACTCGAGGATGACTTGGTTATGTATGCCGGTATCCCCTGCTTGGGAGCCAGTGAAGTACTCAACATCAAATTGAGGTGACTGATTCTTCATAGGAGGACTGGAGGGTCCCGATCACACTGGGGGACACTTGGTTATTCGATCGGACACTGCTGTCTCACCTACCCTGCTCCACCCAGCCTGAATTCGAATTGAGGTGGAATACTCCACCGGCTCCCAAGCAGGGCATACCTAACTATGTTGTCATCGAGTAGCAGGGAGACTACCAGCCCCATCAAGGACTGATAGTGTCCCTGTTACTCGAGGACAACTTAGTTTGGTTTAATTCATTCTATCACATAAGACTTTGTTCGAGATAACTGTCATCTTGCTTTTAGTAGAATCTTTACAACCATGCCTCTTATTTTAGATTAATAGCATCAGAATATACTAAACCTCATTTGAAATTCTGAATCTTCAATTTTTGGAGAGCTGGGTAACGTAATGGGCCTAAGAAAACTGCCTGAATGGAAGAAGCAAAGACTCCCTCACTCCAGATTAAGATACACAGAGAAAGTTCATATTTGTTAAGAACCTGTTAGATCTCTGCATTATTGAACATGTTTGTTTTCTGACAATTGGAATATTGATTGTTCTGAATAAATCTTGAACCTCAAAAACCCATCAGCTTGGACCGTATGAATCTGAACTTCCCCTTAGTGATGATGGAGCCTCATCCTTTCAGCAACAACATCGCCAAGCAAATGTATTGATGAAGAACTAGGGTTCCCGAGGTAGAAAAATAATGCTTATACAAACATCTTAACCTCTCTAGGCCTTAATACTGTGGCTGCTGGTTTCAGTACCTTCATGAAACAACATGGTCCCCCATTTAGACTGATTGGGGCATAAGGAACTGCATCTAGTTGTATGTTTGTAATACAGCAGACTCAACTGTAAACCATTTTGCCAGAATCTATGACCACCTGCCAACTACGAGAGAAGGATCAGAAAGTATGCACTCTATTATAAGAGAGCGATCTATCCATTATGTGCTCTTGTTTCACTAGAACATAAACATTGTCCTCTCCAGAGAGAGAACTGCAGTGAAAGTCCTGGTGACCAAACGGTGAACACCTTAATGGTGCATAAATGTCTTCTGTAGAAGTGGCAGGGAGACAGATTCCTTCTTTTTTCAGCCATCGTGAAAACATAAGAACCAGAAACTCCTCTCAGAGACAATTCAGGGTTGTCTAGATGGCGAATACTGACACTTTTACACATTTCATTTATGAAGTCATTACCAACTGCTTCTGTGTCACTCGTGTTTTCAAGTTTGTTATCTATGTTTACACAGGCTCTTTTTCCTTTCCTGGGAAATACCTGTATTTGCATTAGAGACGGGGTAAATGAACATTGGGCCAAACTAGAAAGGAAAATTCTCTGTCATTTGGGAGCTACCCTGTCTTGCTTCATCAGCAATGTTCAGAATTCTTGTGAGGGATCTTACAATGTCAGTAGGTGTATCTTGGTAGGAAGTCCAGGCACAGTCAATGCCTTTCTTGCCAACCCAACTAAATGTATGACAGCCATAAAGTTAACATCACATTTTTTCTCAACGCATGCAATGTTTAAACAAGCGTTCACAATGCGATAGGTCTCGCAATTGCTTGATTTTGAGCTGTTGGCTTTGTAAATGACAATGCCTTTTATAATATTAAAAGGATTGTCATTTACAATAGCAAAAGTTTAAACTTTTGCAAAAGGATACCCATTGCAGAGCACGGTGTCCGTTAAGTGGGTGCTGCGCTCACATTAAAATAAAAAGTAATACAAGAGAGACAGAGCCTGGTGTCACTGAAGTGGGTGGCGCGCTCAGTATTAAAGTTGAAGAAAAAAAGAAACAGCGTGAAGCAGGGATCGTGCTTAGTGTTAAAGTTAAAAGTAAAGAAACAGAGCTCGTTGTCCCTGAAGCAGGCGCTGCGCTCAGTTTTAAAGTCCAAAAAAATAAATAAACAAACAGAGCGTGGTGTCCTGAAGTGAGCACTGCACTCAGTCTGAAAATTAAAAAAAATGTTTTAAACTGAGCATGGTGTCCCTATAGTGGATGCAGCACTAACTGACTGACTGAGTATATTTATAGAACGCACTATTGCCGAGGCGTCTTGGTGCTAAGTGATGTGCAAAGGCAGTGATCAACAAGTTCAGGGATGGGAGATGAGCCATGTTTTAATTTCTTTCCTGAACAACAATCTGCTGGTCAGAAGTCTTAGCTGTGTGGGCAATGAGTTCCAAAGTTTGGCCACTAAAAAGGAGAAGCCTTTACCTCCACACCTTGCTTTCTTTATCTTTGGAATTTGTACCAAACCAAGAGAGGAAGATCTTAAAGACCGTGATGGTACATAACAAGAAAACAAGGATTGCACATCCTTAGCCCCACCACCAAACAGACCAGGCAGCGTGTTTTGAAGTCAATACATCGTCTTACTGGGAGCCAGTGAAGTTGCTTTATGCTGGAGTATGTAGGATGAAGTTTAGGTAGTTTGAGCAGAACTCTTGCTGCTGCATTTTGAATTGATTGAAGTTTGGAGAGTTGAGCTACACCTGCTCCCAAATAAAGAGCATTACAATAATCGATTCTTGATGAGATCATAGCTCCTATCACAGTTTTTCTCATGGAGAGAGGGATAAAAGAGAGGATCTTCCTCAAGCCTTTTGTTTAAGAAATATTTATTAAGCATTAAAAAGTAATACAAAAAACATGTCATGAGAAGTTAGAAAAAAGTACATATGAATATAATAGTAAATGACATCAATCCAGAGGAATTTGTATAAGGAAAAGAAGGGGAGAAAGAAATAGAGAAAGGAAAGAAGGAAAGAGAAAGAAAGAAGAAAGCAGAAGAGAAGGAAAGAGTAGAGGAGAGAGAGAGGAGAAAGGGAGGATAACCAGAGGGATCATGAGGGATGAATAGCACGTGGCAAGGGAGAAGGATTAGAGGAAAGATATGAAGTGAAGGGAAGCCAGAACAGATCGGATTTAATTTTCAGAGGAACAGAGGTGGAGAAAGCAATAGAAATTCTGTGTTCATCACAAATGTAATTCCACCATGTGTGGACCGAGAGTTTTGAATTGTCTTTCCAACACGATAAAATAACTTTAAATGCAAGAGCAATAAATAGGTCTAACAATTTAGCAGAAGAGGGTGTAACAATATTAATATCTTCAGATAAAGAACCTAAAAATATGCGTAAAAAAGATAACGGGGAGGAAAGAGATAACATTTTCATACATATATTCCAAACATCAGTCCAAAAAGATAAAACAGGGGAACAGTGGTATAGTTGGTGATGTAGAGTACCTGGAACTTTAGAACAAGACCAACATAAAGGAGAAGAGGTAGGAGAAAATTTATGAATAGTAACCGGGGTAATAACAACTCTATGATATATAAAGAATAAGGATTGGGTAATGCGTGCAGCAACGGAGACTTTAAAAATCCTGGACCATAAACGATCCCACAATGCAGTGTCAAGGGAGACATCGAGGTCGGTCTCCCAAGCAGTCTCTACTGTAGATTTGGAGCGAATAGAAGTATTGGATAGTAAAAGTGAATATACAAGAGCAGCTTTAGGGAGTTGAGTAGAAAATAAAGGATAAAGTGGAGTGACAGGAGTGAAGGAAGAAAAAGATTCGGAAGAAGAAGGTAGAGAAGATAAGTGAGATTGAATAGCAGATGTTATAATAGAATATTCGGAGAGAAATGAGGAGGGTAAATTAAACATGTTTTGCAATACTGGAAAAGAAATAAGAGAGGAATCAAGAAAAAATTGATGCACAAACAGTATATCCTTTTCCTTCCAGTGTTTAAAATAGAACGATTTACCTTTATATCTAAGAAATTTGTTAAACCAAACCACAGAGGATAAAAAACATTGCAAAGGGGAGAGGTTCGAGGAAAAAACATTTTGTAATAGAGATTGGGAATATTTCAAAATGGGATATTTGGATATAAAGGTACAATTTGACATAAAGGTAATATGCTGAAAGGAGAAATCTTTCAAAAGAGAGCGTTCCAGAAGAACCCACTTAGGGACAGGAGTATCAAGGAAATCATAGGCCAAGGAGAAGGATTGTTTGACCAAAAAGGCAGAGTGGTATGAGCTAAAATCAGGAAACCGAACAACACCTTCATTTTTAGGTCGGATCAACTTATGTAAACCAATGCGGGGGTGCTTATTATTCCACAAAAATTTTGTACATACAGAATTAATACGAGAAAAATAGGATTTGGGAATTTTGAAAGGGAGCATGGAAACTGTGTATAAAACATGAGGGGTGATCATCATTTTGATGGTGTCCAATCTGCCCCACCAGGACAGGAATAAGGGGGACCAAATTTGAAGAAGAGATTGAATTTTGCAGGTTAATGAATCAAAGGTCAATTTAAGGGTGTCCCTCAGAGAGGAAGAAAACCAGATACCAAGGTACTTAATTTTAGTGGGGCACCATGCAAAATCAGTGTTATTAAACATGTATTGAAAACAAAGTGGGTTAAGGGGTAGGACTTCCGTTTTGGATACATTTGGCTTATAACCTGATATGGAGGAATACAACTGAACTTCATTTAAAAAGGGTGGAAGGGAAGATTCGGGATTAGACATGTAAATGAGGACATCATCAGCATACGCCGATAATTTAGTTTCAACAGAGGAAAATTTTATACCAGTAAGCCTTAGCATCTGAAATATAGGAATTAAATAATATAGGAATTAAATAATTGAAGGAGTTTAGGGGCAAAAAAGGAATGGAAGGAGGAATAAAATTTGACAGGCAGACCATCGGGGCCAGGGGCTTTTGATTTTTTGAGAGAGTGAATGGCTGTGGTAATTTCCTGGAGAGTAATTTCACGTTCCAAGTGAGAAAAGTCAACGGGGAGGGAAGGAGGGGAAGGAAGACCTTCAAAAAATGTTGTTAAGTTTGCATCAGAGGGGTGTGTATCATCTGAGTATAGGGCTTGGTAATAGTTGTGAAATACTTCAGCAATGTCTTCATCGGAGGTAACCAGTTTATTAAGAGAATCATTAAAGATTGGACCAACAGCTTTGCGTTCTGACTTTATTTTAAAATAATTAGCCAGCATTTCCCCTGCTTTGTTCTGGCCACCATGAAATTTAGATTTTATTTTAAGGAGGGTGTGACAAGCTTCATTAGTGATAATTTTGTTAAGTTCTGTTTTGGCAAGAATCAAGCCCTGAAGGGCAGAGGAGGATTTAGAAGTGAAATATATGTGTTCAAGGTTTTTAATCTGTTTAAGCTGATCTTCATACTTTTGCTTATTGAGCTTCTTTTTTGTAGAAACATAGGAAATCGTAAAAGCTCGAAAAGAAGCCTTAAAAGCATCCCAGGTGTTAGGAATGGAGGTATCAGCGGGCTTATTAAAGGAAAAGAATTCATTGAAAAACTCAGTACATTTTTTCATGAAAGTGGTATCAGCTAAAAGAAAATAATTAAATTTCCAACAACTAAATTTAGAAGGGCTAAGGGAGAGATCTAGGGTAGTGTATACAGGAGCATGGTCGGAGATAAAAATAGAGCCAATAACAGATTTTTGAATGGAGGGAAGAAGAGACTTACTAATCATAATATAATCAATTCTCGAACGTTTGTGATGAACATTAGAAAAAAAAGTATATTCCAATAAATCAGGGTTACACATTTTCCAGGAATCATATAAAGGACGTGAGGCAATGGCAGATTGAAAACTCTTGTGAGATTTGTCAGGCTGAAATTTACTAGAGGACAATCGGTCTGAAAAAGGGTCTAACCATTGGTTAAAATCACCAGCTACTATAAAATCAGGACAATCTATGGATGCAATGAGCACTTTGATGTCTTTCCAAAATTTTGGATCTGGGCGAACAGGGCCATATATATTCAATAAAACCATCGTCTTGTTGTGTATAGCAACCTTTGCCATTGCCAAACGTCCTTCACTATCATTTTGAGAGGAAATAATTTGAACATTTAAAGCTTTATGGAACAATATAGCAACCCCTCCTTTTTTGTTAACAGCAGGAGAAAACACAACCTGACCCACCCAATGTCTCTTAAGCTTAAGTGATTCAACGTCTGAGCAATGCGTTTCTTGAAGGAAAACAACCTGTGAATGAAATTTGGTTAAGTGTGACAATACCTTCTGACGTTTGACAGGATGACCAAGACCTCGCACATTCCAAGAGACAAAATTACACATGGTGGGAGGTGGGGGGGATGGGCGACAAATGGAAGCGACACATGGCAAGGAGATCACTACAAAAGGGAAGACAAAAAAGATCAGTTAAACAGTGGATTCGTAGGACGCTCACGAGAACAAAACCAACAAGAGTCAAAAAATGAGGAACCAATAATTGGACAAATAGAGTAAAAAGTAGAGACCACTTAGGAAAAAGATAGCAAAGAGAAAGAGAGAAGAGAGAAAGGTAAGAAAGATAAAAAAAGATAGAAAGAAAAAAAGTGAACAGCTCAAGGCACGAAGGCTTGATCTGAGAAAAAGAGAGTAACCAAAACATGTGAGGCGAGGGTACACCAGAGAGAGGACACGACCCACGAGCACACAGGAGACGGACATTAGTAAAAGGAAAAACACAAGGATGTGAGGGAAGTAACTGACGAAAATAGATAAGGAAGATAAATTAAGAGAGGTTAAATAGAATAGAATAATGGTAATAGAAAGGGAGAACAAAGAAATACATAAAAGCATTAGCTAGCAGTGTCCATAGTAGAAGGAGAGACACTTAGCAGATAATCGCAAAGTTTCTGTGGATCATCATAGGATCTGGTGCGACCATTATGTGTGATCTTGCAGAAGCAGGGATGTAGAATTCCATACTGAATGTTCAGCTGTCGCATCATGGGACGGAGGTTCAGGAATTCTTTACGCCGAGCATTTGTAGCAGATGATAGATCTTGTGAAATGAAAATGTTATGACCAGACCACTGGAGACGACGTTTGGCCCTGTCAGCCTTCAATACAGCCATTAACTCTGTGAACTCCAAGAATAGCATGATGATGCCACGTGGTTTGGAGGCATTGGAATTGAGGCGGCCAAGACGGTGTGCTCGTTGAATGTTGAGAGGGTGTGTCGATGGTTGGAGTTCCAAAAGTTCCTGGAGAAATTTCCGAATAAAGGAGACCATGTCAGCCCCTTCCAAATTTTCCGGAACACCATAAACGCGTAAATTATTTCGTCTATTGCGATTTTCCAAATCCTCGGTGTGAAGTTTGAGCTTGTGGATCTCTTGTTCCAATAGTGGAATCTTAGTTGAGAGGTCTTGGACATCGCTCACGCGCTGTTCTAAATTCAAAACTTTATTTTCCATAACCACCCAGCGCTCCTCAATCTGTTGAAGTTTAGCATTAGTAGCAGACATAAAAGGTTGAAGACCACGCACCTCTTCAAGGATGGAGTCCAGTACAGGATTAGTCGAAGAGTTAATTGGGGAGGGCGGGTCATTTTTAGGCCTTTTAGGCTTGGTTCCGGTCTGCGATAACTTCGGCGAGGTAGAGACATTCGCCATGGTACAGGATACCAGAAGCAGATATGAAGTAGATATGTACCACCGTAAAAAGCAGAGTCCAATAAAATTGTAGAGTTTGAACCGATCTGGAGATGCGCTATGATAATAGGGGCACACAATGTGACAAATATAAGGCGATGAAAAAAGGAACCGCCAAGTAACGCACTATACTTCAGTGCGAAGTCAACAAAAAGCCACACAGCACCGTAGGAGAGGCATCAACCAAGACCAGAACATGGACAAGGTGGTATATCACAGCGCTAATATAAGGTGTCGGGCTAGAGAAAAATACAAAGTAAAAGCCGGAACACAATAAGGTTTATAGCGGCAAGTATAGGCAGAGTAATGACAAAATGCAGGAGGCAGATGATCATGGGAAACCATGAGAGCAAGTGTCATGAAAAGACGGTGAGGCAATCACCACAAAGCCCTCATTTAGAAGTAGAAAACATCGCAGTCAGGAGACTCAAAATGGCGGCCGTTTTACCTCAGAGGAGCTGTTTCGCAGTAGACTTAAATAGGTAAAGCGCACAAGGTAGAAAGAAACTCTGAGCAGTCAGTAAAGAGAGCAGCACCATAATATTATGTCCAAAACAAGCTAATGCTGGAACGAAATGGGGATTGAAGAAGTGGCGAAGAGAGACATTCACGCCGGCGGCAAACAAAATGGCGGCCGTCCGTGATGAGATGACAGAGAAAATTTACAGTTGTAAATTTTCGGTGAAATGTCGCACGTAGAGGCTGCACAAGCGCTCCATTGTAGACTGTCCACCTTCCGACACTGTTGTATACCAGAAAAGCCATCCGAAAAACGGCAGGAAGGGTCCTCACGGCATCCGCGGATCAGTCCGTAGCGGAGCTCACGGGAAAGACGTCCTCTGCAGATGGCGCGCAAGCCACGCCCCCCTTCCTCAAGCCTTTTAACATGAAAAAGCAGAATGATGAGACTTGATTAATCTGTGGTGCCCAAGTGAGGTCTTTGTCGATCATAAGACAGAGATTCTTGGCTTTGTTTACTGGAGCTGGGAAGTTGCCGGCTGCAGTTGACCACCATAATTGGCTCCAGACAGAAGTTTTCTGTCCAAACTCCACCACCTCAGTTTTATCTGCGTTCAGTTTTAAAAAAATTGGAGTTCATCAAAGCCATCAAGGCAGAAATACATTTGCAGAATTTGGCAGCCGTATCATCCACTGATTGTGTTACTGACACTATAAGCTGTGTGTCATCAGCATATGACACCAGCGTAAGGCCGCAATCTTTTAGAAGTCTAGCCAGAGGGGCCACATATACATTAAACAGTGTAGGGGATAAGGCCGAGCCTTGTGGAACTCTACCGGGGAGTGAGAACTCCTCAGACTGATGGCCGTCCCAGAGAATCAATTGTTCCCTGGATGATAGAAAAGAGCTGAGGAGGGTAAGAGCTGTACCACTGACACCCACATCCTGTAGCCTTCAAACTAGTACCGTGTGATTCACGGTGTCGAAGGGTGCTGTTAAATAAAGCAGGTTTTGGCCAATGTTATTGCCATTTTATATTCTTCTAAGGCTGCACAGTAAACTTTTCTCTGTGCCATATTATATTCAGATCTCCAAATGCGTTCCTTTTGCCTGTACTTAATTTAACTTGTTTAAGTTCTGCAGAATACCAGGGAGACAAGGCTAATTTCCTTTGAGATTGCATTGTCACTTCTGGTGCCACAATATTCGCTGCTCTGTTAAGCCAGTTATTAAAGACAGTCGCAGCTTGGTTAGGATCGGTAGGAATTAAAGGCCTTTCACATAGTGCTGATATTAAGTCATTTTTACTAACTGACTTCCAGGCACTAAATTTGACAGCCGAATGTCTGTTTTTGCGACCACAATTTGATATTGCTGGCGTGATGGTAAAGTGTACCGCCGAGTGGTCAGACCAGGGTAAGGGACAGACAGTCTTGACTTCTATGAGTGCATTATTTGTAAAAATGCAATCTAGTGTATGTCCTGCTTGATACGTTGGCTCGCAAACAATCTGGTTCAGTCCAAAGCCACCTAGCTTGTCTAATAGACAGAGTGTATCAAATTGTTGTTGGCTTCCAGATGAAAGTTAAAATCGCCTAGTACCATAAATGATTCGGTATCTAGGCATGATTCCAAGTAAGTCTGGAGGGAAGTCGTGAAAGAAGATCTGGGGCCTGGAGGTCTGTAGATCAGCAGACCCAGGAAGAATTCTATGTTATTACATTTTATACTGAAGGACATTGCTTCTGCATCTAATGTAGATTCTGGAGTGATTCTCACTTTATATTGGGATTGAGAAATGATCGCAATTCCCCCACCCTTTCCCCCCATTCTGTCAGAATTAGAAACTTAGGGACAGATGTAGGTAGCCAAATACCGGTCGGTAACGGTCGAAATTCGGTAATTTCGGCCGTTACCGACCGGTATTTGGAATTTGAGATGTAGGAGGCAAAAATGTTCTGAATTGGTAAATAAGAGTCGGTAATCTACTGAATCAATATTTACTGAATCAGTATTTACCGAGTTCTTATTTACCGAATCGGTAAATAAGAAATGTTAAAAAATGTCCATCGAGATGTAGGAAACCAAAAAATATTGAATTCCATGAAATTCAGTATTTAAGAGTCGGTATTTACCATGGATTGAAAGCAGGTGGTAACCAGGTGCAGGATATAAAAGAAGGTCCCAAAATGCAACATTGCAACCAGAATAGCGGCGTTCTACGTCATAGCAAGGTGGCAACGGCTACAGGCAGCAGGAGAGAGGGTATGGCGAAGGGAGGAGCAGGTCTACAGGCAGAGGATAACGCTCTTCCAACTGACTGAGCCAGAGATACTGCAGAGGTACAGGCTACACCCCAGAACCATCCTGGACTTGATTGGGGACCTCCACCCACACCTGAATCACCCAACACCAAGGGCACACGCTATTCCATTCCATGTGCAGGAGCTGTGTAGCCTACACCTACTTGCCTCTGGGAGCTACCAGAGTGTGATAGCTGCAGTTGGTGGTGTGTCCCAGAGCTGCCTGTCCCGTTTTTTCCAGAACTTCCTTGAGCAGAGAATGCATCATTACATCCGGTTCCCTGACACACCTGCGGAACTTGCCAAGACCAAAACTGATTTGTATCAACTGGCACACTTCCCTCACGTGATAGGCTGCATAGATGGAACCCACATTCCACTCTGTCCACCTGCAGCCACTGAACACATACACAGGAACTGTAAGTCAACGCACTACATCAATGTGCAGGTGATATGCAATGCTGGCAACATCATTACATACATTGTGGCTAAATTCCATGGGAGTACCCACAACTCATACATATTCCAGAACAATGGGATATACACATGCCTTGTTGCTGGAGAGTTTGGGGACGGATACCTGCTAGGTAAATAACTGTGACACACCCTGATAGTCATAGCAGATGAATGTATCATGTGTATGTAACTAATGGACCTTTCATTTCAACCTAGGCAATAGTGCATATGCCCTGCGGTCCTTTGTGCTCACACCCTACCTCAATCCAACTACCAGGAGTGAGAGGCGTTATAATGTGGCTCACAGGTCTACTCGCAACGTAGTGGAGTGCACATTTGGACTCCTCAAGAGCAGGTTCCGCTGCCTCCTCAAGAGTGGAGGTGCACGCCAGTATACTCCTATCCTGTGCTGCAAGATTATAGCGACCTGTGCCATGTTGCACAATCTTGCCACCAAGGAAGGCACAGAGGTGAAGCTCACACATCACGAGGATATTGATGATGACCAAGAACAGGCATAGCCCCATGCAACAGGAGCAGCAGCAACAGATGAGAGATTGAGACGGGCAGAGATCACACGTCGATATTTCTAAGTAAGTAAGGAGACACAGTCAGGCGTAGTATGTGAAGTTTGTAGTTTAATTGTCACTACAGCATGTTAAAGATTCAATACCATGATCCTACAATATCTATGTCCATGAATGGGTAGTCGCAGTTCTCCTCACTGTGACCTTTCCTGTGGGTTGAGGCCATTTTTAATGTTTGCGCCCACGCACTACAGTGCGGGATGCCGGAGGCTGGGTCTCAACACTTCCGGTGGTGCCTGGGTCTGAAATTTGGCGCCTGCCGCTCCTACGTATATCAGGGACAGGAGTGCTGGAGCCACTCCTGCTGGTGGACTCTTCAGTTTCATCGACACCTGTGTCTCCAGCAGTGCCTGCCTGGTTTGGTAGCATCTGCTCCATGGCAGAGGTGACTCTCCCCATCCCCCTTGACAAATCTCTGCAGCAGTGCACAATTGCATCCTGCATGGCAACAGAACGCCGGCACAGCAGTGAGGTTGATGTGGCAAAGCGGTTCAGGGCTTTTGACTGCTGCCGCATACACTGGCACTCCCTGCGCCGCTCTGAGTGGTCTCTATCCAATTTGTCACAGAGAACACTCCTGTACTGTGTGATGTCTGTCATCCCCTTTGCAATTGACTGCATGCTCTCAGCCATGTGGCCAATTCCATGGTCAATGTTGGATATTTTGCAATTGATACTGCGCACCTACCTGTGCACTACCAACATTGTCTACGCCTGCAGGCGCTGCACCTTTACCATGGTGGCCTCTAGTCCACAAAAGACCCCCTCTCCTTCCTGGTCTTCACCTCTCTCCCGTGCCCTTCGGCCAAGGACACTGGCCCGCACAGTGCCTGCAGTACTCTGCTGCCTGGCCTTGTCAGCCACAGGTGGATTACTTTGCATTTCACCCTCCTCATCCTCCTAATCTGAGGTTTGCAGGATCCTCAGAGGGGGACTTGAAGCCTCCTTGCCCTTTCCTGCACAGATGACTGTGTTGTTGGTGGTGGGGAAAGTGCTGCTGGTTCCAACTCTTGTGTCCCAAACAACAGAGGTGATTGAGGCTGTGGTGTTGTGGGTCGCTCAGGTGTTGTGGCTTCCTGCGCTGTGGTGTTGTCTTTCTCTACAGCGCTGTGACCTGCTCTTTCTTTCTTCTTTTCCCTCCTCTCAGTTGTTGCTGCCCTCTCCTCCCTTTCTGGAGCTTCACTGCATGAGGACTCTCCTGTGGACACATATGGACATTGGGTCAGTGGTGTCGTCCACCTGTGTGTCATGATTAAATTACATTTCTATCACACAATTACCTAGTCTACATCAGCTTCTCGAAGCACTGTGTGGCATGCCTTGCTGAATTCTATGGTGACTGTATCGGAAGTATGTACCTATGACTACGTCTCCCATGATGCATTGCTGGACATCAGTAAAACCTGTTCTGGAGTGTTATGTTTACACACAGAGTGGGGAAGGGGGACAGGGAAATGGGTGGGGATTACTGTCCATGCATCTTACCTTGCTTCTTAGCAGCACTGGCAGAGCTATCAGCGTCCCCAATTCTATGGATGCTTTGTGGCTCCAGGGTGGATTCCCCCAGCTCTTCAAGGTCTGTTAGTCTTGGTGCTTTGTTTTTTCCACCACCTGTGGCTCCAGCTTCCTTTCTTTGTGCAGCAAGTTTTTTCTTTGTGATGATAAGCAGATCGTACCATCTTTTCTTGAGGTCATCAATCTCCCTGTGCGTCACCCCAATGGCATTGACCTTTGTCTGGATGTAAAGCCATGTATTACGTTTCACAGACTCTGCAACATGCAGAGACTGTTTACCGAAAATGTGGGTGTGGTGCATGACAACCTCTTCAACAAGCACCTGCAGTTCTGCTGGGCTGAATTTTATTTTCCTCCTGCGCTCTGCTGCATCCTTCTGGCCATCCTGGGACTCCATTCTGGTGATCAGGATTGCTCAGGGATGCCTGCTCCTCTCTGTTTCCTCCTGCTCTGCAAACAGTTCAGTTGCTCTGCACCTGCATGGGTGTGGCCACTCCCAGGTACTGGGGAGAGGTGGTTGCATCTGATTGGTTGGATCCTCTGTAGCTTTGTTGTGGGGTGTGGTAGGTGTTCCTGATTGGTTCACAGGCTCACATGGGTTCTTTTTCATATTACCGATTTGGTATTTTACCGATTCGGTAAATACCGATTCGGTAATTCCCATTAATTTCTATGGGCAAGGGGGACCATAGGAATAAATGGGTATTACCGAATCGGTATTTACCGATTCGGAAAATACTGATTCGGTAAATAACGATTTTATTTTCGAGTGATACCGAATCTGTAATTTTTACCGAATTTTTACCTACATCCCGTTTTCCGAATTTTAAATACCGATTCGGTATGAGTCTGTATTTAAGAGTCTGTAATGAGGATTTAACTACATCTGACCCTTAGTAGCCGGCTGATATTGCCATGTTCCTGTCTGGTTCATTATTTTCATTCGTCCAAGTTTCTGTGAGGAAAACAAGGTCCGGATTCTCTGCTTGCATCCGGCACTCTAAATGGAATTTGTGCTTGATCATTGATCTGGTATTAAGTAAAATGCACCTAATAGGTCGAGGTATCGTGTTGGTTAAATCGAAAGTCTGAGCGGCTAAATGAGAACCATTGCTGTCATGGAGGGAGTTGGTGGTAATTTTATGGATCGGCCTATATCCATCCAAATCATTAATCATAGAGTTAGAGGTTGGATTTGGGTCCACCCAACCACAAATGTTACACCGTAAAGGGGAGGAGGAAGAAGGGTCCAACTGCAGATTATGAGACACACATTTACTGGGATTGAGGCACATAACTTGGCTATGCGAGTAGAGATACCTTGAAAACGGGCAGGGGTTCTGGCGCTGGTTGCGTTCCAGGCGCTGACGGGCGCAGACGGGCTTGCCTTTGGCGCGCTGGCGGTGCGCCCGCTGCACGGTCGTAGCATCCGGATTTAAATAGGAAGTGGGAGTGCTGTAGTTATGACACCTACACCTTCTATACATCAGTTTCTGTGTAATGGAACCTGTTTTTCGTGTTGCACAAATATACTAGTAATGGAGCTATTGTTGAATCCTGAGTTTGTGCTTCTCCAGCCCAAGCACTCTGAAAAAAAGCCTACACCTCATAGTGCCCTTGGTTTTATGTAACTTTTTCTATACACTGACTTACACATGTATTATTCATTATCTCTATGTGTGTTTGATTTGAAGTGCTACAACACCATAACCTGGTATGGGAAGGGCTATAAAACAAATGAAAT
This sequence comes from Lissotriton vulgaris, assembly GCF_964263255.1. Taxonomy (NCBI): domain Eukaryota; kingdom Metazoa; phylum Chordata; class Amphibia; order Caudata; family Salamandridae; genus Lissotriton; species Lissotriton vulgaris. Next base: position 348,174 of record NW_028251278.1, read on the forward strand.
GCATCAGAGAGGGGCTATGGAGAGATGAGGAGCACTGTTGGAGGCCGATAGTGAGGGAATCATTGAAGGGCCAATAAAGACTTTCCTATCTTAGTGCACTGTAAGCTTTTCATTTACTATGCCTCAAAAGGTAATATAATTGAATATATATTGGAAAATGTGCTGTAGAATGCACAATTTTTGCCCCTCCCCCCCAAAAAAAAGAAGTCTGGCTTGTAGTGGCCGGGTTAGCTTGCTACACAACCTATGGGACTGATCTGACAAAATTTGCCAGGGCTGCCTTGGGTTTCCAGTCCGGCCATGACCTCTACAGGCAGAATACCAGTCCTTAGTAGAAATAATTTACTCTAGTATAATGAGTACCTGGCAGATTTACCAGATTTACTTACATTTTGTGTAGGGTTTGACTCTCAAAAGTGACTCAAAATGTTTATTTCAAATTTACTTTCTAATATGTTTTGTGCTGGAAAGTTGCCTGAAAGTAATGCAAAACAGCGCTTTGCATAACTTTGTGTCAAGAGGGGCATTCCATGGGAAGGGGTGGGGCCAAGATGCAACTGTGCTGGTCATACACTAGCGAGTTCCCATGTTGTGCCTTACCTTAAGTATCCTGGAAAGGGGTTTGCGGCCCCCTGCATCGCGGTAGACCCCGCTCCTTCTCCACTCTGGGAGTGAGGTGGACTGCAAGAAGACAGATACCACTGCCAGACCATAGCAGAGAGGGGTTGCAGACCCCGAGCTCTAGTGGAGCCGTCTACGGCATTGACGTGGTGGATGGGGCATCGGAGCTCTGCCGTGGTGCTGCTGGACATGCGATTGCCACCTTCATCATGGGTGTGGCAGGCCCCTTCAGTTACAGGGTAGTGCACCCCACCTCAGCGTGTGCCAGACAGGCCCACTAATCCTCAGCATGCAGCCACCTGGGCATGCTTAAACCACCTGAGCCCGGAGGAGGTGAACAGGCAGGCTGTTGCGGTGGCGACCTGTGGCGAGTATGGCTGAGGCTCACTGATCTTGGAGGACGAGGGAGGTCCCAAGGGCAGCATTGATAATGGCACCTACCCTGAGTAGCATCCCCCCCTCATCAGGAGAGGTGTGGGAGAGCAAGTGACACCCCTGTATTTACAAATCTTTCAGAATCACTGCAGTGCACTATTGGACAGTCTTGTCACGCCTTGTGGGATTTCTGCTGGGAGATCCTCCATGGACTCAGGTTGGTACTTGAGGGGAAGCACCCTGGAGTAGTGGTCAATGGAGGCCCATGCTCTGGACATTGCTGTAGCACAAGGAGGAACCCCGCCACTCAGGAGGGTGGACATTTCATCTTTTCTTACCGTGTAGGACATTGGGACTATGGATAAACCAAAGATACTTAAGATGGGTACCGTTAGACACAGGAAACTCCGCTCACCGGGGAGCAGTCTGATGGAGTATACGCTACAATCGCATACTGGGAAGTTCAAAACACTATTGCAAGCCATCAAGGACGTCAAGACTATGTTGGAGCCCAAAGTGGTTGCCTTAACCATTGAGATGGGACTCTTATGGGTGGATCACAGAAAACCTGCATACCAGGTAGACACAACAGAATTGAGGCTCTCAATCACAGATATGTGAGCACCAGTATAGGAATTGCAGGTGACAATGGTAAGCCTTGAAGCACAAATAATTGAATTGGTCATTCGAGGCACAACAACGTGCATATCACTGGTCTGCCTGAGGGGATGGAGGGCCCAGTATGGAGTTGTTCCTCGAAGACTGTCTGTTAAGCACGGTACTCAAGGGGAGGAAATCAAATTTTTTCTTTGTTAAGTGGGCACACAGGGCTCCTGCCCAGAAACAGCCTCCAGGGGCACTCCCCACACCAATGGTGCCTACATTATTCAATGGGGATCATATCCTACAGTTATCCTGTAACAAAGACCCCTGGAAGATGAAGAATAGGATGGTGCACACATTCCCAAATTAAACAATGGCAGTCCGGAAACACTGTAGGTCCTTTTTAGATGTCAAACAGAAACTAAGGCAAATATGCATCAAATACTCTCTCATGTTCTCTGCCAAATTTAGGCTACACAATTTAGAGAAAACGCTCATCTGAAAAGCGCGAAAAGGGTGCTGAAGAGCTGCTTACCAGCTCCAAAAGTCAATCACGAGAAACAGAAAACTCGGCGTAGACCCAACTGAGCCATGAGCAGCAAGCCTTCAAGAGAAGAAGCCACCACAAAAAGGGCCATGGTGGTGGAGGAGCTAGAGCACCATAGGAGCCCCAACACTGCATCAACCTCCACCCCTCTGGGCTCTCCAGACCAGCTGGATGTGGACATAACAGTGGAGGCAGAACGGAAGCTGAGAGCTGGACGGGCATTCACCCCAATGATGTCGGACCTGATTATTTGATGTGGATACTGCCATATCCTTTGTCGGCTATATAAGGTGTTGTAACGACATGCATGTGAGGGGTGAGATGATTATGAAAGGGTGCTATGTGCTGGGAGGAGGGTCCACAGAAAACCATTGAATTGCTGGGACACATAGGACAGACAAGTATACTGTGCAATTGAAGCTGTTCCTCCCCCATATTCGACATGGACAAATTGAGTATACGGACTGGTTGGGTGCTGCAATGGTCTACTTAATATTGTATGACGGATTTGGGGAATGGAATTGGGAGTTACCATGTTGTGGTGGTTTGTGTGGTAAGGTCACTGTGTACATCTGTGTTGTGAGATAAGCACACAAGGCACTTTCCATCCAGATTGAGATTCACAAGGTGGCCGCATAAGTTCAGAATCCACATTAATGGTGAACATATTAGGAAACCATTTCAAAACTACACTGTTATGACTTGGAATGACCGCGAGATTGCTTGACCTGTGAAACTCAATAGAATATACACCTACTTAAAACACAGGAGTGGTGCACAAAGCTCACTTACAGGAGACACACCTGACCTCTCCAGAGCTTCATAAACTTTTGAGACGGTGGTGTAGACCGGTTGTGGACAATATCTACTCAGCATACACAGGAGGTGATGGGATTGATTTCCTCCTTGGTCCCCCTGCCGATACACATAATGTTATTAATAAAGAGGGGTGCTATGTAGTGGGGAAGAGGAGCTGGACGGAGAACTGCTTTATTAGTTTATGTCCTAATGAAATTTTACTGCAATTTCTTGTTGCACTTCCCCCACACTGGTACTCAACTTCACGACCCTCTGTATTTGGGATGAAGAATTTAACTGCGCATAAGATGTTGGGTTAGATGGATCGGTACCTCCATTGCAGGGAGTGAGTAGCCTCACAGCTTCATGTTATTTCCGCACTTGAATGACTAGTAGCCAGCTTTATAATATGTATCAATTGATACAACCTGAATGTCTGGAGTTTTCCTATTCCTCCCCCTTACACCACCCCCACACTAGAATTGACCTACTACTATCTAACAAGGTAATGTTCTACAATGTCTTGGATAGCGAATGCTTGGGTTGAACTTTGTCAGATCATAACCCTCTTAAAATGGTGGTGCGATGGTGTCAGGACCCCGACACAGAGTCTAATTACATGTGGCACTGAATTACCCTGGTTGTGCCAAGATTCACACAACTATGGCACTTGGACAGAGCGGGTTCGGTGTAGAAGTGCTAAGATGGCCGCCAATTCCGAAAAGCTGGTTCGCGGTCTGGTCTCTTTCGCCGCAGCTGCTGAGTAATCAAGGTGCAGTGCGAGCGCGACAGGAAACGCGCACTTCACCGGAGTCTCCAGACGAAGAGGAAGCCTTAGGTCAACGTTCCGAGAATAAATATTAAAATCTAATGTTTCAAGTGTATAAACCCAACAGTATTGGGTATCTTAATTAAGTTAGGGTTTTTCATGAAAGAACTCGGTGCACGGAGCCAAGCGTGAGTTCAAGCCCCTCAGTAAAAGTCTGTGCAGCGTCAAGGAATTCTGAGAAGAACACCGTCCGTCGAGTAACGAGAGAACTCACAGAACACTGGAAGCTAAGTGAAAGATAACATTTTGTTGTTTAGTGTATTTTGAGTTATACTTACCCTGAATTGCAGAATAGCGGTTAGTCTTCAGAAAAAGCATAGAACGAATGAGAGAGAAATAAGAAGATTTAAAAGAGAAGATAACAGAATGCAAAGATTATATAAGAACTCTATGTAGATATGTAAATACTTACCAAGAGATTGCTGAATTGTGAAACGCCTTCTGAGCCCTAAAGAATGAGAGTAATTCAAGTGGTTAAGAAGTGAAACAAATCAAGATAGCAGAGAAGAGAAAAGGGAGTGCAAGGTTAAGCTACTATTAAAAAAAGAATATATGAGGACATAAAGGAAGACGTCATATTAATAAAAGAAGAATAGAGAAGACTCAGAAATAACTACTCGTCAAATTAGTAAAGTAAGTGCACTATATCAGTTATCTAATAGATTAAGACAAGACAGACAAGACAGAGAGAATAAAACATACTTTCTTTCCCATACAGTAACAACTAATGGAGGGAGATAAAAAGAACACTATAGAGAAAAGGCAGAAGAGAAGCTTGAGTCCTGAAAAGTGAGGGTAGGTGTTAAAAAAAAATTGAGTAAGAGAAGTTAGAATAAGAAAAGACCAGAGTAGGGTAGTAATGGTGTGTTGCTTCCTTAGGTTCCATAGAACAGAGAAGACGTCAGCCTGATAGCCAACCGAAGGAACCAGTTCAGGACCAGTCTCTTCTTGTTTATTATTTTATCCAATTCCCCTGTCCCCCGTAGTAATGTTTGGAGGTTCTTACAAAAGACCTACGAACATTGCTTAGTGGGATTTGGGACCAAGCATCTCTGTTCCCGTGCAAGTACTGGTAAGCAAATATAATTGCTGGATAAGTATTAAAGTCTGACAGAGTGAAGTGCCCAAGTTGCTTTAGCAACGGAACAGAGATGGCGGAGGGAATTGATTTGCAAACCTTAGGGACAGTCTTAGACACTATATAGAAGGAATTGGTTGCAGTCAGAGAAGAGAATTGTAGTCTTAGACAAGAAGTAATCAATTCCAGAAAAGAAACTGCAGAATTAGCGCAAAGACTAAGACAGACTAGTAGTTTGGAAAGGGAAGCTATGAATCCTGTATTAGAAGCCACAAATAGATCAACCACACAAGTAATCCATTCAGTATCTCCCGTTATACCATAAATGCTCCTGAAAGGTGTAATGGAGATCCACAAAAGGCTCAAATATTCCTCACCCAATGTTCCTTACATTTCATGTGCCGCCCTTCGATTTTCCCAGATGCGCAATCCAAAGTGGCTTTCATACTGTCTTATTTAAGCGTGGACGCAGCATCTTGGTCAATGTCCCTAGTCACCCGGGATGATCCTCTGTTAAGGAATTTTGAAGAATTTAAACAAGAATTTCTTCGCATATTTGATCAGCAGAGAATATCTTAAGTAGTAGATAAAAAATTACTTGAAATAAGGCAAGGGAATCAAGATTTAATTGCGTACCTGGCCCAGTTTAATAAGTTGGTGGTGGAGACAGATTGGCCTGAAAGCAAGAGAGCGGCAATGTTTTACTGTGGTTTGAGAGATGAATTAAAGGACGTGTTGGCCCAAATTCCGAATCGACCTACCGAGATTTCAGCGCTCATAGACTTAGTCTTGGAGATCGATTTCTGTTAGGGAGAAAGAAGAGGTGAAAAGAAGAAGGACTTTAGATCGATAACTCCAAGGTTTGACAGAGCCCGATTCGATAGCAGTAGAAGTTCAGAAAGTCAACAAGGAACCGGGCCCATGCAGATTGGAACCATAAGAGGACCTTTATCCAAGGAAGAAAAAGAAAAAAGAAGAACAAGCAATTTGAGTATGTACTGTGGATTCGGGGGGCATTTTGTTAGGAACTGCCCAAAGAAACCTAAGACAGCCTTCAAGCCGAAGGAAAACTGATGGCACCACCTGTGGGGGGGGAGTTTAACAGGTGGGTGCGATTCAAGAAATAACTCCAGAAGAACACCAAGTAGCGAACACATTGCAATCCGCGGCTCCACACTTAATTTTGTCCATGGAAGTGAGATTCCGACAAACGACCTTAACTCAGGTTTCAGTCATGATAGATTCAGGAGCTACAGGGAACTTCTGTGACTCAAAATTCGCTGCTAAAGTAGGCATATAAGCAATCAAAAAGATTAAGAGTGAGCCCGTCCGAGCAGTAGATGGGACAAATCTTTCATCGGGTCCAATCGTGAGCCACACAGAAAAAATTCAATTGATTTTGAATGATGGACTATAGGAAAAAATTCAGGTTAATTTAATCGATGCCCCTCAGTTTCAGCTAATTCTAGGTCTTCCATGGCTCACTGAACATAATCCCACTATCAACTGGAGCTCCAGAACCATTGTAATGGTTTCAAGCTATTGCCATGAGAACTGTTTTGATGATGAGGAGAAAAACCCAGAGTGCAATCCGGCTCTTTCCCTGTGTTCAACTGGTTATTCCATGTGTGTAATCAATGTCCAAGAAATACCCGAAGAATATAAGGAATTTGAAGATGTGTTTAATGAGGTGGATGCTGAACATTTCCTCCTCATCAAGTGTATGAATGCAAAATAGATTTGGAACCAGGTTCTAACTTGCCATGCAGCCGTGTATATGCAGTAACGGAAAAAGAACATCGTCATTTGAAGGAGTATTTAGATAAATACTTGGCCAATGGGTTCATTCGACCCTCTCAGTCTCCTGTATCATCTCCCTTATTCTTCGTGCCCAAGAAGGAAGGAGAATTGCGAACATGCATCGATTACATAGCTATAAACAAGATTACAAAGAAGAATCGGTACCCCTTACCTTTAATCTCGGTACTTCTGGATCAGGTAAAGGGAGCACAAATCTACATGAAATTAGACCTAAGAGGCGCATATCACCTAGTTCGAATGCGCGAAGGTGATGAGTAGAAGACGGCCTTCCGGACGAGATTTGGGCTATTTGAATACCAGGTTATGCCCAAGAGCAAGTGAAGGGAGTGTTGCAAAAGTTAAGAGAAAACAGATTGTTCGTAAAATTGGAGAAGTGTGCCTTCAATGTTTCGCAGGTGGAGTTCTTGGGTTTCGTTCTACCCCCCTCTGGAATACTTATGGACCAACGAAAGATTGAAGATGTAACAAATTGGGAATCCCCTACCAGTGTGAAGGAAGTCCAAGGCTTCATTGGATTCGCCAAATTCTATCGAAGGTTCATAAGCGAATTTTTCAGAAAGATACTCCCTTTCACAAAATTGCTCAAGAAAGGAATTAAGTTCGAATGGTCAAGAGAATCAGAGGAAGCCTTTCTATCCTTGAAGAATGACTTCACTTCAGCACACATTCTGTTACATGCGGATCCGTCGGAGCCTTTTTATGTTGAGACGGATGCTTCAGACCAAGCGGTGGGTGGAATATTATCCCAACGACACAAAACCACAGGACAGTTGCATCCGGTTGCTTACAGATCCAGAAAGTTAACTCCGGCTGAGATTAATTATACCATCACAGAGAAAGAGCTACTAGCCATTAAGGACGCCTTTATGGAGTGGCAACATTACCTGATGGGGGCTCAACATCAAGTGACTGTGTTTACAGATCATCGCAATTTAAAATTCTTGAAAACTGCCGGAACGCTCACGCCAAGGCAATTGAGATAGACCCTGTACTTCGCTGATTACGATTTCGTGATCACTTACCGCCTTGGAGCACAAAATGGAAAAGCGGATGCGCTATCCAGGATAGGCACAGAAGCTCAAAAGACTCTTACAGAGAATCAACCAATCATTCCAAGCACAAAGATTATTGGACTCACTACTTCAATTAATCTGGAAACGACCATCTCAGAAGTTATGAGCCCAGAAGTAATGCAAAACTGGGTCAAGGAAGACGCAAACAGGAAAATCATTCGACAATTGCCGTATTTCAAAGACACCTTGTATATTCCCACTAAAGAGTTACAGCAACAAGTTATGCGAGAGTGTCATGATAACAGACTAGCCGGGCATAAGGGAGAAGCCAAAACTGAGAAATTAATCAAGAGGCACTATTGATGGGCAAAGATGCCTACAGATATTGAGAGGTATGTTAAGTCCTGTGAGATTTGCGCTCAGGGAAAGTCGGAATGGCAGGCTCCAAAAGGGCTATTACAACCTTTACCTACACCGCCTTATCCATGGCATACTGTCACACTTGATCGCATTACAGATTTACCAAATAGTCAAGGTTTCAATACAATTCTAGTAATAGTGGATGCCTTTTCTAAAGTGGCCCATTTTACAGCATTAAAAGGGGTTCCTTCTGCTAAACAACTAGCTAACCAATTCAGCTCCCAGGTAGTAAAGATACATGGAATTCCTAAAATAGTTATCTCAGACAGAGGGTCACAATTTATATCTCATTTCTGGAGAGCTTTTATGGAAGGTTTAGGAACTGAAGTTAGGTTCTCCACCAGCTATCACCCAGAGACTGATGGGCAAACAGAAAGAGTAAATCAGGAACTAGAACAATATCTACGACTGTTTCTTTTGAAGCAGGAAGGAGATTGGTCAGATTATCTGTGGACGGCAGAATTTGCCCGCAATAATGCAAAGAATAGTTCCACTGGGTACTCCCCCTTTTATCTAAATTATGGCAGGCATCCAAACTCGACTATTAGACAAACAGAGGTAACAGTCCCAGCGGTTAAGGAGGTTGTTTCACATTTACAACAAATGCAGCAAGATGCTATAGACAATCTAAAATTAGCAAAAGAAAAAGATAAAGGCTATGCAGATCGAAAAAGACGAGAAGGTCCTTCCTTAGCAAATGGGGATCGAGTTTGGTTGAGCACATAAAACTTAAGATTAAAAGGGAATAGGAAGTTTCAACTCCAATTCAAAGGTCCCTACCAAGTAGAAGAAAGAATCTATCAGGTTACCTATTGGTTGAAATTACCACCTAAACTGAAAATTCATCCAGTTTTTCATGTCTCTTTGTTAAAGAAGGCTTCCACAGAACTAAGAACTCAATCACCTTCAAAACCTATTCAGTTAGAGACAGGAACGGAGTTCGAAGTAAAAGAAATTCTAGATTTCAAGAGGTCAAAAGGAAGACTATACTATTTAGTAGACTGGAAAGGTTATGGTCCAGAGGAACGATCTTGGGAACTGGATATGGGCGTTCATGCTCCTAGGTTAATTAAGTCTTTTCACTAGCGGTTCCCTACAAAACCCAGGGCGAGAGAACCTGGGTTGTTGGGGGGTACTGTCAGGACCCCTACACAGGGTCTAATTACACGTGGCACTGAATTACCCTGGTTGTGCCTAGATTCACACGACTATGGCACTTGGACAGAACGGGTTCGGCGTAGAAGGGCTAAGATGGCCGCCAATTCTGAAAAGCAGGTTTGCGGTCTAGTCTCTTTCACCGCAGCTGCTGAGTAATCAAGGTACAGTGCAAGCGCGACAGGAATCGCGCACTTCACCGGAGTTTCCAGACACAGAGGCAACCTTAGGTTAACGTTCCGAGTATAAATATTCAAATCTAATGTTTCAAGTGTATAAACCCAACAGTATCGGGTATCTTAATTAAATAGGGTTTTTCATGAAAGAACTCGGAGCACGAAGCCAAGCGCAAGTTCAAGCCCCTTAGTAAAAGTCTGTGCAGCGTCAAGGAATTCTGAGAAGAACACCGTCCGTCGAGTAACGAGAGAACTCACAGAGCACTGGAAGCTAAGTGAAAGATAACGTTTTGTTGTTTAGTGTATTTTGAGTTATACTTACCCTGAATTGCAGAATAGCGGTTAGTTTTCAGAAAAAGCCTAAAACGAATGAGAGAGAAATACGAAGATTTAAAAGAGAAGATAACAGAATGCAAAGAATATATAAGAACTCTATGTAGGTATGTAAATACTCACCAAGAGACTGCTGAATTGTGAAACGTCTTCTGAGCCCTAAAAGAGTGAGAGTAATTCAAGTGGTTAAGAAGTGAAACAAATCAAGATAGCAGAGAAGAGATAAAGGAGAGCAAGGTTAAGCTACTATTAACCCCTTGCATGCTCATGACGAGCTGAGCTCGTCATGAGCTAGAGTGCTCCGGTGCTCATGACGAGCTGAGCTCGTCATGGCCATTAGAACGCTCGCACGCTGGGATAATGCTCCTGCTGTGCTGAACGTTCTATTGAAACGGGTGTGGCTGTGACGAGCTCAGCTCGTCATGAGCACAGGAGCCCTGTAGCTCATGACGAGCTGAGCTCGTCATGAGCACCGGGGCGCTGTGCGCGCCCCCGCTCCTCAGCACAGCAAGAAAATTACCCCAGCAGCCAAGGGGTTAAAAAAAGAATATATGAGGACATAAAGGAAGACGTCATATTAATAAAAGAATAGAGAAGACTTAGAAATAACTTCTCGTCCAATTAGTGAAGTAAGTGCACTATATCAGTTATCTAATAGATAAAGACAAGACAGACAAGACAGAGAGAATAAAACATACTTTCTTTCCCATACAGTAACAACTAATGGAGCGAGATAAAAAGAACACTATAGAGAAAAGGCAGAAGAGAAGCTAGAGTCCTGAAGAGTGACGGTAGGGGTTAAAAAAAGATTGAGTAAGAGGATTTAGAATAAGAAAAGACCAGAGTAGGGTAGTAATGGTGTGTTGCTTCCTTAGGTTCCATAGAAGAGAGAAGACGTCATCCTGATAGCCAACCGAAGGAACCAGTTCAGGACCAGTCTCTTCTTGTTTATTATTTTATCCAATTCCCCTGTCCCCCGTAGTAATGTCTGGAGGTTCTTACAAAAGACCTACGAACATTGCTTAGTGGGATTTGGGACCAAGCATCTCTGTTCCCGTGCAAGTATTGGTAAGCAAGTATAATTGCTTGATAAGTATTAAAGTCTGACAGATGGGGTAGACGCCGCTTGTACACACCTACTTGCCAGAGGCATTGAATGGAATGCATTAAAGATGGTGGATTGTGGTTTGTGCATTAAGAACTCTTTGGCGTTAAACCTGCATTAACTAACTACCGAGATTCATTCCATGGAACATCAAATTCATGAAGCAGGGTACAGTTGGGAATGACACAAGGAGATGCACATGACCTTACCACCCTGCATCAGGAACACAGTGCACTGGTGGATCGACTGTGGCATATTGATTACAGGGAGTACGTGGCCTGGCAGCATGCAGAAGGGGATACAGTGGGTCATTTGTTAACACAGCTCCTCCGTGCCAACATATCTAGGGCCACCATAGTATCCATGAGGTCGCCATTAGGTGAGATGGTCACCTTCCAAGTAGCCTTCAACATAGTGTTTGCTGATTACTATGCAGCACTATACACAGCTGCGGACACAGTGGGAGACGGGACCTTGGCCAACTATGTGAGCAGATTGCCTAGCCCCTAACTAAACCCCTTTCAGAGGTCCACCTTAGATGCGCCACCAACAATAGCAGAGATACTCACAGCATTAAATCAGTTGGCACACATTAAAACCCCAGCTACTGATAAGCTCCCTGTGGAGTTTTATGCTACCTATCACATAAAACTAGCCCAAAGCTTCTTCAACTCTACACAGAAGCTAAATGGACCGGATCCCCACCCCAGTCTCTACGGGAGATGCTGATAGTTGTCTTCTCTAAGCCAGGCCATGATCCCCTGGATGTGCGCTCCTACCGGTCCCTCTCGTAACTAAATACAGACTGTAAGATACCCGGGAAAGTGTTAGCCAACAGGCTGACCACAATGGTTTCCAAATTAGTGCACCCATACCAAAATGGGTTTATAATGGGCATGAACATATATTCTACAACCTAAGAAGGTCGTTTTCCCTCCTTCCCCTCAGTAGCAATGCCCTTAGACATAGAGGAAGCTTTCGACACAGTGGGATGGGCATATTTGATGAAAGTGCTGGAGAAAAATGGGATTAGGGCCAGAGATTAGAGAATGAGGAGGGATGCCATTCTCACCCTTAACATTTGCACTCTCAATGCAGCCATCGTGTCTATTTAGGCTTAGGGGTCCAGAGTGGGCCATACCTAATAATGGAAAGGGAGCCACCATCTCTCTGTATGCGGATGATGTGCTCTTGTATCTGTGCAACAGACCGTTCCTCCCTTGTTGGCTGTGCTGGAGGAGTTCAGGGAGATGTCATGATTGAGGCTCAACAAAACCAATATGTGTCTTTTTCCCCTTAGGCCTCTAGCTGATAGACCCCAGAAGGGGATGACACTGGATGTGTTTGAATGGAGATATGTCACGTTTAAATGCACATGGCTAACTCTTATAGGGTGGGAACTGACAGACCGCCACTCAGAGTTCACCTTCCAACATGTTAAGATAGTGCCCAGAACCTAAGATTTAGGTACATCCAGGTTAATTACTTACATCAGTCGTAACTCACCCCAGCACGGCTCTGCGGTATGTACTCAGGAGCAAACTCATGCTGTCTCCGATGTGGCTCACAGGGGGCAGACTTTTACCATATGGTCTGGACCTATCCAGCGGTAGCCTGATGCAGTGAGGAAATAGTGAAATAGTGAAAATCATGGCCGAACTCACAAATATACCATTAGCATGAACCTATTAGCAATGATTCCTAGGACTGTTACTGTATGTAAAAAGGAGTAAATATGCCATGAATTGTATTGCCCTGCCTTACGTTCTAGCTAATTGGCAGATTGCCATGGCATGGAAGTCACCGACAACTCCACTGGTGCGTACCTGGTTGCATGCCTTCTCAAGAGGGCTAAATCAGAAGCTGACAGGCAGGGGCAGCTTCTCTGTTTGAGCAGTGGAGCGTTGCCCCACAAACCAAAATGCCCATAAAAACTACTAGAGAAAAAAATGAAATGGCTATAAACTTAATTCATTACCATTTTATTTTCCATGCAGCTGTCTTCAACCGAGTGTCAGGATGGGGTAGATTTACAAAAAGGGGGTGGTGATGAACAGAGTGTCTGTGTTAAACAGACCACTCTTACCCAGTCCAAAGATCAGGGCTTGATCCATCACCGTTATTTATCTCACTGCCCCATCCCAGCTCAGAACCTGGCTATATGCAAATCAGTCTGTCCCTGGCCCAGTGCATCATGGGAACAGGGCAGACTAAACTACCAAGCCAATTCTTCACCAGAAAGGAGACAAGCTACCGGGGACCGGTTTCTGGCATTTCAGCCTTCTTCGGCCCGGCTTGCTTGAATCCTGATGGAGCAGTGAGAAAGGGACTCATGTCTGAGTATACCCTGCCACACCTATAGTGGCCAAAAACGATTTACAAAAAGGGGGTGGTGATGAACAGAGTGTCTGTGTTAAACAGACCACTCTTACCCAGTCCAAAGATCAGGGCTTGATCCATCACCGTTATTTATCTCACTGCCCCATCCCAGCTCAGAACCTGGCTATATGCAAATCAGTCTGTCCCTGGCCCAGTGCATCATGGGAACAGGGCAGACTAAACTACCAAGCCAATTCTTCACCAGAAAGGAGACAAGCTACCGGGGACCGGTTTCTGGCATTTCAGCCTTCTTCGGCCCGGCTTGCTTGAATCCTGATGGAGCAGTGAGAAAGGGACTCATGTCTGAGTATACCCTGCCACACCTATAGTGGCCAAAAACGATTTACAAAAAGGGGGTGGTGATGAACAGAGTGTCTGTGTTAAACAGACCACTCTTACCCAGTCCAAAGATCAGGGCTTGATCCATCACCGTTATTTATCTCACTGCCCCATCCCAGCTCAGAACCTGGCTATATGCAAATCAGTCTGTCCCTGGCCCAGTGCATCATGGGAACAGGGCAGACTAAACTACCAAGCCAATTCTTCACCAGAAAGGAGACAAGCTACCGGGGACCGGTTTCTGGCATTTCAGCCTTCTTCGGCCCGGCTTGCTTGAATCCTGATGAAGCAGTGAGAAAGGGACTCATGTCTGAGTATACCCTGCCACACCTATAGTGGCCAAAAACGATTTACAAAAAGGGGGTGGTGATGAACAGAGTGTCTGTGTTAAACAGACCACTCTTACCCAGTCCAAAGATCAGGGCTTGATCCATCACCGTTATTTATCTCACTGCCCCATCCCAGCTCAGAACCTGGCTATATGCAAATCAGTCTGTCCCTGGCCCAGTGCATCATGGGAACAGGGCAGACTAAACTACCAAGCCAATTCTTCACCAGAAAGGAGACAAGCTACCGGGGACCGGTTTCTGGCATTTCAGCCTTCTTCGGCCCGGCTTGCTTGAATCCTGATGGAGCAGTGAGAAAGGGACTCATGTCTGAGTATACCCTGCCACACCTATAGTGGCCAAAAACGATTTACAAAAAGGGGGTGGTGATGAACAGAGTGTCTGTGTTAAACAGACCACTCTTACCCAGTCCAAAGATCAGGGCTTGATCCATCACCGTTATTTATCTCACTGCCCCATCCCAGCTCAGAACCTGGCTATATGCAAATCAGTCTGTCCCTGGCCCAGTGCATCATGGGAACAGGGCAGACTAAACTACCAAGCCAATTCTTCACCAGAAAGGAGACAAGCTACCGGGGACCGGTTTCTGGCATTTCAGCCTTCTTCGGCCCGGCTTGCTTGAATCCTGATGGAGCAGTGAGAAAGGGACTCATGTCTGAGTATACCCTGCCACACCTATAGTGGCCAAAAACGATTTACAAAAAGGGGGTGGTGATGAACAGAGTGTCTGTGTTAAACAGACCACTCTTACCCAGTCCAAAGATCAGGGCTTGATCCATCACCGTTATTTATCTCACTGCCCCATCCCAGCTCAGAACCTGGCTATATGCAAATCAGTCTGTCCCTGGCCCAGTGCATCATGGGAACAGGGCAGACTAAACTACCAAGCCAATTCTTCACCAGAAAGGAGACAAGCTACCGGGGACCGGTTTCTGGCATTTCAGCCTTCTTCGGCCCGGCTTGCTTGAATCCTGATGGAGCAGTGAGAAAGGGACTCATGTCTGAGTATACCCTGCCACACCTATAGTGGCCAAAAACGATTTACAAAAAGGGGGTGGTGATGAACAGAGTGTCTGTGTTAAACAGACCACTCTTACCCAGTCCAAAGATCAGGGCTTGATCCATCACCGTTATTTATCTCACTGCCCCATCCCAGCTCAGAACCTGGCTATATGCAAATCAGTCTGTCCCTGGCCCAGTGCATCATGGGAACAGGGCAGACTAAACTACCAAGCCAATTCTTCACCAGAAAGGAGACAAGCTACCGGGGACCTGTTTCTGGCATTTCAGCCTTCTTCGGCCCGGCTTGCTTGAATCCTGATGGAGCAGTGAGAAAGGGACTCATGTCTGAGTATACCCTGCCACACCTATAGTGGCCAAAAACGATTTACAAAAAGGGGGTGGTGATGAACAGAGTGTCTGTGTTAAACAGACCACTCTTACCCAGTCCAAAGATCAGGGCTTGATCCATCACCGTTATTTATCTCACTGCCCCATCCCAGCTCAGAACCTGGCTATATGCAAATCAGTCTGTCCCTGGCCCAGTGCATCATGGGAACAGGGCAGACTAAACTACCAAGCCAATTCTTCACCAGAAAGGAGACAAGCTACCGGGGACCGGTTTCTGGCATTTCAGCCTTCTTCGGCCCGGCTTGCTTGAATCCTGATGGAGCAGTGAGAAAGGGACTCATGTCTGAGTATACCCTGCCACACCTATAGTGGCCAAAAACGATTTACAAAAAGGGGGTGGTGATGAACAGAGTGTCTGTGTTAAACAGACCACTCTTACCCAGTCCAAAGATCAGGGCTTGATCCATCACCGTTATTTATCTCACTGCCCCATCCCAGCTCAGAACCTGGCTATATGCAAATCAGTCTGTCCCTGGCCCAGTGCATCATGGGAACAGGGCAGACTAAACTACCAAGCCAATTCTTCACCAGAAAGGAGACAAGCTACCGGGGACCGGTTTCTGGCATTTCAGCCTTCTTCGGCCCGGCTTGCTTGAATCCTGATGGAGCAGTGAGAAAGGGACTCATGTCTGAGTACACCCTGCCACACCTATAGTGGCCAAAAACGATTTACAAAAAGGGGGTGGTGATGAACAGAGTGTCTGTGTTAAACAGACCACTCTTACCCAGTCCAAAGATCAGGGCTTGATCCATCACCGTTATTTATCTCACTGCCCCATCCCAGCTCAGAACCTGGCTATATGCAAATCAGTCTGTCCCTGGCCCAGTGCATCATGGGAACAGGGCAGACTAAACTACCAAGCCAATTCTTCACCAGAAAGGAGACAAGCTACCGGGGACCGGTTTCTGGCATTTCAGCCTTCTTCGGCCCGGCTTGCTTGAATCCTGATGGAGCAGTGAGAAAGGGACTCATGTCTGAGTATACCCTGCCACACCTATAGTGGCCAAAAACGATTTACAAAAAGGGGGTGGTGATGAACAGAGTGTCTGTGTTAAACAGACCACTCTTACCCAGTCCAAAGATCAGGGCTTGATCCATCACCGTTATTTATCTCACTGCCCCATCCCAGCTCAGAACCTGGCTATATGCAAATCAGTCTGTCCCTGGCCCAGTGCATCATGGGAACAGGGCAGACTAAACTACCAAGCCAATTCTTCACCAGAAAGGAGACAAGCTACCGGGGACCGGTTTCTGGCATTTCAGCCTTCTTCGGCCCGGCTTGCTTGAATCCTGATGGAGCAGTGAGAAAGGGACTCATGTCTGAGTATACCCTGCCACACCTATAGTGGCCAAAAACGATTTACAAAAAGGGGGTGGTGATGAACAGAGTGTCTGTGTTAAACAGACCACTCTTACCCAGTCCAAAGATCAGGGCTTGATCCATCACCGTTATTTATCTCACTGCCCCATCCCAGCTCAGAACCTGGCTATATGCAAATCAGTCTGTCCCTGGCCCAGTGCATCATGGGAACAGGGCAGACTAAACTACCAAGCCAATTCTTCACCAGAAAGGAGACAAGCTACCGGGGACCGGTTTCTGGCATTTCAGCCTTCTTCGGCCCGGCTTGCTTGAATCCGGATGGAGCAGTGAGAAAGGGACTCATGTCTGAGTATACCCTGCCACACCTATAGTGGCCAAAAACGATTTACAAAAAGGGGGTGGTGATGAACAGAGTGTCTGTGTTAAACAGACCACTCTTACCCAGTCCAAAGATCAGGGCTTGATCCATCACCGTTATTTATCTCACTGCCCCATCCCAGCTCAGAACCTGGCTATATGCAAATCAGTCTGTCCCTGGCCCAGTGCATCATGGGAACAGGGCAGACTAAACTACCAAGCCAATTCTTCACCAGAAAGGAGACAAGCTACCGGGGACCGGTTTCTGGCATTTCAGCCTTCTTCGGCCCGGCTTGCTTGAATCCTGATGGAGCAGTGAGAAAAGGACTCATGTCTGAGTATACCCTGCCACACCTATAGTGGCCAAAAACGATTTACAAAAAGGGGGTGGTGATGAACAGAGTGTCTGTGTTAAACAGACCACTCTTACCCAGTCCAAAGATCAGGGCTTGATCCATCACCGTTATTTATCTCACTGCCCCATCCCAGCTCAGAACCTGGCTATATGCAAATCAGTCTGTCCCTGGCCCAGTGCATCATGGGAACAGGGCAGACTAAACTACCAAGCCAATTCTTCACCAGAAAGGAGACAAGCTACCGGGGACCGGTTTCTGGCATTTCAGCCTTCTTCGGCCCGGCTTGCTTGAATCCTGATGGAGCAGTGAGAAAGGGACTCATGTCTGAGTATACCCTGCCACACCTATAGTGGCCAAAAACGATTTACAAAAAGGGGGTGGTGATGAACAGAGTGTCTGTGTTAAACAGACCACTCTTACCCAGTCCAAAGATCAGGGCTTGATCCATCACCGTTATTTATCTCACTGCCCCATCCCAGCTCAGAACCTGGCTATATGCAAATCAGTCTGTCCCTGGCCCAGTGCATCATGGGAACAGGGCAGACTAAACTACCAAGCCAATTCTTCACCAGAAAGGAGACAAGCTACCAGGGACCGGTTTCTGGCATTTCAGCCTTCTTCGGCCCGGCTTGCTTGAATCCGGATGGAGCAGTGAGAAAGGGACTCATGTCTGAGTATACCCTGCCACACCTATAGTGGCCAAAAACGATTTACAAAAAGGGGGTGGTGATGAACAGAGTGTCTGTGTTAAACAGACCACTCTTACCCAGTCCAAAGATCAGGGCTTGATCCATCACCGTTATTTATCTCACTGCCCCATCCCAGCTCAGAACCTGGCTATATGCAAATCAGTCTGTCCCTGGCCCAGTGCATCATGGGAACAGGGCAGACTAAACTACCAAGCCAATTCTTCACCAGAAAGGAGACAAGCTACCGGGGACCGGTTTCTGGCATTTCAGCCTTCTTCGGCCCGGCTTGCTTGAATCCTGATGGAGCAGTGAGAAAGGGACTCATGTCTGAGTATACCCTGCCACACCTATAGTGGCCAAAAACGATTTACAAAAAGGGGGTGGTGATGAACAGAGTGTCTGTGTTAAACAGACCACTCTTACCCAGTCCAAAGATCAGGGCTTGATCCATCACCGTTATTTATCTCACTGCCCCATCCCAGCTCAGAACCTGGCTATATGCAAATCAGTCTGTCCCTGGCCCAGTGCATCATGGGAACAGGGCAGACTAAACTACCAAGCCAATTCTTCACCAGAAAGGAGACAAGCTACCGGGGGCCGGTTTCTGGCATTTCAGCCTTCTTCGGCCCGGCTTGCTTGAATCCTGATGGAGCAGTGAGAAAGGGACTCATGTCTGAGTATACCCTGCCACACCTATAGTGGCCAAAAACGATTTACAAAAAGGGGGTGGTGATGAACAGAGTGTCTGTGTTAAACAGACCACTCTTACCCAGTCCAAAGATCAGGGCTTGATCCATCACCGTTATTTATCTCACTGCCCCATCCCAGCTCAGAACCTGGCTATATGCAAATCAGTCTGTCCCTGGCCCAGTGCATCATGGGAACAGGGCAGACTAAACTACCAAGCCAATTCTTCACCAGAAAGGAGACAAGCTACCGGGGACCGGTTTCTGGCATTTCAGCCTTCTTCGGCCCGGCTTGCTTGAATCCTGATGGAGCAGTGAGAAAGGGACTCATGTCTGAGTATACCCTGCCACACCTATAGTGGCCAAAAACGATTTACAAAAAGGGGGTGGTGATGAACAGAGTGTCTGTGTTAAACAGACCACTCTTACCCAGTCCAAAGATCAGGGCTTGATCCATCACCGTTATTTATCTCACTGCCCCATCCCAGCTCAGAACCTGGCTATATGCAAATCAGTCTGTCCCTGGCCCAGTGCATCATGGGAACAGGGCAGACTAAACTACCAAGCCAATTCTTCACCAGAAAGGAGACAAGCTACCGGGGACCGGTTTCTGGCATTTCAGCCTTCTTAAGCACCACCCCTTGTTGTAAATAGGATGGGGTAGGGCCTGCAACATGATAGCAGCAGGGAGGTGGGTGGGCTGCCTCGACAGTTCAAAGGCATATGTCCCTTTGGCAGGTCATCTTGCGGCGACTAGCCAGACATGCACACTTTAAAACCTCTAACCCAGATGTCTCAAGACAGCTGGATTAGACCAAGCTCAGGGCTCTATTTCCCTTGGGAGCGACGAGAGAGTCTACTCACTCCAATCCTGGAGCATCTCTCATACTGGTTAACAGTATTAGAGCAGCGCCAGCATTGGTTAGGAAAGTTGTTGAGTTTCCCGCCCTGGAGAAAGAGCTGAGCAGAAGAAACCCGGACCAGAGTGATGGGGACCTATGTGCAGGTAATGGCCTTTTTATTAATTTTCTTTATTAACTGTGTATATGCAGTCACCCACCCATTTGCCTGCTCACCCCTCTCTAGTGCTGCCAACAGCGACTGACACCTGGATTAAACTGAAGGCTCAGGGGCCTACGGGACATATGGGATATTTATCTCGTCACGTTGTCATCTAGATCTGACGACAGACCACCCTGATGGGTAGGCGGTAGAATGCACTACCGGTCACGATTCATGTCTACCCTTGCAGTAGTTGTACATCGGGGACACACTGCGATACACGCTAATCACAGTGTTTGGAGACAGAGGGTGGCTTCTGCTGTACCAGAGGTCTGACTCTAGCTGGAGACCTGGAGAAGCAAACACACACACACTGGGCACGTCATTTCCCCTTAGACAAAATGTACCTTTCCAAAGTGACCAATGCTGAACTAGATGTGGCAAATTCAGTAAAATTATTATTGATGTAATGTGATAGTGCCTACAATTTTGAAATGATAGTGACACCCGCACTGGTTGTTGAATTACTTTGCTAACCTATTAGGGTAATTGTGTATTCAAGAGAAGCTCTTTATTGTATGTTAGGCCATGATGTATGTTAGGTCATGATGAATATGCATAAACCGATGGACGCCTCCACCCCTTTAATATCATTCCTATTGTATACAATCAATTAATAAATGCAAACTATGTATGGGAATGATGGTGATTGACTAAATTATGCTTACAGTAGTCCACCCTGTTACTGTTACTTGCTGGCTGTTTTATAAGCATACTTGCACATAAGTAAAATCAATAAAGAGATATTGAAAAAAAGGAGGGCTTTCCATGGCTGGTACATGGGCCTTCCCATGCAATAACCCTTTGGGGCAGATTTACAATAGCAGGCGCATCCCTGCATATCAGCAGGGATGCACCAGTTATTGAGCGTCATGGCAGACACTTCTTGCGCCACCACGGATGCGCCACATTTACAATGCGGCGGACCATGGGGCAAGAATAGACAGATGCTTGACGCATCTGCTGCCGTAAAGGTGACGCATTGCTGGAGTTGCGTCGCAAGTGAGACACAGCTCTAGCAAGGCTCGGGGAGCCCCTATGCCTAACATGCTGCGCAGGGTTTTGGAGCAGCATGGCCGTAAAAGTGACTGAGTGAAATCTTGTAGATTTCACTCAGCCACTTTTAGGAGGCGTTCCTGCACCAGAACGCCCTCCCCCGTGCCGGAATGCCCACATGTGGCGCAGGGCTTTACAACGTGATGCCTCTCCCTAGATGCATCACATTGTAAATAACCTGCAGCATGGTGCTGGCTTTGCGCCGCCACTGCGTCACAAAAGTGATGCAAGGGCAGCGCAAATGTGGCGTACAGGACTTGTAAATCTACCCTTTTGGTTTTTAACACAGAGATGACCTTTTCCTTTCTGCAGAGTCACCCCAAACATTTTGTCTGCACCGCTCCTGTTTTCTTAATTTTGTTTTTGATGGCATTAGGACCATGTACACTTTACCACTGCTAAGCAGTGTTAAAGTGTGTGTGCTCTCACCATAAAAGATGGTAAAACTGTCCTACACCTGATTGGCACATTCAAATTCTTTGTATGTCCCTGATGTAGGGGTACCCTGGCCCTGTAAATTAAATGCTACTAGAGGGCCTGCTGCCCTCATTGTTCCACACACTGAAGAGTAGCATTTTAAAACGTGTCTAAGGCCTGCCAATGCAACCTACAGTGAAGTTTTAAACTGCAAATTTGACCTGGCAAAATATTTTTTTACCAGGCCTGAACCTATTTAATACATATCGGTCACTAGGGTGGGCCCTCAACAGCCCATAGGGCATGGGTGCATTAGATTTAAAAAGTAGAACATGTGGGTTTAAGTTTTACAAGTTCTGGTAATGAAAAACTCCTACATTGTTTTTCGCTAACGTAAGGCCTATTTCCCGCACTGGATAACACTGATTTACCTTTTTACATTTATTAAGTGCTAACCTCTGATAGGGAGCAGGTAAAAATGTCACGTTTAGACTCAAATGAATTGTGAATCCTCTTTAACAGTAAGGTCAGATTTTAAGTCACAGTTCTGACAATGCTACTTTTAGAAAGTTGCAAAAATAACAGATGATGGACAGAATGCTGAACAAATCAAATATTCAACTCTAGTCATAGATCTGGGTTAAATCCATTGCTTTTTATGCTTGCCATGCCATTCCAGTTTTCACTCAACTATATGCAAATCATTTTTCACCCTGCTACCCATGGGAACAGTCCAGCCCAACCTGCCAAATGAGGTCCTCCCTGGACCAGAAACAAGAATCCTGGGACCAGTTTGCGGTATCACCTCTCATCGGCAAGGCTGGCTAAAATCCAGTGGCAGAGCGAGCACAGGAGCAACGTCTGAGCATTCCCAACCCACTTTGGGCAACAAATAAAAAATCCATCATTTTTCGCTCACCATGTCATTCTAGTTTGGACTAACCCTGGGCGTAGTTCGCGGAGTCGGACTCCGCGGAGCTCCGCGAAGACGTAGTTGCACTCCGCGAACTACGCGTAGCTCCGCAAGCATGCGGAGTTGCTTGCTGGGCCCGTTCGCGCGCCGTTTTTCGTCTTCGGGAGCGCGGTGCGCGTGTTCGGGGCGTTGCCTGCATGCTCGGGATGGCTAGCGCGCTAAATTACCACAGAGGTTTGTCCCGCCTGCTTGCGTTCCCTTATTTCCTGTTCCGGGTCACAATTAACGTGGTCGCGTTGTGCAAGACATGTTCGGGAACTCATCTTCTCGTTCGCACTACAAAAGTGCGTGATCGCGCTAAATATCGCGCGAACCTACCCATGCGGTCGCGATGGGCGCAGCCATCTTGTGGATCACACACTCTGGCTATGGTTTTGGGCCTACTTTTGCATCCTGTTAAAATCTCTTTAATCCTTGTCTTTTTACCCACTTTTTCTAACTTTCTTTAGTTATTACCTATTTCTCTCTGTGCCTAGGTTTATATTTTTCATTTTATTTCTACTTTTACAACTTTTCTATTGCTTTTTACTTCCTTCTTGTTCTTTTACCTTGCTTCTTCTTTCCCCTACCTTTTTGTCTTGAACTTTTAGTTTTCTTCTACCCTCCACCCAGAACCATGGTCAAGGGCGCCAGCAGCAGCGGCGGCTCAAAGGGCAAGGCGCCAGTGCCCCAAAAAACTAGGCTGCCTTGCGGCAGAATGCGCCCCCAAGGGGTGAGGCCCCGCCAACTTTTTGGGGAGGAGGAGGTGGCTGCCCTTGTTTTTTTTATCCAGCGCCACCTCCCCTTGATGTTGGCAGCAGGTGGCAGGCCCGGCTCCGGCTACCAGCATATTGAGGAGCGTCTCCGGCGGTGGGTGAAGGTGCGCCGGGCAGTCTTCCGCTGCTCCGGTATCCGGCGTACCCACCACCAGCTGACCCACCGTTGGGCAGACATTTTGGACCGGGAGCAGGACCTGTTGGACCTGCTTGGCGTCGAGGTCGTGGGTCTTGGTGAGTGGCTACCCAATAAGAAAAAGTGTGTGTACTATATCTCTATAGTAGTATAAGTATTGTTGTTGTATCTTTGTAAATCTTGGCTGAATAAGTAACGCAATGACTGGTGCTCCTAGTTACATTTCCGATGTATTCCGTTATTATATCTACTGTAATTGTATGACACTGGTCTATGCTGCGCTTCTTCATCTTCACTGACTCTTGCGTGTTCAATTTGGCGCTAGCTTTTGCTGTTTATTGGTGTGAGATTTTCTTTATTGTAGAGAACTGAAGTTAGTTAATGCTATTAATAGAGTCTTGTCCTTCCTTTGTCCGTCAGTGAAATAGCCGTTGATGGATAATTGTACGTGTTTGCAATGCATATTGTATCTTTTTTTCACGGCCTTCTCTTCTGCATGAATAATACTCCTCTGGCAATGAATGCAAAAGTTACTTTGTTCTTCTTACCTCAGCCAGGGCCGGATTTAGGCATGTTCAAGCTGTGCAACTGCACAGGGCCACCAAACGCCAGGGGCCACCCCACCAATATATATCCTTAATTTAATAATCCTCAGAGGATGGATACATATTTGCGTGGCGGCCCCTGGCAGGGATTTGGTGCCTCCGGCTCTGTTCCACTTCCAAACACCCTGACTCCCCCCTCTTCACTGGCCTCCGTGCTCCGCCCCGACCTCCTCTTCCGGGCCCCCCACCTACGCTCCCTGGCCAGGAGTCCAGGACCACCATGAGCCTATAGCTGCCCCTGCCTCAGCCCTCCATAGAACTGATGTAGTTTGTTTATTGAGTGGGTAGGGCAGCAGTAGCATTCAGTCAGTAGCAAAACAAAATATGATGCCATGAACGTACAATTTCGTGTTAGTTAGTATGCACAAAGTTAAGCTTGTCTCCTCCTTGCGATCTATGTATTTTGCTGGCAAAAAATGAAAAAGAAATGGCTACTTACATTCTTGAATCTGTGGTGTTGTTCAGGTCTTACTGCCTCTGTGTTACTTAGTAATCTGCAATCAGAATGTTTATGGAACATTTGATTTGTTTTCACCAAGTACACTAGTCAGTGAATCATGCAAGGCAGTAGTCATTTGGTAGACCAATGTTTGTTTCTTTTAATGTTGTAGCAGTGGTTTTTGAAATGCTTGCTGTCTATGTTTCACAGCACTCAATGTTTTCTCTTTCTTTATTATTTCTTACATGAACCACAGAACCCAGGGGCAAGCAGAAGGCTGGGACCGAGTCGGCGGGTGAACGTGATTGTGAACCACAGGCACAGAGCTCCTCTACTGAGGATCCTGCTGCTGTCCCTAGTAAGTCCAACAGTGTTTTCTTTTGGAACAATGATATTTCCCTAACTTTCTAACGGAGCTTTTTTTCCAACCGATTAATGACATTTCACCTAACTGTTTAGTTAAGGTATCAATCTTTTCAAAAATTCTGTGATCGAATAGCGGAAGGCACAGGGTCCACTCCTGTCTTATGCTTTTTCCTCTATAATGTCTCTTCTTTGGCAATTGACACCAACCAAGTATGCATGCAGATAATGGTCTACTATTTTGTAAGCGTTAGTAAGAATACCACTACTACTCTTGCGGGTATTCTTCTATGCAGTGACATACATAACTATGTATGCACCCCAAAATTGGATGTTGTTGTTGATAGGCAGGTTGGACCTTACTTACTTACAGTCTTACACCTCAGTCACAGAACTCAGAGGAACCCACAATTCAATGAACGACAACCTATATGGGCTCAGTCATTGGTCAATTATTCAATTACCCCTTTCCTGAACCCCAATATGAAGATGCCAAATGATTTTTTTATTACACAATCCATAACCTAAGTAACCCCCTTTTTCTCACTCTCTCGTGTAAGTCTACAAGACAACAGACACTGAAAATATACTCCCGAGTCAATGTGGTACTTCAAAACCTTTATTTTGTTAGAAGTAACTAAGTAAGTAACATCAATGTTTTTAAGTTGTTCTGTCAAATACGTCAAGGGCAGGGCCACCAGAAGAAATCCAGAGTTAAAAAAGGCTCAATAAAAAGTATCCTACATTTGTACAGCTACCAGTGCACGATAGGGAAATGTGGGAAATGTCCGAGACCCCTCACCATTGAACGTATACTGGTTGCATATGCCTCTTGTTGGTAAGCTCTGCAAATCTTTGCTTCGTAGAAGTAAATCTTCTCATCTGCCGAAAGATAATGACAAAAGTGGTGCACGTTAGACAGTATGAAAACATTACATACATTTATTCAACTTTTTAGCTGTCATGCAAAAAAGAAGGTGTAACCTGAGGCTGTAAGGAAACTGGACTCCACAATCCACATTCAAAAAGTAAATACGGGCCTCTATTTTCCAAACTCTTCAGGTGTATGCTTTGAACTATCATGTGGCCTCAAAGGCGTCTCCTCGTACTGCGCAACAAGCTGTGAGGTAGCATGCGCAAAACTGTAGACATGTCATTGATGTACAAAGTAAACTGGTTAGGTTACATGGTTCAGTCTAACTTTCCAAGGACTAGAGTACCAGTATAGAATAGATGAGATGAGCTTGGGTACCATACCATACCAAATAAATGCTGATATGTGTAGTGTTTTACTTACTCTGCTGTACTAGGCAATGTGGACTACTAGTGATTACGTTGTACTTAACTGTTTTGCAGAACTCCGTTCTTGGTGAACAAGTACAATGGGGGCTGTGCATCCATCTAAAAAGGTGTACTTAATTACTTATTTTTATTTTTGCAGAACCGGTACCATCCACCAGTGCCGACGGGGGCAGCGGCGCTGCAACGCCGTCAGCAGAGGCGATCCCGGAGGGGAATGGAGGACCACCACAGGCACCTACAGCAGCACCGGCAGCAGCGGGGGAGGAGACAACAACGGTGGGCGATGGTAAGTTACATTCAATAGTGATCCGCATTACTTGGTGGGTGGGGAAAACTTCCTCACTGTACTCTGATATTTATAGTGAACTTGAAGTTCTACTGGACAATATATGACGCCACTGTTCTCATTACCAAGCTTAGCAAAAGCATTACCACCGGCCAGAATTGATAAAATTAGTTATACATGCCTCTTCTATGTGACTACAACTCAGCTGTGAAAGGTTGGTGGCAGACTAAAAAAGTCTTATCCACAACATTACATGACCGCGATGGATTAACATGAGATTGATTTTAACTAAAGTATGATGAAAGTTGCAAGGAAAAAGCTCTAATCATATAATATAGAAGGATACTTTGGAATCAGCAATGCAGGTGTTTGAGAGCAGTTGGATGCGTGGGTTGTTGTGGAAGCATAGAAAGTGGAAAACACAGCTGCCTGCGTGGGTGGGAGACACATCCAATATTGGTGGTTAGTGGATAGTGGATACTAGTGTTGGCAGCGGTGTTTTGGTTAAACACAAAGGCAAGGGAAGGAGGGGACCACTGGATGCATTCTGGGTCGTTGCTGGCGAAACACAAACCACCTAACGTTTGTTGGCGATATAAAGAATGATAGTCTCTAGAGTAGACATTTATTAGTACTAGCTGGCCACTGTTAATTTAATGTTAGTTTGAGACTGTCACTTTTCCCGGAAGCACAGAGTATATGATATAAAAGAACGAGATATGAAAAAGACAGGTGTTCGTATGTGACCGTTCAAGTACACCCATACTATGTTACTAGGGCAGGCATAATGCCGTGCCAAAAAGGCAGACAAATGAAGTATATAAGGCGTAGAATAGAATGTTCAAGATAGATAAAACAACATTTTAGGTACTCAACTTGCTTGCTATTGCTACTGTACTGTGCCGCCCACTATGTGTTGGATCCATTTTGCGTTCTTTATTTGCTGGGATTTTTGATTACAACAATTCTGTCTCTTTCTTTATAGTTACTCCTTCTAAACCAACCAGGAAGGAGCTGGCAGTCCGGGCCCGTCAGCGGAAACTGCAGGCCATCGTTGAGGCCTACCGCCGGCTGGTGGCTCAGGCCGAGGAGGAGGAGGAGGAGGCGGCGGCAGCAGCTGCTGCCTCTTCCAATGCCCCGGCCCCCAAGCCTGCAGGAGTACGTCGGCGTGCTCAGGCAGCCGCCCGCCGCCAGATTTTCCCTGCATCGTCCACCCCCCCACAACAACATGGCTGCCAATGTAGGTGCCGCCAGTTCCAGCGAAAAATTCTCCTCCGGGTAGCCAGGCTGGAGGCTCAAAGCAGTCAGACTAAAAAACAGATAGAGGAGCGTGTCAAGATCCTGGTGGATCAACACTTAAAAGCCCGCCGGCTATAAGATGGACCCTGTTTGCCCCTTTTTCAATCCTTTTGTTGGTGGGTGGGAATTGGGTGTTGGGTTTTTACTTTTTTTTTACATGACATTGAGCGTGGGAATTTGGTTGGGGTTAGGGGAGGCGGGTAGGGGGACAGCTTGGTGTAGGATTTATATATATTTTATTTTTGTATCATCTTTAGTTATATATATATTACATTATGTTAAAATAAACGAGACAAAGTTATTGTAAAAAGAAAACATTTGAAGTTCATTTGCGTTTCTTGTGGGGTTGGAGGGGGGAGTGTTTCACCAAAGAATGTACGTTGTGCAACCTCGCAAGGTTTAATTTGGCCATGCAGGTCGGCGGACAGTGCTTTTTAATAATAAAATATATTGCCCACATCTTTAACATGCAAACAGATAGATGCAGTAAACCCTCACCGAGTTATATTGGTAGTATTAGAAGAACGACCAGTCTGTCTTGCGTTATACCTCACTGCAAACTTATCTTACCTGTGATTGCTGATGAGATGATGATGATTTATCATGAAGTGTGGCACTGCAAGGGCTGCATTTGATTTCCAAGACAATGGCGAAGAATCTGTGGTTCAGAATCAGAACTTCTGTGATAGTAGACAGACCCTGCCAGTAGCGACAAAAAGAAAGAGACAGTCATTCGCGTGACAGACAATGTGGGGGTAGTATAAGTAAGTACAGTACATTGCATGGGTGACCCAATATTGCAACTGCTAAACTGAAACAAAACAATGGTTTTGGGGACTGGAAACAAAGTGCAAGAGAAGATAAGAAGTTCAACGTTACTTGTAGTACTCACGGCAACGTCAAACTTTTCTAAATCATAAATGCTTTACACTTTAAACCCAAAAAATAAATTACGCCAATTCATTAGATGCATTCGTTGTTTGATGTTAAATGGTAAATTATTTGGCGTTATACACAGAGCTTGAGTTGGGAAGCCGCAGAAGATCCTGGCCATGCCTTGTTGACATTTCACTATTGTTGCTTTGACCACATCTGCCCCAGCAAGCGCGTGATCAAATTGTTGGTGTATATTTAATGTAAGAAACATCACACCTCAATGTAACCACGCAGCCCGGGGGAAGAGGGTTAGGGATTGTTTAATGGATGGGTACGGGGGTTTTGGGAAAGGTTTGAGAAAGAAAAACAGTACGCATGGAGATTGGAGACAACAAAAGCAAAACAATGAAGACGATGATTTATGATGTTGATCAGCTAGCTAATGATTGTAAGCAATGGACGTAAGAAAAGGACACGCTGAATATGATTCTTGGTTTCCCGCAATCCAATTGCTTGATGATGAGGATCTGTGGTAAGGATGAGAGTTGATGCTCATACTATAAAGCAGTGGGTGAACCGTGAAAGATGTCCAGCCTGAAAAAGAAAAGGCAAATACAAAAGAATGTGAATGACCTAAACAAATTGTAATACAGTGAAGATAAAAAAACAATACAAAACAAGAGGAGTAGTCGTATGAGAGGACTTTCAGACTGAGGCGGCTTGGATACAATTTGTATAAGTCTACTAGTTGCATATCATTTTTAATGTAGAAGTACAAAAAAAGACAGGAGCAAGCACACAACAACAGGCCCACGACGACACAGGTTTGGCCGTTATACAAACTGCATTTCCCTAAAAATTTCAGACCCACAGAAAGGTGAATGAAATTGAAAAAGCAACCTAGCATTTACAAAATTAATCAACAAAATCAATGCGTCATTCTCAGTCATCAATCATACCACTATTGTACTCTACCACAGCACTGTGCACAAACATGTAGTAGCCTGGGTCTACTGTGCTGTGACTCTTATTTGTATTTTATTTATTACCTTGTATTCCACTCCAAGAAACATCGTGCATCAATCAGCTCAGATCCAACCGCCGGACAGCAAAGATAAATTAAGTCCTGACTGCATCTGTAGTAGTAGGAACACAAGTGCGTAAATAATTTCTATTATTAGTAAATAACATGGAAGAATTGGCTATCACGTGAGTCTGAACTGAAGTTACTAATATACTTCAACTCCATGCACATTAGCTCAGAGTCAGCCAAAAAATACATCCCATGCAATGCATGGCATTCATTTTTATACCTGTTTTGCTCTTCTTCTCTTTCACTGTCAGAAGATTGATCACAGATGCTGCCGAGCCTTTGTAATGCGAGTCAACATCACAACAAGTTGACTTCAGTTGTGGATGCCTGCTCAAGTTTCTTTTGACACAGAAGAGTCGTCTCTGAATGCCTGCAGACAGAGGTGGTAGCCTTAACAGTAAGACTCAGCAAGGCAGTTATTATGAGTTGCAGATTTCAAATGAAATAGAGGATGGCTGTAGTCATGTACGGTTCACTTATTATGGAGGGACTGTTAGAGGCTACATTATTGTTATTGTACTATACTCCATCTACAACATCAAATGTATGGCTGCCAAGATGGAATTGTATTGACTTGAGTGGGAGTCAAGAAGATGCAGCAAGACTCTGAGGAGTGCAGTCAACATGGAACATAAATGCACAGGCGTGCAACTCCAGGAGGTAACTAAAAAAGATACAGCGAAAATAAAATGCACAGGTGTGCAACTCCAGTAGGTACATTAAAAGAATGAGTGGTGGGGATGGATTTGGTTGAGCTTTTTATTTTAAGATTAGCAGTTATGCACCAGAAAGTCATTTTTAATAAGAAAATAAATAACACAAATAAAAGAAGGGAAAAAGTCACAATTTAACAGCCTATTGGTCAGGGAAGAGGTGCTCGTCCTCAAACTCTGTGGGTCCGGACAGCAGTAGGTCATGTAACCCAGCAGTGATAAATTCTTCGGGCTCGCTTTCTTCATCCTGCTCTGATTCACGTACAGTATAGTCTGGTGGTATGAAGTGTTGATTCATTTTTATCATTGTCAGCCTCTCGACGCTTTTGGGGGAGAGACTGGTCCTTTTCGATGTCACAATGGCACCAGCAGCACTGAAAACCCGCTCAGAGGCGACACTGGCTACAGGACAAGCCAAATACTTTATCGCCAGCCTGCTCAGCACTGGCCACTGTCTCCTTCTTTCATACCAATAGACCAATGGGCTTTGCTCCATGAACACCTCTGTTGTGTCATCCAGATAGGCCTGAACCATCCGCTCAGTGTTCAATGGTGCTCGGCTTTGCTGCTCCTCTTTCCCCTTTGCAACAGCAACGGACTTACCCATTCCCTTCTGTAGAAAAAAAGCAGTTATGCTTTTGGTTGTGTCTGCTGAATCAGATCGTGCAGGTGCTGCTTTTGGTACTGTTGGTGCCTGCTGGGAAGCGGACGCACCGCTCTCATGCTGTGATGAACTTGCCAGAGTTGCCTCAGGAGGATGGCCTGGAGTACTTTGACTGTCCTGGGCTGGCACTGTCAGGCCTTTAAGTAACAGCCGTTCAGTTTCGAAATCATTAGCTTCCACAGCTATGGAACTTTTGTAATTGGCAACATCCCCATCTGAAAAAGGAATGACTGCGCTACTGCTGACAAACAATTTGTACCGTGGATCCAAGATTGTTGCAGTTATGTAATTTGGATCTGACACAATCATTTTAAGCCTTGCATTTACAGATAAGCGGTTGCGTAAGGCCTTGGCCAAGGTACATGCATCAACTTTTTCTTCGTCACCTTCGTATGCTTCACAGACCTCCTTCAGCTGTTGCTCGAGCATGTACAACAATGGGATGGCTTGGCCCATAGTACAGTCCTCCCTGCTAACTGCACGTGTGAACACCTCAAAAGGTTGTAGCATCTCTGTCAAGCATTTAATGATGTCCCACTGCCACATCTCAACGGTCAGGCTTTTAAGATTAACAGTAGGATCCACTAATCTTCTTGACATTACATAAGCATTCAGTGGTATGTACTGCTCAAAGAGACGCTCAAGCATGAAATAAGTCGAGTTCCAACGTGTTGGGACCTCCTGGATCAGTGCTTTGACTGGCAAATTATGCTCCCGCTGAATGACGCGTAGCAGCTTCCGCGCTTTGAAAGAATGGTTAAAATGCGTGCATATTCTTCTGCAGATGGTCAGTATGTTGCTGACTTGTTGTTCATGTTTCAGAAAGTCTTGCACGACTAAGTTAATGCAGTGTGCCAAACAGGGTACCCTGAAATACTGTCCATCTTTCATTGCCCTCACTACATTACTGCCATTGTCGGTGGCAACAAAACCAATCTTAAGGCCTCTTGGTTTCAGCCATTCAAAGACCTTGCTGTTAAAGTCAGACAAAATGTTGTCAGCAGTATGAGTTTTCTCCATACCAAACATGGCTACAGTTGCATGTTTGCGAGTGTCATTGAAAATCCCAGCAACATCAAGAAGGCCTGATGTTAACTTGTCTTTCACACCTGCAAAAGAGATCCAGTGTGCGGTGATGCACATGTAATCTGCTGTGGCTTCGCGACTGCTCCACATGTCGGTTGTCAGGTGGATACAATGGACAACACTCTGTTGTAAGGCTTTCCCAATCAATCCCAGCACGTCGTGGTGTAGTGCTGGAATAGCAACTCTTGCAAAATAGTAGCGACTGGGAACGTCCCATTTTGGGGCGAGTGTTGCCACTAATTGCCGAAATCCCACTCCCTCAACAAATGAAAATGGGAGAAGGTCCAGTGCCAACATTTTTGCAAGTTTCGCATTGTACAAACGTGCTGTTGGGTGGTTCCGCTCGTACTTTCCCTCCTGCCTAAACATGCCAGTAATGGTAAGCTGCTTGGTAATTCTGTCTGTTCTGCTAGACGGACCACCTTTCAACGCAGACTTTTCACTCCTTGCCCTTGGTGTCTCCGGCTGACTCTGGTGCCACTGAGAAGTTGCTGATGCTGAGGATTTGGACTGCACCACTCCAGTGCTGGCGACAGGGCTCATTGGTGTACCACTCCCAGATAGAAGGTCATCGTCTCCCTCTTCTTCCATGAGTGGACCTTGTAGTACTGTATCCTCCCCACCAACACCAGTGCTTACATCTTTTTGTAAGCTTGCAAGGTGGTTCTCCCATACAATTGTGTGTGTTTTTTTCATATGGGTCGTTGGGCCTCCAGTACCATAGTTTGTACCAATCTTACCACGACTAACATTGGTGCGACAAATGGAGCATATAGCAATGTTCTCCTGATGTGGGTGAACCGTAAAAAAATCCCAGACTGGGGAGCTAAACTTTTGTCTCCTGCCATAGGAAGAGGAGGACCCACTTCCAATCCCGGATGAACTGGAGCCTTTTGGTTGCATTTCCCTATGTGACAGTTCAGTACTAGTACTGCCACTACCTCCTTCTGTTGAGGTGGCGCTTGCGCTGGATGTCGCACGCTGCCGGGCCTTCGCTGATGCAAAAATGGGAGCTGGTGTTACTTTGGGCGCTGAGTGTGTAGGAGTTACACGTGCTACCTGCTCATCACTAATCGCAGCCCTTCTAGATAGGGTGAAAATGCTGGTCTCTACATCCTCTGCACCAGGAATAACGCTTGTGATGATGACATTGTCAGTGTCAGACCCGTCTTTATCACCATCAGCATCCTGTTCACCTACATCGAACTCCGGAAGTTCAAGCCTTGACGGATCCTTCCTTTTTCCCAGCCTGGTCTTTTGATGCCTCTTCTTTGAATGCTCAGTTCTTCGTCGTGGATGATACTCCTCATCAAGGTCATCTGAAGGGATGCTATGCGAAGAACTCGATGCACTGCCACTAACCCTCCTTTCCTTTCGTAAATTTAAAGACAGTAGATCACCTCCAGAAGTGGCTTCCTCTTCTTCTTGCTCGGAATGAGGCTCTACTTCCTGAACTGCCCCGACATCGGGAGGAACAACTTCCACTATTGCGTGTGGAGACGGTGGTTGTTGTTCTTGAGGAAGTACTATAGCGTGCTGTGGTTCTTCAACAACTACTACTGTGGGATTTGGTTGTTGTTGTTGAACAACTATTGCGGGCGGTGGTTGTGGTTGTTGAACATCTACTGCTGGCGGCGGTTGGTCAGCACTTTCAGCTTGCATAGATTGTGTGCTACTTTGAGACAGCGATAAGTTAAGTTCAGGTTCAGTATCACTGCTTTGTAACACTATGTCGGCTACCTCTTCGACCCTCATGTGCTTGGCCCTGGGTTGGTGGCTTGCCCCCGCTAATGCCGATGTGCTGGCTCCAGCTTGCACCATGGACACCGCTGCTGCAGGCGTACGTTTTGGGGGCCCAAAAAAGGTTTGGGGGTCCATACCAGCCTTAAGTGACACTTCCTTTTTCTGTACCTTCTTCTCAGCAACTTTCTTGGTGGTGGAGGACCTGGTAACTGCTCTCTTAGGACCCATCTTCTTCTGATGTCAGCAGCACACAGCAGCACTCAGTAGCACAAATTGCAGAGATGTGTGGTCAGATGAGTCACACCCCACACGTGGCGTACAATTGAAGGACGTCCGTCTGGCAGTTGAACGGGCGATGGATGAAAACAGCCAGCACCTCCTCAGTCTTTTTCTGTGCACCTACAAGCAAAGAAGACAGAAAACGTCAGTCAAACAAGCAGTAAGCCAACAACACATGAACAATTGAAAGACACACAGGGCAATGTATAAAACACAAAAAAGAAGACTAATAGTACGAGCACCACAGCTCCCAGCTAGAAATAACCAATAATAAAGTCAAGCAGGCCTATCATATACCAACATGGACAGAAAAAGGAGGTTGCCTGCTACACATGAGTCATGACAGGTTAATGCAAGGAAAATCAAAATACACCATGGCTAAGAGTTTGTAAAACTTCACGGCAAAAACACATACAAGTCATAAAATTATTCCACACACAAAAAAGTTACCTACCCCCCTGCCCAGACAACCAACTTGGAAATGCAATGGCATACACACATGCCGTAATGATGGTAATTAAATAGACCAAATAGAAACAGCTACATAAAGCAGCCCCGCTCACTAGTAACTACCACCTCTGGGAGTCTGTCCTACTATCAGATCAGACCAAAAGCAGGGAGGCCAATGATAAATGCACAAAGGAAGTACCTACAAAATGGCCGCCACCACATGGCCTGTTCAGGAAGACAAAGCTACAACCAAAGAAGTAAATAACACAAAAAATGAGGACTTTTTGGTAGCACAGGGGACACATTAAACATTTTCGAGGAACTTTTATGCAACTCGGGACATATTGTTCGCGAGAATGCAAAATCGGCGTGTTCGGCAACGCGAATCGAGTAAAAAGTCGTTATCGCGTTCCCGAGCCAGTACATTGAGCGCGCGAAAAAGACAAAAAAGGTAAGGTCGCGTTCCCACACGGCGCGACGTTACCAAAACTACCCGAGCTGTATTCCTAGGGTTACCTAATGGCAGGGAGTGCCATAATAGCTACACACAAGCAACCAAAAAACTAAAAGTACCACCATTACAAAAAAATGTGAAGCAATCCAAAGCCATACACGGTGTAATTAAAGTTACACCACAAAAATAGTTGATTAACTTGAATGCACCTATGGCTTTGAGTGGTAGTACCTACAAAAGCCTTGGATGGCTATGGCAAAAGAAGAGGACCAGGGAAGGACACAGAAAATGGCCGCCTCCATAGGGCCAGGAGGACAGGGACACCCAAAGACAACATGGAAAGGGGATGCACCCAAAATGGCCTCCACCACATGGCAAAATCAGTCACAAAGGAAGCATACACAAAATGGCCGCCACCACAAGGCCTGCCCACCAACAACAACATAGCAGAATCATCACAAAGGAAGTACACACAAAATGGCCCTCACCACTACATGAAAAGAAAGAGAGGACAGACAATAAATGCCTATGCCAAAGGGACAATGCTTTGCTTCACAAAATGAACACACCAGACACCACCCCCCAAATTGGTCACCCCAACCATAAACCAGAAATCATTACATAGAGGACAGAAAGGAACTGGGAGTGGGCCATGCTCCAGGAAGACAAAGCTACAACCAAAGAAGTAAATAACACAAAAAATGAGGACTTTTTGGTAGCACAGGGGACACATTAAACATTTTCGAGGAACTTTTATGCAACTCGGGACATATTGTTCGCGAGAATGCAAAATCGGCGTGTTCGGCAACGCGAATCGAGTAAAAAGTCGTTATCGCGTTCCCGAGCCAGTACATTGAGCGCGCGAAAAAGACAAAAAAGGTAAGGTCGCGTTCCCACACGGCGCGACGTTACCAAAACTACCCGAGCTGTATTCCTAGGGTTACCTAATGGCAGGGAGTGCCATAATAGCTACACACAAGCAACCAAAAAACTAAAAGTACCACCATTACAAAAAAATGTGAAGCAATCCAAAGCCATACACGGTGTAATTAAAGTTACACCACAAAAATAGTTGATTAACTTGAATGCACCTATGGCTTTGAGTGGTAGTACCTACAAAAGCCTTGGATGGCTATGGCAAAAGAAGAGGACCAGGGAAGGACACAGAAAATGGCCGCCTCCATAGGGCCAGGAGGACAGGGACACCCAAAGACAACATGGAAAGGGGATGCACCCAAAATGGCCTCCACCACATGGCAAAATCAGTCACAAAGGAAGCATACACAAAATGGCCGCCACCACAAGGCCTGCCCACCAACAACAACATAGCAGAATCATCACAAAGGAAGTACACACAAAATGGCCCTCACCACTACATGAAAAGAAAGAGAGGACAGACAATAAATGCCTATGCCAAAGGGACAATGCTTTGCTTCACAAAATGAACACACCAGACACCACCCCCCAAATTGGTCACCCCAACCATAAACCAGAAATCATTACATAGAGGACAGAAAGGAACTGGGAGTGGGCCATGCTCCAGGAAGACAAAGCTACAACCAAAGAAGTAAATAACACAAAAAATGAGGACTTTTTGGTAGCACAGGGGACACATTAAACATTTTCGAGGAACTTTTATGCAACTCGGGACATATTGTTCGCGAGAATGCAAAATCGGCGTGTTCGGCAACGCGAATCGAGTAAAAAGTCGTTATCGCGTTCCCGAGCCAGTACATTGAGCGCGCGAAAAAGACAAAAAAGGTAAGGTCGCGTTCCCACACGGCGCGACGTTACCAAAACTACCCGAGCTGTATTCCTAGGGTTACCTAATGGCAGAAATTGACAGACACCCGAAACCTGACATACCCCACACATAAACATAAGATTTTCTAAATCAATCCAGTCCATCCATGATTTCCTAATTAGAGGTACACCAGAAAAACAGTTGATTACCTTTCATGACCCTATGACTAGTACCTCTGGCCTACTGGAAGAGTAGGCCACAAGTTTGGAGGCCTATGGCAAGACCAAAGTGGCTGGGAAACATAAAATGGCCGCCAACAACACATGGCCAGGCCAACCACAGAAAGTTATTACAATGAACTCAAACATGCCTACACACTAACTACATGGAGTACTAGGGTCAGCTATTGGTTTAAAAAAATAAAAAAACTTTTTCATTACACAAACAGAAATTCCACAGCAGACATTGCTATTGCATAATGATGACCATAATCCAATGCCAGCCATGATGTTTGTTTACAAACTTGAATAAAAATTTAAACACAGAATTATGATTTTACCCATGGGTACCTCTCTATGTAGCCTGGATGAAATTTAAAAAGAAATACAAGTTGGGACCTCATAAAAGTAGGCACCCATCAATAATTTAAATCAAGGAATGAATAATGTAGTTAAAACATTTTAAATCAAACAAACACAAGTCTACAACATCATACTCACTCATACATTACTGAACTTACTTGAAAAAGAGAATTCAAAATCCAAAAGTCCTCAGTAAGATTCAAAAAAAGCAGTAATGCAGCCAACACACACAGAAAGTGATCCTGCCAGCTCAAAATCCAAATGAAAGTGACCACCTCATGGACAAAGCACTGGGAGGAGCCTGGTGGACAGGAACAGGAAGTTGTAAACTCCAGAGCCCTTCCTCCTTAATATTCAAAAATACAGTAGAAACAGAAAGAGGACTCCTTCCCCCCAAAAAATACATCCAAAGGTACAACTTTGAGGGGTTTCTCACTTGTTTGCTAACCAAAATGGTAATTTATTATTATGGTTTAACTTTTAACATGCTCGCGAGTTATTCTGTGCAAGATTGCAGGTTCTGCGTGTTCGGCAACTCGATCTTACCAACAAACATACTCGCGCGTCCTTATGGCTTTATCGCGCTTCCAATGACGTTATCGCGTTCGCACAGCTGCACGGAAGGGTTTACAAACATGGTGGCCGACGCGACCGGGAAAAAGCGAACGCAGAACCAAGGTAAGCCATTGCCGCGCACGCGATAATGTTATTTAGCGCGCGACAATGTTATTTAGCGCGCGACAACTACGCTCCGCACCGGATAGCGGAGTTATCGGCAGCTACGCGAACTCCGCGGAACGCGGAGTTGCCAAAACTCCGCAAACTCCGCAAACGGAGCGTAGTGCTTCGCCCAGGGTTAGTTTGGACCCAGCCATATGCTAATC